>NC_073304.1:114062456-114409956 GCF_027595985.1 Sorex araneus
CATCTAGCTCACAATTACAAATCTGTGCTCTTGGATAACTGCATGACAGGATTTAAGTGCCCAAGCACACAGTCCCCATCCCTTTGAGTGGCCTCCTTTTCACATCTCAGCCCTGAGTAGCAGTGGCCCTGAGTTTGAGGATGTGGATTAGGCCTTTAAGCCCCCACCTGGGGGAGGGGTCAAACCTAAGAGAACTTTCTCCCAGCACTTCCCTTCCTCCTGTGTCTTTCAAGTCCTCTTCATTTAAAAGCAACTTTAGTAAGTTACTTCATTTCCTCTCCGCGGCAACTCAACTGGAGTTGAGTTGAAATTTAAAGTTTCTAATTATCCCAAGAATAGAAGAATAGTAGAAATAAGTACCAGGAGGTTGACTCCATGGCTTGGAAGCTGGCCTCACATTCTGGGGAGAGGGCAACTCAGAGAGGGGATCACCAAGTATAATGCGGTTGGAGGCCATGTGGGGGAAGGGTGATGCGGGCTGAATGTGGTCTAGAGACTGAATACAGTGGCCACTCAACACCTCTATTGCGAACCACAACACCTAATGAGAGAGAACAAAAGGAAATGCCCTGCCACAGTGGCAGGGTGGGGTGGGGGGAGATGGGACTGGGGAGGGGGGGAGGGATGTTGGGTGTACTGGTGGTGGAGAATGGGCACTGGTGAAGGGATGGGTTCTCAAACTTTGTATGGGGGAAACATGAGCACAAAAATGTATAAATCTGTAACTGTACCCTCATGGTGATTCACTAATTAAAAATAAATAAATTAAAAAAAATAAAGTTTCTAATTAAATAGCCAAGGAAGCTAAATTAAATAAAATTTGTTAAATATTTTATTAGAAATAGTATTAAATAAATAAAATTTTATTATTATTTTATTTCAAATAGATATTTAAAATATCATTATAAAATATTATTTAAAATAAAATGTTATTTATCATTTAATTTTATTTTAAGTAAATACAATTTGGAAAAATAGAGAAGAAAGTCATCTTTCCGATGTAGGAAGTCATGGGTGTTTTAGT
The DNA here is from genome assembly GCF_027595985.1 of Sorex araneus. NCBI lineage: Eukaryota > Metazoa > Chordata > Mammalia > Eulipotyphla > Soricidae > Sorex > Sorex araneus. The sequence continues at coordinate 114,063,481 of NC_073304.1, forward strand.
TAGCTTGGGCTTTGGAGACTTGGTTATAGTGGTTCCGTGCAAGGACCTAAGATTGTGGGACCCACAAATGCTGTGTGGACCCGGCAGTGCCAGCGATGACCTGGGCCACCAGTGTTCTCCAGGGCACTGCTAAGGACCACACACCCATCTGTGCTTGGGGTTCTCCAGGGCCACACCCACTGGTGCATAAATCCATTCTTGGAGAACAAAGTGGTATAGGGCATCAGATTGCAGTTGACCACATGCAGGACATGCACCTTCACCCCTCCTGTACTCTCTCTCTGACTCAAGACATGCTGTATGTGTGTTCTGTTATAGAGTACAGTGGACTCACTTTCCCCTTTTGTATGAAGTTCTGTGAATTTTGGCACATATGTAAATGCATAGAGCCACCATCCTAACTCGGATGTAGAACTTTTTATAATGTAGAAAGCGCTTCTCCTCCACTGCGAATCCCTAGAACCACGGGTCAGCTGCCCAACTCATCGTTTTGTCCTTTGCATCCTTCAGTTTGTGACCTTTTGAGAGTCTCTTCTTCGACAGGTCTGTTTTGACTGAAACTGATCCACATGCTTTGGGGGTCATATCAATTCATTACTTGTTCTTTTTGTACAAGTTGGAAGAATTCTAATAGGTCCTTGGAATTGATAATAGAGATTCCTAGACATGCCTTGGTGACCTTATTTCTGTCCCAGACCCCGACCCCCAGTGAGCCCTTGGTTAATTCCTGCTGTGTCTTTCTCTGCCCTAAATGCAGGTATCCTAGTGTGCCCGAAGGGATGTTGGCCGGGATTCCAGCTGCATGCTGATAATTATCCATGGAGCCACAGGGCTCTCGAAAGCCCTGCTTCACACATTGTGTTTCTAGTTGTGTTTCTAATGGAGAATTCCATCAGAGCCCTGTGCTGCTCCTGGGTGGGCTGTCTGTAGGCAGGAGAGGTGGCATGGCTCCAGGTGGGAAAGGCACTGCTCCAGTGTTGTCCCCAGCCAGGGAGGCAACTGGGAGAATGGCTTGGTGGTAGTGATCTGACAGCCCATGAGAGACTTCCCAGGAGCCGAAAGATAAGTCTGTCAAGATGTTCACTGCTGTGTGACGCCCAGGATAGTCACTGACATGAGACAGGGCTAAGAGCCTTGCAAAAGAGAGCGAGCAAGTTGCAGCATTACTCTCGATAGCTCTTATCCCAGTGAATCCGGTGCCCTGGGCTGAGTGGCTCGAACTAGCACCATCATCAGAGGTGCTGGTCAACCTTTCTCCCAGTGAAAGGTGTTCACTGGTTTAGTTTTTGAGTTATACTTGGCAGTTCTCAGGGCTTACTCCCAATTCTGTGCTTAGAGATCACTCCTGGCAGGCTCTGGGGACCATATGGGGTACCAGGGATCAAACTTGGGTCAGCCACATGCAAGACAAGTGCCCTCCCTGCTGCTATATTATCTTTCTGGCCCCTAACTGTTGTTTTATTAAATGGACTCCACCTTTTGTGGTAATATATCCAGCCACAGGCCTAATTATTCAGTATTCAAACCTGGCAGTGTGGGCTTGTTAGGTGATAACCAGGGTGTTCGGGGGCATGTGGTGCCAGGGATCAAACTTAGGGCCTTGCAGATGCCAAGCCTTTTCTCTTCCACTTGAGCTCTTTCCCCAGAATGGAAGGTGTTGCCTTTTGAGACACAAAGCCTCTGGCTGTTATCTAATGCCATCTGAAAACAAAACAAAATTGTGTTGAAATTAGGGTGCGAACAGTCTTTTAAGCCTCAGAACTCCTCTAATTACAATCTGATAACTATTTGTCACTGATATTTACTATTAACTTCATTATAGTAAGTAATTAAGAGTTCTCCCATGCCTAGGTGCCTGAATTCTAAGGCTTAATCCAGCCACTGTCTGGCTGTGTGATCTAGGGCAAAGTATCCACCTTTTTGAGCCTTTAGTGGCCTCATCTGGAAAATGGAGAAGCCAATAGTGTCACCTGTGCAGGGTCTGGGTGAAGCTAAGTTAGTCAGGACAGAGCAACTCCACCTTTTGTGGTAATCCACCACAAATACCAGCCTTATAATTTTAGCTGATTTTGAGAACATGATACCCAAACTCTACCAGAAGTGAGTTCCCATATCCAGCCCGGGAACTGCTGAGGAGTCTAATAGCTTCACTTTGCAGAGAACACTGAGTTATGGGGAGCCTCAGTGATGTGCCCAGTGGCAAAGCCAGAGTCAGACATGTTGTTTCTTAGTTCCTTCCTTCACACTCAAAGCAGAAGCCTGATGGTCTCAACTGTGTCTGTGATCACTGTTTCCTTGGACTTCCTCCCAATCCTCCACTCTCAAGACAGTGGAGTCTCATTTTCAGAGCAGAAGAACCCAAATCACTTATCTTGCATCAAGTTGTAGTGTTAAGCATATTTTCCAACACTTTTGTGATGACCGAATGGGGATGACCACAGAGCAGAGCACCGTGAACCAGAATGTTTGCTTACCAAGGACTTTTCGTTCTACTAACTAGGATAGATAAACACTTCACTGCCACTTGATCCCCTTGGTCGGGCTCATCTGGGTCAACATGTTTCTCTCTGGTGTTTGGTCTTTCCACCAAATTGTTCCAGTGCCTAACAACCTGGTTTAGCGATGACAAGTTTGTTAATAGTGGCGCTCAAGATAAGACAGTGTTAAGCCCCTTTGCCCTGAGAGTGTGCTGCCTGCCTGCTGAGTGATCCAGGGACTTGTCAGCCCTTTGAGTTGACATGTGAGGTGCTGGCACGGGAAAGCACGTGGTGTGCTTTCAGCTTGCGCTCATGTCCCCACGCTTGGTGTGCCAGCACTCAGCTGCTTCCAGGAAACCTCTCTCTTTCTTTGCAGATGATGCTCGGGCCAGCTCCCATCTGAAGAATAAACTCCTTTGATTTAGAGACCCACCGTTGTCTATGGACAGGAGTTGAGCTTTGCAGCATTTGGCTCCACTAATGAACCAGATAACTCCCGTCCATATGAATGATTGCTTATCAAATGTAGGGTCTCAAATTGAGATTTCCTGTTGCTGATTGAGTTACTGGACTAGGTGACATTATCTAACATAGTTACGTGTGACCAGCAGGACTCAAATCAATCCAGGGCGTCTCCGGGCAGCTATTCATTCTGTCATTTCCTGGTGCAGCCTCCATGAAAGTGAGGATTCCTTGTGGCTTTCTGAATTCTCCATGTAACATATTCATCTCTTTAAGAGTGAAGGAGCAGGAAAGGGATTTTCCTCCACGTGTACATCTTTGCATTTCCATTCAACTCAGAATGGGGCAGGCCCTGATGTGGGAATGAACTGGGCTTGCAGCTGAATGAGTTCTGATTTGCTGAGCAGGATTTGCTGGTTCAGGAAACCATCGTCAATTCCCCTGCTGTTTACCATGTTTCCACACCCTTCCTAAGTGAATGTGGCATTTGTATTGGAAGAAGGCTGTAGCTCAGTATGAAACGTGATTACATGCCTCCTCTAATCCGAAGCATACAAGGCTTTCCATTTAGGATGTTTTCAAGGACGTGTGTCTGGATGGACTCATGATGTTTGGGTCAAAGTAATTTATTGGCAGAGATGGAGGGTATGATCCATCCGTTTAGAAACCTGCTTTCTGGAGCAGTGGGGGCCTGACTGCATGACATTTCAGCAGCGCCCACCCCGTGCTGATCCACCTTCCCTAGTCAAATTTGCAAAGACTTACTGATAAGCTAATCACATTGTTTCATGCCAGAGGAATTCACAGGTCTGTAAATTTCATGAATTCTAATGTCTCTCTCTATAATTTTAGAAATGAATGAGCTAGAATTAATTGGGAGCTTTCCTTCCAAGGGAATATTGGAAGTCTTCTTTGCTGCCATGGAGCATAATTTGTTTTTGCATAAAATTCTGTAAATTGGAATGGAATTTGTGAGAGATGGCTGTTAGCAGGATTTTAGGTGATCCAGCATCAGATGTGAGAGGCTGAGGTTTTCCTTTCCATTCTGCTCACAGCAGGACGCAAGTATCCACATGGTTCTACCAAGCCCTCAATGTCTCTCTGGACCCATAGTTGTAGTTACAAGCCTCAGGCTGGAAGTTCTCAGCTGATGAAACAGTATCAGTGTAAAATCTAAATTTTCTGGGTTTTCTTTTATGTTGTGTATTCAGGGTTACTTTCTAGTTAAAACAAGATAGGTAGATTTGTTTTAGAAATAAATTGGGAGAGCTGGAGAGATAGGACAGTGTGTGTGTGTGGGGGGGGGTGCAATGCTGCATGTGACCAACACCGCTTTGATCTCTACAATCCTGCTTAGTCCTCCTGGCACCCCCAAGAGTGAGCTCAGGAGCACAGAGGCAGGAATAAACCCTGAGTACAGCCACAGAACCAAAAAAAACACCATTTTTTTAAAGGTTCAGGTTGTTTTTTTAAAAACGGGCTCTTTACATAGCTGTGCTGATTAAAACCAGTTTCAACATCTTGTCTGGAGTATATGAATCAGGTCAGGAGTCTGTGGCCCAGGGAAAAATCAGCACCGACTAGATGCCCCTCCCTTACTGTGTAGATGTGACTCCCCTGTCCTGCAAGAGGAACTCTGCTAATCCTACCAGGGCTGAGCGCTAGTACCTCTCATCTCACATAAGTATCCAGGTGTACCCCGCAGGTATGTTAGTGCCTTTACAGTCTCTTTCTCTTAAAGAGGAGAAAGCTGAGGCTTAAAGAGGACAGACTTTTCCCCAAACTCATCAATACTACATGGTGGGGCCAGTGTTTGCAAACAGGCTTGGAGTCAGATACTTTGTCCACTTGCCACAATCCCATTTCATTTTTTCCCCTTCCTTCCTTCCTACCTTCCTTCCCTCCTTCCTTCCTTCCTTCCTTCCTTCCTTCCTTCCTTCCTTCCTTCCTTCCTTCCTTCCTTCCTTCCTTCCTTCCTTCCTTCCTTCCTTCCTTCCTTCCTTTCTTCTTCTTTTCTTTCTTCCTTTCTTTTTAGGGCTATACCTGGTAACGTACTGATGTTACTCCTGGCTCTGATCTCAGGAATCACTCTTGGTGGTGCTGAAGGGACCGTATGAAATACCAGGAATCAAACCTGGGTCAGCCACGTGCAAGGCAATCCCTTTACCTGCCATACTATTGCTCTAGCCTCACCCCACAATCCTATTTCACACTTAAGGCAAATGACCAAGTGAATAGATTAAGCCTGGGTATGACTCCACCCCCATCCCTTTAAGACAAACGGGGAGAGGGAGAGAGAGAGCCCCTGAGCGCCATAGGGTTTGGACTGGTTGGCTGAGTGTTACCAGGAATAATGATTTCCCAGACCCATGGCTCTGCTTGAGAGATCGCTTCCTTCTCCACCCCCAAAAGAAAACGTTTCAGCCATCTCAACTTAGTACCTGCTAGAAAATTGACTGTATAGTGAAGAAAAAGAGAAAAGCACATTAACAAGAAAGAGGGAGGGGAAGAAAACATCAACCTTAGTCTAGGCAGTTGGGATTCCTACGCAAACCTCATGCTTTATCTTCATTTCCATCTGCTTCACTGTCTCTCCCGCAGATGAGTGTCGAAGACAGATTTTCATTGATTTCTCATCAGCTTAATTGCAATGTTACAGACGTTCAGGGGGCTAGCTTCGCACCTATGTCTAATTCACACCACTCCCACCTCCATAGAGACCTAGTCTTCATTCCTCCCACCTTCCCCCCTTCCCTCTCCGGCAGCCACCACAGTTGTCACTGAGTCCAGGAGTTAGTTTTATTGTATTTCCTGCTCATTTTCTGTACTATTTCATATTCCACCTATAAGTAAAATTGTCCAAAATTGCCTTCCACTTCTTTATTTAATTTACTTTGCACAATCATCTTAAGTTCACCTATTTTGTTGCAAAAAGCATTATTTGTTTTGTTTTGTGTTTGGATCTCACCCAGGGCTTCCTCCTGGCTCTGTGCTCAGGGATCACTCCTGGCAGGGCTGGGGAACCATATGTTGTGCCTGGTGTTGAACCGGGGATCTCCTGTGTGTGTGGCAAGTGCCTTAACTTCTGTGCTATTTCTCTGGTTCTCGTTTTAAGTTTTTGTTTTGGATCTATTCCTCGCTGTACCAGGGGTGTACGGGGTATCTGTGGTTCTGGGAATCCAAAGTGTCTGGTCCTGTTAGCTGTCCCTTTTGTTCTACATTCATTTTTTCAAGGAGTTGCCGTACCCTTTCCATAGAGGTTGCACCAATTTTCATCTCCATAAACAATGACCCAGAGTAACTTCACATCCTCACCAATATTTGTTGTTACTAATCTTTTTGCTAAAGACCACTCTTACCGGTATGAGGTGATATCTCATTGTGTATTTATTTGTATTTTTCTAATGATGATGTTGAGTTTTTTTTAAATGGGTCTGTATATTTTTTTTTTCATCTGAGAAGTGGGCTGGAGCGATAGCACAGTGGTAGGGCATTCAGTGGTAGGCACCTTTCACTTGGCCAACCCGTGTTCGATTCCTTCGCCCCTCTCAGAGAGCCCGGCAAGCTACCGAGAGTATCGAGTCCACCCGGCAGAGCCTGGCAAGCTACCCGGGTGTATTGAATATGCCAGAAACAGTAACAATAAGTCTCACAATGAGAGACATTACTGGTGCCCGCTCTAACAAATCGATGAGCAGCGGGATGACAGTGACAGTGAGAGTGACATCTGAGAAGTTATTATTTAGGATTTTATTTGTTTAGCGGCCACACTCCGTGATGCTTAATGGGTACTACTGGCTCTGGAGTTGTACCTGGCGGTGCTCTTCCGGGACCACATGGGATGCCACTGACTGAACCCGGTTGGCCTCATGCAAGGCAAGCACCCTATGCACTGTACTACTGGTCCAGCCCTCAGCCCTATTCAGGACTAATTTGGGGGCCCAATTTTTGAGGTTGTTTTGTGGTAATTAAGATGTGTGAGTTATGTATATATTTTATACTAAGTTCTTCTTAGACATACGGTATGGAAATATTTTAGGTTGGAAATATATTAAGTTGACTTTTTGTGTTTGTGGTGTAAACATTTTTAAATTGATGTAGTCCCCCCCCCCCTTTTTTTTTTGCTGTTTTTGTTTCCATTGCCAGTGGAATAGTGGAATTGAATCTCAGGTGACTCTGTTTTCAAGGTCTGAAAGTACAATATGTGTGTTTTCTTCTGTGTATCTTATGGTTTTAGCACTAATATCCAAGTTTTTAATTCATTTTGGGTTAATTTTTGTGGATGGTGCTCAATGGTGATTGAGTATTCACCCTCCCCACTTTAAAATTATTTTTCGTAGATGCATGTTCTTGAATCTACTTTACTCATTAGCAGTCTGGATCATCAAAATCCTTGAATTTGGATCACTCACTTGGAGATATGCCAATATTTATACATTCACATAAGGGTTTTTAAATTTTTAAAGGAGAAATTCTTTTCAACTAGATTTAATTTAGGGTCCATCAGCAGTATTCTTACATATTTAGTACAATTATAAGAAAATATATGCTGTATAAATATATAAGCAATGTTCCACTCAGCTATATGCACTTACTCCTTTTGGGGGAAGTTTTCTGGGTAAATTTCAAGACTATGAGCAAATTTTATTAAACCTCCAAGAACATAATTAACTCATTTTGCAAATTGTTAATGCTTACAGGAACTCATGATAAATGAGACCACTTAAGGTCGTTTTATGAGAAAAACAGGAAAGACAGTTTGCTAATGGTGGTTCCATTCCCGATACTGTGAGGAACCAATGAATGTTTATCACTAGCTATTATAGCCTTAATTTGAGAATTATTTAAGAGGTAAATATATATACATACATATATATATACACACATATATAACACACGTAACCCTAACACTGAGTTCAGTACTTTCTGCTCAACAGTTTTCCTTGAAAGAGATTAGAAAACTGAGCCATGTTAGCTGAAGAAGAAACATTTCAGTTGCTTCTGCTTGAATTTTAACATTTTAATATAGCCTGAATCTTATATTTTAGAAAAAAACCATCAACAGTCAGTTTCAATCTCTGTTCAATTAATTCTTTTTTTCTCTCCAAGACACTTGGGGAATTGTGACCCTATTGTGTGAGATCCTGTTGAGTATATGGGACCGTATTCCTGGCAGAGTTTTTCAGTGCCCCTCTTCTGATCCTGCCCTGCTACCTACTCCTTCCCCAAAAGCGAGTGTCCTCCTCTCTCCTGGACCCCTGCTTCATTCTCTTTCTGCGTTTGGACACTCATTATAATGGTTTTGCACACTTCCAAAGGGCCATGCTCTCTTGGCTTCTGTCTTTGCACTTGCGAGTCTGCTACTCGGAAAATCCTTTATCCTCTTTTCCTCATCTCCCTTCCTCTGCAACCAGCCTTTCACCCACATAGCACTTGCTACTCTTTTGATGTCAACTCAGTGCTGCTCCTCTTTACTCTGTTCTTTGTTCACAACTATCCTAGAATTCTATTTTATTCCTTCATGCCATCAGATAAGGGTGTGGGTTCACTCATTTATTAGGAGTGTCGCTCAGTAGTTGTGTTTATTGGATGTGTGTCTTTCTCCTTCTGCAATTGGCTAGGATGCCTGAGCACTGTCGCTGTCTGGATTTCCAGCAGTCAGAACCCCAGCATTTAACTCCATGTCTAGAGCCTAATGAGCCCTTGGATTTGTGGATCTGAGTGTGTTCCAACCTCCACGTGCGCTCCTCTCTCTCAGTCCCCAGGATTTGGCATGCTGCCATTCTACTTGAGTTTTCATGGGCACATCTCTCAATTTTACCTTCTAAAGCAGGTATATGAAGAATCATGCAATTTCTGGCATCTGACGTGGAGTAAATTGAGCTGTCAGCACACCCACCTGTCTCTCCCCAGCGAGCCCCATCCTGGATGGTTGTGGGACCAGTGAGTTATCTTTCTGGACAGCAGGACTACCAGGATATAGTGGACTCATTGATATGGAAATTAAACCCTGTCCCTTCTACCATCTTCCTCTGGTCAAAAGAAGGTAGTTCGAAAATTATGGAAAAAGAAAGAAGTTGCAGATGAGAAAAAGAAGTGCATGATACTTATCCATTACCCTTTAATCTTTCTGTCATGCCAGGTTAATACCCTGGAATACCAAAGGGTAGGAAAATAATTGGTATTTCAATGCCATACTGTTTAGCTCTCAAACTTGTGTGCCTTACATTATAGCATGCTTCTAAAAAGAAACTTATCCCTCCATTGCAAGGGAAGCTCCCAAGGTAGGAAAGATCTTCCTACCAGAGGTAGGGGATATATTTAGCCATAGGGGCATGAGACCTGTGTAGCTTGTGTTTCTTTTCAAAGCATCTAGCTCTGTGCTGTTGCTGATAGCGAGGTTGAGAGGTGGGAGGTTGGGTGATTGCCAGAGACCTACACAGGTCAGTATGAAAGAGAACATTTTCTGCAGAAAATTGCTTTCCTCCAACTCCCTATGAATACTCGAGTCAATTGAATCCTATGGATGTGAGTATAATTCCCAGGATTCAAATACATACTCCCTATGTGAATGAACACAAACACAAACACACACACCTGCACACTGTTTCTCTAACAACCAATAGGTTAAAAAGAAAGACTTTCTAGAGCTAGATTTGGCTTGAGATCTGTAGGATGAATAAAGGACTTCTGGGGAAAAAAGGATAGTTGGATAAAAGAGAACTGGAGAGAATTATCTTGACAGAGTGAGTTTTTTGCAAGGTCTTATGTGTTCCCCTTGTTAAGCTGTGAGTTCTGGAACAGGGAGGATGCTTCTCTCTAACTCTCAGAGCTGCTGGCAGTACCCTAGGTGGCATGCTGCCCACTCTTTGGTACTTGTTAGAGTTGAGGTCAAGGGGCCAGATAACTAGACTTCTATTAGAGTTAACAACATTTAGAGGTACCAGATAGAAGAGACAATTACAGATATTATCTGATTTGTGGATTTCTTCCCATATGAAAAACTCTGTCTACTTTGTGTTTCGAGATTGAGCCATGAGCAAGGGGAATTTTCAACCCCTGTTTTCTTCATCAGTTCCCTTCTGGGTTCTAACGTGTCTTGCTGTTCCCATCTGTGTTTCTAACTTTGGGGCAGAGCATTTCTGAGCTAAAAAATAGTTTTTATGAAAAGAGTGAAAGCATGACTCTCAGATATCAAAAGTGAATATGTGTTAAAGATTTTATTGGACTGCATAATCAATGAGAGAATCAGGCAGATGTCTGATCAGTTTGAAAAGAACAGGCACGTTTATTTATAGATCAGGAATATTAGAAAGAGGGGGCAAATGGAGGTGGGACAGTTTTTCTCTGGGGAGGTGGGAGAAAGACTATTGAGTCTTTCTTGGATGGTGCAGAGCTTACATGTCTATCGACAAGATGTGCCTTATTACTGTCCATCTACAGACTGAGGTGTCATGTCACGGCTTCCATATGACCACTGGCCGATAACACAAGGAGTGATCTCCAGTGTCTGATAAAGCTCACCTTTCTGTGCAACCACACCCTCTTTCATTCACCAATGATTTCCGGTGTAAACTGTAGTTTCTGTTGAGGGTGAGCCCAAGATCTCCTTCAGATTCCAAGTAGCGATTGGTCTGTGGCATTCTCTTTTGAAGGAACCAGAATCTGGAAATCTTGTAAGGCCTTGATGGTTGGTTGCCCGGAGAGCTTCAGGATGGGGTACCTGTTAGACCAGAGATAAGCGAATAAGGTCTTGGTTTTATTCTTAAATCATTACACACTTCCTGTGTGACCTTTGGGCTTGCCATTTATCTCCCTGTGTCTTTGAGACAGGAAAATGCATATTATTTGTAAAGTGCATTGAGATTCCCAGATGAAAGGTACCAGTTAACTGTGAAGTGGTGTTATTAATTTGGTCAGCCCTGCCGTTTTTGTTCTCGCTGGGATTTTGATGCCCTGGATAGATTTGTCTTCTATTCCTTCTCTCTTCCATCATTAATTTTCTCTGCTGCAGGTGGGAATCCACCATGGAATTAAGTATTTTCAATGACTGCTTTGAGATTTTTCTTTGGACTCTAAAAAATATTATTATTTAAAATTTCCTATTTGTCCAAACACCTACCCCATTACCCCCATTTCTTTTAAAACATTTAATGGATATTCTAAATGTAATAGAGCATCATATTGTTTTATAAAGCTTGCTTTAAACTCAAAATTATTCTTGTTAAAACTTAATGGAGTTCTTTGGCTCTGCCAGGCCTGGCTGGCTTACTAAAACAGGTGGTAGAAAGAAAAATGTTGGAGTTTCCAAAAAGAAAAAAAAACAAGTAAAACAGGGGAAAACAAAAGCGAACCAAAACCAACTGTAAGAATACTTCTGAGATCTGAAGTCTAGAATTGATTCCACTTGTATTATTCATATGTGTATGTCGGAGGAAGCAGGATGGTTTTCTGGTGTACATTCCTCCTGTAGGGATAAGCCATTTCTTTTTTTAAAAAAATTTTGTTTTGGGCTACACCCAGCAGTGCATAGGGCTTACTCATGGTTCTGCACTCAGGAATCACCCCTAGTTTGCTTGGCGGATCCTATGGGTTTCAAGCATCAACTTTGGGTTGGCCACTTACAAGGTTAAGTCCTTTACCCACTTACCTAAAATCTCTCCTGCTCTGAGAAGCCATTTCTTACAGAAATGTCTATTCACAATGCAATACCCTGTGCATGTCTATTCTTTACAAAACTGGTGTGGGATGACTAAAACTACTGTAAGACTTACTTTTCTCTATATTACTTGGGCAGGGGGGCATGCACAGTAGTAATTAGTACTTCTGGCACAATAGCACTCAGTACTCCTGCTCAGGGATTCCTCTTGGCAGTGTTTGGGGACTCTATGCAGTGCTGGGGATTGAACCAAGGTCGGCTGTTTGTGAGGTGAGCAGTATCTCTCCAGTCCCTACTTTTCCTTTTAGCTGTGTTGCTGTTGTAACTAATATCCTTTCATTTCCCTCTGGGCTGTAAAATGTCTCTTTACAAAGCAAGACAATTCTATTTTTGTTGTCCTTTGCAGGGGTGTGGGGACTAAAGGCGTATAGTCTGTAACTGGGACCCCAAACATGCAAGCCAAGTACTCTACCACTTAAGCTACCCTTCCATCCCCGTGTTTCTTACCTTTTTATCACCAAACCTAATATCCCCATACTGTTTTCACCATCACGACAGTTTTCTAGGACACTTAGCTGAGGTGGGGGTTTGGAGACAGTTTTGTTCTTTCCCAGACAAATGCAGGAAAGGGAAGAACAGCATTGCAGTCCAGTGATCTAAATATTCGTGGCTTTTCAGGACCTGTTCTTCTTCTCAATCAAACCGTCACACATGCAGCACTTTATTCCTTTTGGTAGATTATTCCCCCAGTCTTTCTAGCTACACTGATTACATCGTTCTCAGTTCCTAAGGTTTTTGTCATCTCTTCTACTGATAGTTTCATTTAGCCATCCAACCTGATGGGACTGACAGTCTGTTGCTTGCGCATTCATTTTGTCTCCCCATGGGAAATATATATTCATTAAAAGAGAATCATATTTCATATTTTTTGTTCTTTATAGAACCTAGCAGGTGGCCAGAATCACCATAGGTGCTGAGACTATTTCTTGCAATTTTTTACATGCAGTTACTCTGACTAGCTGTGCACTAAGTTTCATAGAGCCTCACATGCGTGTGTAACAGCATACATACATACATACATTTACATGTAACTAGCAGGTCTGATTGATGAGAAAAATGACAAAACGGTTTTTAAGTGGGGGTGGGCATGATGTGAGTTCATTAGAAGGGAAGCTCCTGGCATTGATTATTGCAATGGTAGAGCCATTCTTTGCCTGGAAGGAGAGGAAATATCTCTGCCATTCTTTTTCCCTTGGATGAATTATTAGAAATTGAGATCTTTATAGTCCATGTCTGTGGGAGAAAACTGTAGACTTCTCAGACTGCTTGGGAAAGAAATCAATACCCTCTTACTGATTAAGGGTGGGGGTCTACTGTAGAAGCAAGGGGGACAGGTTAGGAAAATAGAGTAAGAACTCAGTGAAAGGGCTAAGGAAATAACTCAAAGGACTGGAGCTGATATGCTCAGCCCTGAGTTTGACCCTTGGCCTGGCCTGGTTTCCCCAGGTCCGGCACCAACAAGTGTGGTAGTTCTGGTAGCCCCCAAACACTGCTGAAGTGACTAGAGGCCCTGGGCTGCTGAATCAGAGCAGCATGCACCACTGGGACAAGCCCTGAGCCCTTGGCTTCACACAACAGTGCTCAGTATCACCGAGCAATGCTTAGCGATTCCCCCGAAAGACTCTCGTAAAAACTCACGGTATCTTAGACTGGTCTGTCATGGGGACAGTGGTCTGATGTAGGAGCTGTTGAGTCTGTTAGTCAGTCAGTTTTTGTGGGTCAATGGGCAGGACTCTTCAGTCCAGAGAGTGATTCTTGTGGTAGTCCACTGTCTGCTGGGATGATCCTCTTGCATGGTTGATCCATCATATATATTATATTGATATGTGGTTATTACATTGTTAATATACTCCCAAGGCCTTTCGAAGCACCCCTCTGTGGCCTGGCTCTGCTGAGTTACTGGCTCTGAGTCTCCCCTGTTGATTTTTCTTGCACGCGCGCGTGCGTGTGCGCGCGCGCACACACACACACACACACACACACACACACACACACACACACACACACACACACTCCTTGAATCAAGCGTCTGCCGAGCCTTGATCTCCATAGCAAACTTCATACCCATAAGCCTCAAAAGTACAGTGTCTGTTTTAGAAGTGAGGATGCTAAAACCCAAAGGGGTGGGAAGCTTCTATGGAGTTCAGGTAGGTTAAAATCAGTGTCCTGACTCCACGCCCAACCCTCCCCCAGCAGGTGCTAATAGTCACCTACTTTAGCTCACATTCACCAAACCCCACTGTCTTATTCTCAACTGGATCAAATTTCCTTTTTTTTCCCTTTTGGTTTTGGGTCCCTACTCAGCGGAGTTCAGGGATTACTCCTGGTTCTACACTCTTCTTGGCAGGGCCCAGGGGATTCTCTCCAGTGTCAGGGATTTAACCAGGATTGGCTACATGCAAGGCAAATGTCTTAAACCCTGTATTATCTCCCTGCCCCCCTGGATTAAACTTCTGAGTAGACAGGTTTAGGGTTCTGCCTAGGCACCTGCATGCTATCAGGCACCTCCAGGAGCTTGCGGTGTAGCAGGCTCAGAGCATGCCTGGCCTTGTGCAGGGAGATTCACAAAGGCACCTGTGGAAGTGATGCAGTGCAGGCTCCGATTCTGTGCTTATCTGCTGAGCCTGTTCTCCTGATGTCCATGTAGCAAATGTCTTCATTCAGGACCATTATCTTTCTAATCTCACCCTACCTATTCCCCTCCTGTCCCTGTATCACTATATCATTATGGACGTCCAGCTGATAAAGTCTCAGTGAGGCCAGAGCCTCTCCAGTAGGAAGGATCTGCATTCTCTGTGGTTGGCCATCCCTGAGAGCAATTATTGCATGAAAAGCCCTTCCCTACAGAACATAAACATTGGCGAGGCTTTGAACTGAAGCACAGCTCTGAATTAGCCTTATGATTAATCACTCAGAAGAGCTGCAAGAAAGCAACTAGCATTGCTTTCCCATCTAGCGGGTGGCGATATTTTGGGATGGTGGGCACCTTGGCAAGCTGAGTTCCACTCCACCTCCAACCTGACCACTCCCCTTAACATTTCCCATGCACAGCTCAGCACAGACTCTCTTCTAAGGCAGTGAGTCTTGCCTCCCAGTAGTAAGAAAATCCAGTGGCAGTGACCTAACACCACAAACATACTTCAGTTTCTTTTGACAAGGAGTAATTATAAATTTCCTGCATTCTTCTAAAGTCGTTTGCACCTGCCGCCTCTTTCTTTGTGACTATGGAATAGCCAGTGGAGCCAGGATCGATCAGCCAGGACCCTGATGCCCAGTGTGGGTTTTGTTTGTGCTTTTGGCTCCTGGAACGCCTTTGCTGGAATGAAATAGTGGGTCTTCCGCTAGGCATGGCTCAGCAACTCTGCTAGTGTCTGTGCTTTATTGGGCAATAAATTAATATGGAACACTGCCAAGGAAGCAGATAAATGGATAGGACAGCAAACACAGTTTTAACAAGGAAAATGGCTTTGTTTCTCAGCAGCAACCTTTAAATGGTTCTCTCAGTTATTGTGTGGATTCCTTGATTGGGGTGGGGGTTGTTGTGGATTAAGTAGTCACTGCTGCAAGTATCCTGTGTGCATCCTCAAGACCTCAGGGTGCCGGGAGGAAGAGGAGAACTAGGAAGAGGGTCCTGGAAGTGGCTTGCAATCCGCTCATGTGTGTCCAAATGCTGCCTGGGCTTTAAGTCTATTAATAGTGTGATATTCATGGGTGGCTGTACCTGCAAGCGATAATCAGAGGTGTCACAGCTAAAGGAGTGAGGAGAAGGATTTTATGATCTGTCCTGGTCATTAATTGGAATCCACAGTTTAAAATGTTGAGAGGGAAGGAGCTGGGAAAAGAGACCCTCTGAATAGTGGTTTCTTGTTTGTAACTCAAACCTCATGAAGAATAGAGGAATTGTAGGTGTCATTATGAGAGGAAACCTTCCAGAGTTAAGAAAATGGCAACAGAGAGGTCACAATTGATCTCTTCCTTTCTGGAGTGTTCCTGGAAACATCACATTGTGTAAATCTTGCCATGACTAATTTTGAGGAAGACTCTTTCCCCAGGAGAGTATCAGCTACAAAGGGCCTTTGTCCCTGTTTTCTGTTAGATTCCTTATGCTGGGAATGCGCCTGGCACATAGTTGAAGTCTAGTACAAAGATGTGAATAAATGAAATTAAAAGAGCTGTTTTCTACCCTGCACATCTAGCCCTCTCTCCCCTCCTTTAAAAACATAGACCAGTTACTTCCCTGACTACTGCCTCCTGAATGACCATTTCTTTGTCTGTTCATCTGATTATTTGTTTTGGGGCCACACCTGACTATGCTCAAGGCTTATTCCTAACTCTTTCCAGGGGTCACTCCTGGTGGTGCTCCGGGGACCATATGGGATGCTGGCAATTGAACCTGGGTCAGCTGTGTGCAACGCATTGTACTATTATAATGGCACCTACCACTGTACTATTGCTCCAGCCCCTCATCTGATTTTTAACTCTTCTTTTTTGGGGGAGCAGGGCAAACCTTACAGTGTTAAGGGGTTACCCCCCAGATCATGCCTGGAAGTCACTCCTGACTGTGCTTGAAGAAATTTTGCTATATTATAATTTATAAGAAATCGCGTCTTTCTTTAGACTATCTTTTCTCTTGTCCCAATTTGACATTAAAATATTGATCTTTTTATATCCATTCCACAAACCTTTTCAGGTTGCTATAAAAATTTTATCTATGTTTCTCTAGGAATAGACGAGTTACATAAATGTTAATTCAATTCATCATGCAAGTATAATGGCTTATCATAACAGACCCTTCATTGTAATAAGTACATCAGAAAATAATTTAGCCTTTATGTGATTCTTTCCTCTTCAAATGATTGGTCTGCATACCAGATTGTGCAAAATCGTAGGTTTCTGTAGAAATTGAGTTTATATTTGTGTGTGACCAATCTACTGCCTTTTGTTTTAGAAACAGAAGACTCAAGGAGAAAAACAGGAAGAAAGAGAATAAAAGAGAGAGAATGAAAACGTGGATGTTTTTATATTCATAACTTTATTTTTAGTTTTGAGTACTTATTTACAGCTATCTTAGAGAGAATATTTACAAGTTGAAGAGGGAACAAATTAGCTTCTTTTGCCCTAGGGAGTGAGTCCTGGACTGTTGAGAAAGTGAATTTTTCAAGTTTTCTTCTCTCTGGTATTTACAATATTTCCATGTTGTTTTTTTTTGTTGTTGTTGTTGGTTGGGGGTTTAGAAGACTTAGTAGCTCTTTGCCAAGGAGTTACTTTATTGGAACACGTCATTTATAATATAAATGTGTTTACTCAGATAAGTGCCATTTTAAGTGTAGCGTTGCTCTAACTCTGGCATAGATCCTTCAAGATGACTCAACGCTTTTCTGAAACTCTGCCATACAATTAGAGAAAACCAACTTAATGATCTAACATTTAGCATTATTCTTTACAGTTTTACTCTTGGACTGGAAAATAGTTTTTAAAATAGTTTCATTTAATTAGGATGAGAACATAACACATACATATATATGCATATATATTTAAATTATCCTAAAAACTATTATTTGCAGAAATAATCTGCTATTTCTCACCAAGAAAGTTAATTTTGGGACTTTGTACTTCCCATTTATCCTTGAACAAGGATTTTTTGAGAATGGGCATTATGTTGGGTATTCAAGGATCATGAAAGGAATATTTAGGACAAAACCTTGAGGGCTTGTTCTCTAGTTGAGAAGATAAGATATATACACAACAATTATTGTCATTTTATACTCAGTAGTATGGAATGGAATGTCTTCACAATGTGAAAAAGATGAAATGTGCTTTGGAGAAACAAGAGAATCTGTTCATCAAAGAGAGCATTCATTTATTCATTAATTAATTCATGTATTAAGCCCCTCGTGTATTCCAGCACGGATCCTATTGTTGGGAGTTTCTTGAGGACAGACCATGTTGGCCTCTGTTCCTCTAGAGTCTATCTTTTAATGTTGAATGAACAACACAGAGGAGGTAAATAAAGTAATTTCAGGGAATGATTAACCAGTGGAAGAAATAGAGCAGTGTGATAGGACAGGCCAGTCCCTAGTGTGGGTACAGGCTGACTGGTGTGTGTAGGACCAGCTGTAGGAGTCAAGAAAGGCTTCTCTGGGGCAGGGGTGAGAGGAAAGCAGGAAGGGTGCTTGTCTTGTAGGCAGCCATCCTGGGTCCCCCCTGGCACTGTGTATGGCCTCCCAAGTGAGCCCTGAGCACTGCTGGATGTTCCCCCTCCCCCCCAAAATACCCAAACAACAACAACAACAAAAGAACGGAAAGTAAAGGAATTTGACATTAAAATATTGATCCAAGCTCTTTCCTCCAGTGCATGAATGTGCAGTGCTTTACAAAAGGACTCAGGAAATGTTTCTCGAGTGAATCTTTGAATGTAACTGTCAGGCAGAAAGTTGATTGCCATTGAGCAGAGAGAGATTGTCTTCATCTTCTAGTAAGATCCTTCTGGGAGGAAAACCATTACGGTGCAGTATTAACCGCCACCATGCTGGATATTATTGATTTACAATGTATAGAGCACACACGACCTGGCACTGTTTTTTGTACTTGACCTGTATTAACTTCTTTAACCTTTACAACTCTTAGTGGCCAAAGCTCTTCTCCCTTTTTTCCTACAGATAAGGGACCGAGGTTTAGAAAATGATAGGGGCTAGGTCACACGTGTGATGGGAGTGCAATTTCAGATCCTCAATCTCTGCTTTCTTTGTTTCCCCATGCGGAGGGACCACCCATGCCATTCAGGACATTTCCACACTTTCTCATTCTAAACAAGGAGAAAGGAAATCTTCCATTTGCTCAAGGATTCTAGAAACCGTGATGCTCCAAAGAGGTTTTTGCAAGGATGAACACATTGGTGCTGTCTCTACAGTTGCTTCTAAACAAGTAAGTCTAGCAAGTGTTTGAAATGTAGTTAGTGTGATGGGGAACCAAGTGTTCAAATGGTACTTAACTTTGGTTCATTTCTGCATAGAAGTTAGAACTTAAAAGAGAGAAAACCTATCTGTGACCTATAACTTGAGTGTTGAAGCGGGGCTGATGTTCACTGACTGTAACTCTTGTGTTACAGTCTTGTGTAACTCTTGTGTAACGACTGTGTGTTGGGGGATAGACTTTCTACTCTCTCATGAATAATTTTTTTATCTTAATCACACAATTAAATGAAGATGGTTTGACTATATTGGATTACAAATAAAATACTTTGGGCATAAATGTCACATCATTATTATTTTGGTTTGGGGCCCATACCCAGCAGTGCTCAGAGTTTAATCCTGGCCCTGTGCTCAGCAATCACTCCTGGCAGGGCTCAAGAAACCATATTTGGTGTAGGGAGTCTAACTAAAGTTGGCCACCTGCTAGGCATGCTCTTGACCTCCTTTATGATCTTTTTGGCCCCACTTGGTTATTTTATAATGTGGCTAGTAAAAAAATTAAAACATTATAAATGAGGCTTGAATTCTATTTCTATTGACATCAGTGGCTTAAATTTGCCCTGCTGCCACTGCAAAGTATGCTGGAAGGAAGCAGGGAGACTGAGCTGTTTTGGGAAGACACTGTGCCATCATCCCATTCTTTTTACAAATTTCCCATTCTTCTAGCAGTTAAAGGGACCAACACACAGTGTTGTTACTTAGGCTTTGCAGGTGTAGTACCATGGCAGGGATATCTGAGGAGCTCATACAATTGATATGACCTTTTGCTAAATATTGCTTGGTTCTGGTTGGAAGTAGTGGAGGCTCTGTCAACGAGGGGCTGAATCCCAGGCTTGCTTTCCTGGTAGGGATGGGGACCTCATTGCCCCTAGAGGGAAGCAGTAGAGAGGAAACCTGATTTCTACCCATCCTTGTGCTTGAATATTAAAGCCCACATCCCAACCCAGAGGGACTAAGAAGCAGGTGTCCAAAATCTGTGCTTGCTCAAGGAACCCTGCTCAGCCAGGGGCACTTGCCCTAACAGCCCAGACTCTTGAGATTAAGGCAGCAGCAGAGGGCTCCATCACTCAGCCTTCCCAGGCCATTTGTATCCTCTGCAGATTCAATGCACTGCAGACTTCTGGTCATCTTTGATTTGTTTTGAGGGGTAGGGGGTATCAAGGAAGTAGAGCTTCTCAGTGACAGTTAACTGTGGGGTCATACATGTAGAGACAGTGGGAATCTCACTTGGCCAACCCAGGAACCTGACTCTTAGTGTTGTTCTTAAATTGGTTCCGTCACCTGAGTCTATGCACACCACATGCCCTTCTTTCTACCTTAAGCTTCTTTTGGTTTTTCTTAAGTAAGTCACCAGGTTTTTAAATAAGTACCATCACTGTGCCAAGGCTGCACATTCGAATTTTCAGAGAACTTTATTCTCTTGTCCATCAGAAAAACGGATGCCTGGCCCTCTTCTAGAGCTGGTGATATCATTGCTCTGGGATGTAACTTGGTGGTCTGGGCTTCTCTTTCTTGAGAAGAGCTGATGCTTTAAACTGGCATTCATCAAAACATCAGGATTACAGGGAAGGAAGTAGGGTGTGCTTGTTGAAAATGCAGATTTCTGGAGTTCCTCAATCCTCTGGAGTTAGAGCTTGGAAATGCATTCCTAACTGACAACATGGTGTCAGCATTACTATGTTAAATCACTAGCAACTTAGTAGGAGTTTCTTAGATGAGAATATTTGACTATGAGGGCCAAAAAAGGACATTAATGTGAATTCCAAATGACATAACCTCTCATGGTAAAATTTCAGCATCTTCAATTGATAAATGATTGAAGAGGATCTTCCAGAAGGCCCTGAAAGGATGTGGAGATGATCACTTGTTCCTCAAGCCAGATTAGTTCATAAAGAATAAAAAGGAGAGAGAGAGAGAGAGAGAGAGAGAGAGAGAGAGAGAGCAAAAGGGAATGCCCTGCCACAGAGGCGGGGCGGGGTAGAGGGGACGGGGTGGGGGTGGTGGGAGGGATGCTGGGACCATTGGTGGTAGAAAATGGTCATGGTGGAGGGATGGGTACTTGACTATTGTATGACTGAAACACAAGCACGAAAGTTTGTAAGTCTGTAACTGTACCTCATGGTGATTCACTAATAAAAAATTAGAAAAAAAAAGAATGTGGGGGTGAGGGTTACATGAGGGCACTACCTTTGTGATATGGAAAAATCTTGCTTTATCTTGGGCTAAAACTTCTCTTTCCCCCAGACTAGAGATTACTGGGAGGTTCTGTTAAAGACTTGAACTGTATTTCTCCATTTTACTGCAGTGTCTCCCAAGATTGCCTTATGTTTGGTTATATGGTTCCGTGACTTCCTCTGCTTAGGTCAGTGCAGAATTGCTCTCTGAACTACTGTTGAGCTGGCTACATGTGACACTGTATCCCATGAAGCCTAATACTTCCCTTGGAAACAGAAATTAATATTGAATCCAATTTGTTAGTATTTTATTGAGAATTTTTGCATCTGCATGTATCAAGGATAATGACCTGTAATTCTTGTGGCGTCTTTGACTTTAGAATCAGCTAATACTAGTCATGCAAGTGGGTTTAAAAACATTTTTACTCCAGTTTAATATCTTTTTTATTGTCTTCCTAGTCTCCATATAGTCCTGCACTACTCTTATTTATTTGCTCGTTTGTTTGGGGTCATACCTAGCAGTGTTTGGGGACTACTGCTGACTCTGTGCTCAGGGTTTGCTCCTAGTGGTGCTCAGGGAATTAGGCCATGCTGGGGATGAAACCTAGGGTTTCAGCATGATAGCTCACTGACCTTCTGCTCTGTATTATTCCCTATTCCCTTCCTCCTACTCTTCTGCTAATGCTTATATTTTTTGTTTATTTTGTTTTGTTTAGTGAAGATTTTGGCTGAGACTTTTCATTTATGCTCAGTTGTAAGCATTCTCCTGTTAAACTTCTCTCTTACCTTGGTTTTTGCTTTCTAGTGTAAGTTTTGGTATCATGTGCTTGCAGTTTTGTTTTCCTTAAGATAATTTTTTTTAGTTTCTTTTTATTTCTCTAATGAGCCATTATTTGTGCTGGAGTGTGTTGTATAATTTACAGATATTTATGAATTTTTCTTCTGTTCCTGGTTTCTAATTTTATACCATCATTGTAGGAAAAGATTCTTGATATGACTTCAGTCATCTGAAATTTACTAAGACTTCTTTTATGGCTCACCATGTGATTAATCCTGGACAATGTTCTGAATATACTTGAAAAGAATGTCCATTCTACTGTTAGATAAATTTTCATACATGTCTGTTATGTCTTTTTGCTTTAAAGTATAGTATGAGTGTATTTTCTTCTTGGATTTTGTCTGGATGATCTTTCCATTTTTTACAGTGAAGTATTGAATTCCTTTCTTTGTATTCTGGAAAAGACATAAACCAATACTATATAGTCACCTCAGTGTGACAGTTGCACAAGAATACACAACAACGAAAAGCTAATCTTTTGGGGACCAGAGTGGATAGTATAACAGGTAAGGTGCTAGTCTTGCATGCAGCAGACCTGGGTTCAATCCCTGGCATCCTGTATAGTCCCCTGAGTATTTTTAGGAGTAATTCCTGAGTGAAGACCCAGGAGAAACCTCTGAGCATTTCTAGGTGTGGCCCAAAAAACAAAGAAAAAAAGGCTAACATTTTCAATAAATGGTGTGAGGAAAACTGGATATTCACATGCAAAAGAACTAACTCACATCCTTCTCTTACATTAGATATAAAAAACTAACTTTAAATGAGATGAATTCCTAACTGTGAGTCCTAATCTATAAAAATCTTAAGGAAAAAAGCATAGGCAAGCACTCCCTGCCCGTGGTCTTGACAACGACATTTTGGGGTGACATCTAAAGTCAAGTGGATTAAAAAGCAGAACGTAATAGTGGAACTACTGGTGGAGGGATGTAAACCAAATACAAACATGAAAGTTCATAAGTTTGTAACTGTACCCCACAGTGATTTACTAATAAATTTTTTTAAAAAAAGAATATGCTTTCCAACCATAACACCCAAAAGGAGGGCCGCAGCCATAGCACAGAGGGTAGGGTGTTTGCCTTGCATGCGGCCGACCCAGGTTCGATTTCCAGCATCCCATATGGTTCCCCAAGCACAGCCAGGAGTAATTCCTGAGTGCAGATCCAGGAGTAACCCCTGTGCAATGCCAGGTGTGATTTAAAAAAGAAAAGAAAGCACCCAAAAGGAGAGAGAAAGAGGGAATGTATCTGCAACAGAGTGAAGGGGTGGGAAGGGGTGGGGGTGGAGGGAGGGATACTAGGAACATTGGTGGTGGAGAATGGGCACTGGTGGAGGGATGGGTACTTGAACATTGCTTGATTGAAGCGTAATCATGAAAATTTGTACATCTGTAACTGCATCTCACGATGATTCATTAAAATTTTTAAAAAGAAAACAAAGATGGAAAATAATGGAAAATTTTTAAATAAATAAATAAATAATTATAAGTGTTAAAAAATTTAAAATCTCTGTTCAACAAAGGGAATAGTTAACAAAATGAAAATGTATGGCACAGGATAAAATATTTCCAGATCATATATCTGAAAAGATATTAATGTCCAAAATATATAAGGAATGCATACATCTCAGTAACCAAAGAATCATATCATTTAAAAATGGACAAAGAACTTGAATAAAATTTTTTTTCAAAGAAGATGCATTTGGCAGCAAGTATGTAGAAAGGTGCTAAGCATCACGAATTATCAAGTAATTTCAAATCAAAACCACAATTATATATAGCCTCATACCTGTAAAATATGTATATCAAAAAAACACAAGAGAATACAAGCATTTTATTGGCGTGAAAAAACTTTACTGGAGTCTTATTACGTTACTTGGAATATAGATTGGTTCAATTATGTAAGCTAGTATGGAGATCCCTCAAAAAATTAAAAGTATAAATACTCTATAGTGTAGTTATTTCATCCCTATATATATATTTGAAGAAAATGAAGTAAAATCTCAAAGAGATATCTATACTCAACTGCTTATTGCATCATTATTCACAATGATCATAGAACAACTCAAATGCCCATTGACAGGTGAATGAATAAAGACACACATGTTTTATTTTTTTTGTACATAATGTACATGTAATTGTTGAAAAATACAAATAATATCCATAAAAAGAAGGAAATCTTGATATTTTTGACAATATGGATGAACTTAAGGACATTGTGTGAAACAAAATGTCCCAGACATGTAAGACAAACACTGTGTGATCTCACTGATGTATGGTATCTAAAACCATTAAATTACAAAAACAGAGAGCAGAGTGGTGGTTGCCAGGGGCTGTAGGGAGAGTGGGAGAAAATGGCAGACAGTAGTCCAAGGACAAGCCTTCAGTTCTTAAATGAATAAGTTTTACATATTTAATGGGCAGCATGGTGACTAGTTAATAATACTGTATTGTGTGGCAGAAATTTGCTGAGAGAATAGATCTTAAGTGTTCTCATCACACACAGAAGAATAAAACTATGACAGGTTGGATGTGCTAATTAGTTTGGATGAAGCAATCCCTTTACTGTGTGTATATTATTATTATATATAAAATATATAAATAATGATCATCACAGTGAACTTAAATATGTATAGAGTTTTGTTGATAAGTGCTACCTTCAATAAGTATAAAAATTAAACAAAATGAATGATATCCAGGAGCAATCAATACTGCCCCTTTCCTCCATCCACCCCCCCACACACATTATTTTTTTGTATAAAGGCTTATGAGACAGGTCCAAATGCTAAATGTGTTAGAGTTCAGTGTGGGATCAAAGATTTCATTGCTCTTTCAATCGGAGTTTGTTTTGAGAGAAAGTTGTTTAGATGTCCTTTCCACAATAGTCAGTTGAGGCTTGTAGGTGGCCTTGAGGTTTGACTTTGATTTTTCTTTTTCACTAGTTTGCTTTGTTTGGGGACTATACCCAGTGGTGCTCAGGGCTCACTCATGGCTCTGTGCCCAGGGATCACTCCTGGCAGGGCTTTAGGGATCGTCTGTGAGGCAAGGGATCAAACTTGGTTGGCTACATGCACAAGTGCCTTGATCTCTCTTCTATCTGTTTGGCCCTAAGATCTGGCCAGATAAGTGGGGATGGGAGGGTGCTTTCTATCTTCATCACCCGCTCCAGTTTCTTCCTTCTCAGCATGAAGTAGAGTCTCAATGCCCTTATTTAATTGCAGTTTATTACTTATGTACCATACCAGCCAAGACCACACACACACACACACACACACACACACACACACAACATACATTCATCAAGGTGCCACAGGGGGTGTGGAAAGGCTTTAAGGTTATGTTGGAGAATCTCCTTTATTTTGCAGACACCTTCTCTGTGTTAAAAGAGGAAATATTTGCAAGAAATATGGAAGGTTTAGTCATCATCATTCACCACGTGTTGTTATGTCAATATATCAGGTTATTAAGCAGAGAACAAGAAGTTCTAAAGAGGCTCTAAGAAAACTACAAATTCTAAACTGCTTTTTCATTTTTGGGTATTTAGCGACCAGGGTGCCATGATTTGTTAGCCTTCTCTAATGGTCCAAGTGTGTCTTAAATTAATGACTATTTTGTCATCTACACAGAACAATTTTGGAAGTGAAAAGGTACTTTTAATACTTATTCAAGGAGATAAGTCAAACTGGGAAGGCAGCCTGAGGCATGCAGACTAGCACAGCTTCTACTGTCAAGAACTTTCCCATCTTGGCTTATTAAAGTGGCCTCAGACATGGATCTACTAAGCAGATTCCATCCATAGTATTCTTGGTGCATGGTGTGATCCACAGGAACTCCCCAGAGAAAGACAGCTCAGTGCTTTCTCTAGCAGCTGTTTCCATTGTTGAACAATTTTTGCTGTCAGAATTTGGTTTAGTGGAAGAATTTTCCAGTACTGGGTATGACACTGGGAAAGACACACATCAAGTCTACCCATAAAGCAATTGACATACTATTTCCTGGGAGATGGGAGAAAGGGGTCTAGGCCTACCTCTTAGACCCTCATTTTTGGGGAGAGGGTGTCTTTCATCTTGGCTGTCCAAGAAGACATCAGCCTGAAGCTCATCAAAGGAAAATTGAAATGGGGAGGGTTTCTGTCATTCCGAAGGCCTCCCAGCTAGCCATTCACAGAATAGCTTTGATGTGGTGTTGCAAGAATAGACGGTGGTTCGAACCTGGAAGCACCTTTAGCTGCCTCAGCCTTCACGGTAGACAGTGCTTCCTTTGGGTGATGTCTCCGTTAGATTAAATGCACTGAGTGTTTTATCAGGCCCTCACGCCACCTGTGAGTGCACGCTGCTGGCCCCTCTATTTACTCAGTAGACATCAGTGGGATGGTGGTTAAGAAGCTCTGGATGTGATGGTTCCCTTATCTGAAATGCTTATCTCATCCTAGTGAGTTCTTAAGTCATAGCCTTTTTCCTGGAGGACAACCCTTGAGTCTCACAGTCGACTCGGTTCTCTGCTCATCCTTCTCAGCCCTCCTCCCACCCCTGAAGAGTTTACTTGCTGCAGGAATAGTGGTTGGGTCTGTCTTTCCTTCAGACTGTACAGAAGGCCAGAAACACCTTTTGGTTCTAAGCTTTAGGCCCCGGTTCCAAGCTCAAAGCTTGGCATGCAGCAAGTGTGGAAAGAGCAAATAAATGAACAAGGAAATGGTGGGGTACAGAGATGAATGCCATGCTTTTGGCCCTCAAAGATATCACAAATAAGAGACTTAGATGAAAACTCATGACTCCAGCAGGGAATGTGAAAAGTATTTTGATTAAAGTCTATTTAGGGTCTTTCAGAAATTCCTCGGCAGGGTAGCCCATGGAGGGTGTTTGGAGAGGACCAAGACTTGTCCCCTCTTCTGTGTATGAAGGGTTTGATCATTTAGTGGAAGAGGCAAGCCAAAATAAAAGTTTTTAAACAGAAAGCAAAAAGAAATAATCCACATGTACTGTGTGGTTGAAATAGTATTTCAAACTAGATCAAGAGGCTAGAAAATAGTACAACCTTGCATGTGGTTGACCCTGTTTGGCTTTTGAACCAAGCAACACCAGCAGGGATTCATTAGCACAGAGCCAGGAGTAAGCCCTGAGAACCACAACTTGTGGTATCCAACCTCTTTCTCCCCAAAACAGAACTAAGTCAGCCGTGCAGTGTTGGTAGGCTACTGGCCTTCACACGGGGCAGCCACACTGTGTGTTTGTGTTGTGTGGGTGTTATGTATATGGATGTGTTGAAGATTGGCAGTGACCCTGCCTTCTAGTCCCTCAGAATTAAGTGGGAATTGTGTTAGCAAGAGGAATGCTATCAGAGAAACGTGATGTTTCCTTCAGGAATGGCAGTTTTCTATGAGAATAAGATAGTGAATACCAAAAGAGAAAA
Source organism: Sorex araneus (assembly GCF_027595985.1). Taxonomy (NCBI): domain Eukaryota; kingdom Metazoa; phylum Chordata; class Mammalia; order Eulipotyphla; family Soricidae; genus Sorex; species Sorex araneus. The sequence continues at coordinate 114,090,526 of NC_073304.1, forward strand.
ATCATTTTATCTGAGATGAGAGGAGGGGGCTATCAGCAAAGGAGTATCTTTTCTTGGGATTTTCACCATGTTGTAGGTCTTAGCACCAGGAGCATTCTAGGTTCATTCCTGTTGCAGTTTGTATTTGCCAACACCCACCGATTTGTTAGGTGGTGGGGCAGTTTTACAAAGGAGAAAATGGAATGTGTTAACTTTGTCTCCAAGCACAGCAGTGTGCACATGAGTGGACAACCCTGTGTGAGTGGGGGCTGAATTGGAAGGCTCATCACCATTGGTGGCTAGATCAGACAGTTGGCTGAATGAATGGCCAACTCCTTGACTTCATGGGTGATAAGTTGCACTACTTCTCCAGGATTACCCTTAAGTCCTTTTTAAAAGCAATTAATTGAGTGGCAAAATCATTACTGTAGGATATGGAGATTTTTAGGTTGTGACTAAAGTTTCCACTAATACCCAGAAGAGCTATGACCAAGTCATACTGCAACCTGGCCTTGAGGTGAGACCTGGAGGCCAAGTAATGTGTTTATTCCATTATCTTCTAGAGAAAATTTTGTGTTTCAAAGTGGTTCGAAGGCCAAGGGCACAGTACTCTGCTTCTTTTCTTTTTTCTTGTGGAAAAGGCAAACTCTTAAAGTTGTCAATTGTATTTATATCTTTAACGGAAGTGACCAGATAAAACATTCTAAGGGGCAAGCGCAAACTTCCCAGGGAGACATGAATGTAATATTAGAGACAACCATGGTCGTTGAAAGAAAGATATTAGCGTCCCTCTGAGAAGGGGATTGTATTTTATTTTTGAAATGTAAATATATTGCAGGGGCCTACTTGGTGGTCCTCAATCTTTTCTTTCCTTTATTGTGGTAAGAAATATGTAGAAATATCTATTTTTTCCAAGAATAAGTATACAATCTAGTGGTCTACTTTCACTCACAATATAGCACAACATTGTCTTTATCCTCATCTGGATTTTTAAAATTCATCATAAAGAAAAATTTTGTATGCATGAAGCATAGAAGATTTAGTTAAGGTTCCCCTGGCCCGTACAATCACCATCTACTTTCTTTTTTAAATTTTATTTTATTTTTATGAAGTTGTTCACAATATTTGATTACATTTAGTATTTGAACACCAATCCCATCACCACTACACCTTCCCACCACCATATTTCCATCCCGAACCCCAAACCCTGCTTCTAAAGCAGAACTTAAATAATTAATTTGCATTGCTTGTTATGAACAATCCACAAAATGGTCTAAAAAAAGGTTTATTAGAGGAAAGTGTGTGAAGATTGTTGTACTTCACCTAGGAGCCATTGAGCCGCCCTTCTATAAGAGACTAGTAACATGTTGTTGAAGGTTGAGACTTGTGTGCTTATATTTATATAAATATATTTCCCCATAAGATTGGTTGCCTTCTACTTTAAACCCCATCAAATGTGGTGTGCTGCTCTTGTTGTATTGGTGGTGTAAAGTATGAGATGTCCAGGTATAGATTCACTCCTTGGTGAGGTTCTTCCAAGTTTGTGGAGAGTGGCCATGAGTATGGTGGCAGTTGAGTTCTGGAGGCTTTTGGTTGCCAGGGCTGGCTCCTTGGGGCAGGGAGGGGTCTCACCTGCCCCCCTCTGGGGTGCCCTGAACGAAACAGCCTGGCATGGGGTCTGGTGGCATATCGTTCTATGCTCTCTTCCGGGAGATTTATTATTGAGTCTCTGGATCATGGCTGTTAATGAGATTATATGGCTCCGGTGGCAGTTTATGGATGTGACTGCCAAGCTACCGGAAGCAGGGGGATATTGGGGGAGGGGGGAGGTCATCCATTCCCAGTTCTGTTGAGCCTGGAGTTTTCAGTCTAAGTCCCGCATATCTGGACTTTTCTGTGGATTTGCTCAATCACTACTTTCTATGTCTATTTGATTACTCTAATTGCCTCATATATGTGGAACCATACAACATTTGTGTGTGCGTATGTGTGACTGTCTTGTTTCACCTAGTATAATGTCCCTAAGGTTCTTCCATGATGAGGTCCAAAGAAATAGTACAAGGGTTAAGGCACTCGCCTTGCATGCTGCTGACTCTAGTTTGACTTCAGGCAGTACCCCATACACTCCCCTGACTACTACCAGGTGTGCTCCAAAAACCAACCAAACAAAATAAACACACAAGATTGACCCATGATAGAACATGTTAAGAATTTCCTTTCTTTATTAAGACTGATGTCTAGAGCACACTTTATTTATTCATTTATCTGGCAGTTCTCCTTTTGATTTTTAGGACTGAAGCTCTTATGAACTTGGGAGTACAAATACCTATTTGAGTCCTTACTCTCAATACCACTTGTCTTTAGTATGCTAGAACAAGAAGGATTGGAGAAGTAGGGCAAAGATGGCCATAAATCTAGTCATTGGTGACAATAAATGGTAACTGGTGACCTGACACTGCTACAGAAGTTTTCTCATCTTACAAGCCTAATTAAATTAAAAATCCACTTGGCTAAATCCACATGCATTTAAGCCAGATGATTTCTCGGAAAGCTCATTAGCTGCAAACTTGGTATCTCCATCCACTAGCAGATGGATATTTTTTCCCCGAGATTTCTTAATAATTAGACAGGAAAGGTCTTTTAAACTTTAGACTTTGAAAGGAAGATTTTATCACTCTGTACCAATGCATTAGTTGTAATGCTATTGGTTAGAAATATGCAAAAATCAACCTTTTAAGGTTTTTGATTCAATAATGAAACATCTCATGTCATTAAACCTCAATTCTGAGGAAGGACACAGAGTTTTGGGCAAGTTTTCTGTCTTCCTGTTATAATTGCATGCCATTGTTTCAGCCTCTTATTTTAGCTATAACAAACTAAGCCTTAGATAAACACATGAGATGAGCATGACCAGCAGAACCCAGAATGGAAGATAAATGGCACCCACATGGCAGCTGGGGAGCCCTAACCTGCAGAAGCTCTCACAGCTCGTGCTCCTGAGTTAAGTCAACATGTGCCCTCAGAAGAGAGGTTGGGCAACGGGTCTATAATTCATGTGCCAGATTCTTCTGTGAAGCTTATTTTAAAAAGAACGAGCAGGAAAAAATAAATAAGGGGGAAAGCTGAGAATAATTGAGATCTTTCTTTCTCTTGCTGCATGAGTCAAATTCTCCTATCCTCTCCCAAAAGCCCATATTGTGCTTATTATGTCTATATTCCAGCAGATGTCTGATTTATAATAAACTTGTTCTTTGCCACTCATCCTCTTAAGGAGTCTTATTATTTTCCAGAGCTCTGTTGTATGTTTCTGTTTTTTTGTTTTGTTTTGTTTTGATTTTCTTGCTTTTGGGTCACACCCAACTGTGCTCAAGACTTACTCATGAATTTGTGCTTAGGGATCACTCCTAACAGTGTTCAGGGAGTCATACTTGGTGCCAGAGATTGACCCTTGGTCTACTGCATGCAAGGGAAGAGTCCTACCCACTATACATTTTTTCTCTCCAGCATCTTTCAGGGCTTCATTTGTATCTGCAGTCATTTTGCACTTGCCTGATTTGAAAGTGGACCAGGTATATTTCTAAGAATATAGTTGCTTTAGTAATATTGTTAGAGATCAAACATTTGTCATCATTTAATGGAATATCAGCTTATCTTTGGGTCCCTTGCAGTGTGTGTGTGTGTGTGTGTGTGTGTGTGTGTGTGTGTGAGAGAGAGAGAGAGAGAGAGAGAGAGAGAGAGAGAGAGAGGCGGAGGGAGAGATTCTTCTATATATTGTATCTTACCTCCTTGGGTCACATGCTTCACGTTACTTCTTAAATGAAATCCTATCGAAGTTCCCTACTTCTTGGGGCTGGAGTGATAGCACAGCAGGTGGGCATTTGCCTTGCACACGGGTTTGATTCCCAGCATCCCATATGGTCTCCTAAGCACCACCAGGGGTAATTCCTGAGTGCAGAGGCAGGAGTGATACCTGTGCACCCAAAAAGGAAAAAAAAATTCCCTACTTCTTCACTTAACAGTCTCCACATCCTTACCACCTTAACGTTCTAGCTACTCATTTGTTTGTTTTAGACATGTTGTTTAGACCTTTTTTTTTTCTTGTGCAGATGCTTATTTCTTCATAGTTTTGTTACCACCTGTACATGGTGTCCCCTCTTTTTCTCCTCCTGTCCTTGTGCAAACCCTATTCTCTTGAGGCTCCTGCCATCCAACTAATTCCTTAATCTCTTCAGGAATGCTGTCATCAAACCACCACGACCTCTTTTACACTTTAATAGTGGCTCTTTTACTTCTCAGTTGGAATGCCAGCCACAGTTTTCTCATGTGTGAACAAGAGTCTCCAGGTGTGCACCACATCCTTGAGACTTAAATATAATGCTCTCAGCCTACTCCGTGTCAGCTTGGTTTGTATCAAATACCATCATTCCCATGGCTATGTCTCACTTCTCTCAAAACTTTTTTTTATTTCCAAAGTCTCACTCAAAGAGGATGTGTCTTTCTAGATTTTTTGTGCTGTTATCATCGCCAACTATTCTCCAGTATTCTTCAAATACTCATTTTCTTAACAAATATTGATCAAGACAATTGGATGGTTTCTGGAAATTTAGTCATGTATAAGTATGGGCATACCCTTGTGCCCCACCCCACCTTGCCTGGGACTTCATAGAACTTGTTGACCAGCCAGGGAAAAATCAATCAAATGATTGCTTAAAGAAATATAAAATTGGTGCTATGCTCAGCTCTAACCAATAACAGACTGTACTTAGAGGGACCTTCACACAGGCTGAGGGCAGGCAAGTAGCAGGAGAATGGAGAGCTAAAGGAAAACTCAATCGTTTATGAGTGGGAGGTAAACTTCCAAGAGTAAAGAAGTGCTTGTGTTCAGACACCGTGAATGTGGAGATGGGTGGTTAGTGCAATGCACCCAGGATGAATAGGAAGAGCTGAAAATTCCCTTAACTGTAGTTGAGATAAGGAAAGATAGAAAAGGGAGAGAAAGCCAGAGAAGCAGAAAGAGGACCAACGTCTTATAAATTGTGTTAGAGATTTTTTTAACCTTCCCACCAAAAGTCTAGGAAGTCATTTGAAGAAAGTTAAAGCATAAAAATCTTGAATTTCTACCATATATATTTTAAAATGCAGTTCCTTGGACTGGAGAAATAGTACAGGGGGGTTGGGTACTTGCCTTGCATGCAGCTGACCTTGCATGGGGGTTCAGCTCACCGCATCCCATATGGTTCCCTGAGCACCATCAAGGGTAATTGCAAAAGACAGAGCCAGGAGTAGCTCCTGTGCATCGCTGGATCTGAACAAACTCCCCTGCCCCCACCCTGCCTAAACCACTCCCCCCAAAAAAAATACAGTCCCTTCTACATTGAATATGTCTCCAGTGTATTGTGGTTTTTTGAAGCATCATGCGTATTTGTCCACAAAGTCAGGCATTTTTGCTAGGCTTCCTTACATTTTAAATAAAGCACAGTTTTAGTCTGGAAAGTCCATATGTCTCATTTAATGGTATCATTCTAAATTCTAACCACTGAAAGCATGACTTTGGTTTTTCTTTCTTTCATTTTGAGCACATCTATAGTCAAGCAGTTGTTTGGCATTGCTGCTCACAGAGAAACAGTTTATAGCACTTTGTGTAAGCTCTTCTGGGTAATGCATCAGAACGTTAGGTTGGAGACTTAAGGGACCTTTGGGTGTTTAAATGGCATTGTAAAAATATTGGTTTTACACTTTAAAAATCTTTTTCTTATTTACTATAACAAAAAATACCTTATTTGGTAGCTAGATTACATCTTCTTCTCTTGAGAACCACTGATGGTTTCGGTATGAGAAAAACATTTTATTACACTTGCCAGACTGTAAAGAAAAAGAAAAAAATCCTTTCCCTCATCCCTGAAGAAGATACTGAGGCACAGTGTGAGCTTCTGAGGTCAAACCTGTAAAAATATGGGCTTTGGGATTTCCAAAGAATCTTGGAGCTGGCAGGGAGGGGGGCTGAGTCAGATCACCTTGCAGTTCCCCAGGGCAATGGCAGGGTTGAGGACAGACCCAAAAGAGAACCTGTCAGCGGCACTACAGTCTTGTTTTAGTTTTATGAGATGATGCACTGTATGAGCAATTGACTGTATGCCTAGAAACAGTGATCATGGAGCTCCTGCTGGTGTTTATGTGGGAGCAGCAGGCCTCTGTGACCCAGAGTAGCACCACTGTTGCCACCATTATGCTTAATTGTAATGAGGCACAACTGGGGTACAATTGGCATAGAAGAGCGATGTCTTTTCTTTTCTTTTCTTTTTCTCTTTACCTTGATTACGTTCCATATTGCAACACAAAACTCACTATTGTTGTTGGAGTTTCCCCCAAAGAAAGACAGCCCTACTAAGGAAGCATTTGATAATTGGTTTTCCATTAAAAGATTGCATGTTTTCAGTTTTTAGCGGCCGCACGGCTCGGATGTGTCCCAGTTCCGCAAGCCAGAGCCATGTTAGTTGCTGCTCAGTGTCGCCAGGGCTCCATCTGGAGAAGGTGTTGTGGCTGCACCTCCTCCGTCCAGGTCCCCAGTGTTGTTGGCCCGGTTTGGGGTCCGGAACATTTCTCTGGCCGCGTTGCTCACCAGAATGCCTGGCCTCTTCTCTGTTGAATGTGGCAAGATGGCGCCGAGGGTGGGTCGAGGGCGTGACTTCCGGTGGCCAGGACCACTTGGAGTTTGGGCTGGCACCGCCCCACTCCAGTGCCCCCCATGCGGCTCGGATGTGTCCCAGTCCCACAAGCCGGAGCCGTGTAAGTTGCTGCTCAGTGTCACCAGGGCTCCATCTGGAAAAGGTGTTGTGGCTGCACCTCCTCCGTCCGGGTCCCCAGTGAAGAGCGATGTATTTTCAAGCCAAAAGTTTTCAGTCCTTACTCTCAATGCAGTAACCCATCCAAGTTCCCACCTGACAATTGTTCCACCACCTCACGATTTAGGAACTAAAGTCACAAAGACATGCCATGATATACTCAAGAGCATGCACTAATTGACGACAGAGTAGAGATTCCAACCCAGGCCTCCTGAGTAGAGTCCTGTGCTCTCATAGACATGGACATATGTCAGCCTTTTTTTTTGTTTTAGTGAATTACCATGAGATACAATTACAGACTTACAAATTTTCATGATTATGTTTCAGTCAAACAATATTCGAGTACCCATCCCTCCACCCTTTGTCCACCCTTTGTCCACCACCAATGTTCCCAGTGTCCCATACCTTCCCTCCCCCTGCCTCCATGACAGACACATTCCCTCTTACTCTCTCTCTCTCTCTCTCTCTCTCTCTCTCTCTCACACACTCTCTGACTCGCTCCGTTTGGGTATTATGGTTTGCAATATAGACACTAAGCAGCCTTCATGTTTGGTCCATAGTCTACTTTCAGCATGCATCTACCATCCCTCCAACCATCATTTACTTAGTGGTCTCTTATCCCTCTCACCTGCCATTTCCCCCAGCACATGAGATCAGCTTCCAAGCGGTGGGGTAATCCTCTGGACCCTTACCTCTACTATCCTTAGATATTACTCTCCTACCGTGTTACTTTATATTCCACAAATGGGTGCAATTGTCAGCCTTTTTAATAAGGATATTTCATCATCCCAAAACATTGAATGAACCTAGAGAGATGAAACCTCTCTTTTTCCTTCTTCTTTATTCTCTTCTCCCTTCCCTTGACACTCTGAGAGTTTGCAAAGGCAGTGGTTACTTCTGTGTTCTTTTAATCTTTGAACATTTCAGATGCATCTACTTTTATGAGTAGCATTTACTAAATTCACAGGGGATACCCAAGTAATTTAAACTTCTAGATGCTGTGCTCATTGAGGGCAAAGACCAGCCCTGACTTGGCTGTTTTCATTATCCATTTCCCTGTCACTCCCTCTGGACCTTGTGTGATGAATGCTTGTTGGAGTCGTTAAATCCACCAAACAGAACTTTATAATTTCAATGTTGGAATGATAGTCTCTTATAAACAAAATGTCCCCAGATGTTTTATCTTGGGAATTATGTCTAATTTGTATATAGTGAATAAATATATATGTATAAATTATAACTGAAGTATAAATGTTTATATAAATTATACTTCAGTTTAAAAAATCATGTGGGGTCATAGATTTAAAAAAATGTCTATTTTCGGAGAGCTCACTGGCTCCAATAGCTGACTTGGCCCTGATCAAACATGTAGAATCATTAATTAGGGTCATTTGTTCTGCTGTGAGCTGAGCAGAATGTGTAAAATCTGCTCAGGAGAGAATTAATTCATCCTCCTCTCTGTCCTTTATATAGTACTCCTTACCACGTGCCTCAAAGCCTACAGGCCTCATACATATGTTCTAATGGTCTGATTGTTAAGGAGACATTTGTAAATTAATCTCTGACTTGAGCTAAGTGTTTCCCCATAATGACTTTAATCAGGGACTCCTATTCTTGGCCACACATCAGATGTACTAGAGGAGCTTGTTAAAAACAGAAATGGCCAGTCTCTCTTCTCCCCACTCCTCCATTCATGGTGCCTTAGTCCCAAGATGGACAAGGCCTCTCCTTTTCCCTAAGGCCAGCTCCACAGGTGATAGGACTCTGGTGGATACCTGTTGGGCATCACTCTGGGGGTTTATTGTTTGAAGGCCCATGATGCTTCATGTGCCAATTGAAAGCATTGAAACCTAAGTCCAACCATTAAAATCCAGGTTCTAGAACAGGGTGAGGACCCACTTTTCATGAATTCTTAACTTCTGTATTCATGTACTGGAGTTTTCTTTGCTTGAAAAGTTCAATTACTTGGAGTGGTTCATGGAGATGGCAGACTCTTCTGCTCTCACGAGCTCTCACATACATCTCCAGGACCTGCTGAAACTCCCATCCTGACCCTCTCACCTTCTACTTGTTATCAGACTCCCAGGGACAGAGCCAGACAGTTTTCTATCCCCTGCCACATGTGTGTGTCTGGAATCTATGCGAATCTGTATTCCTGGCATTCTTCTGATCAAGCACGTGTCAGGCTTGATCTTAAGAGTTTTAAAAATAGATGACTCATGAGCACCATTGTTCCAGTGACATTTGTTAAATCACTTTTGTTTTTAGGAATCTGGCACTCAGTAAATATCACTCAGTACACAGTAGCACCACACAGCAGATGGGTGTTTTCAGTAAACCTAAGAATATGGCAATTAGCACAATGCAAGGTAGCCAAAGTGGTCTGGTGCGTGAGGCCAGGAAGGAATAGGTTGCACAGGTTCCTGTGAAAGTCTGCACAGGTGCATGCTAACAAGAGGCTGAGATTGTCCCATTCAGAAAACTGTGTCCATCATCCTTTGCTTTAGCATAGTGCTCTGAAAAATGTGGGATGTTGTAAGGGTTTTTTCTGCGACTTAGCCACTGGAGGATCAATGCATGTGCTTTACCAAGTGTCCTTGAACTTCAGGCCCTTTTTCTGGGATGATAGAAATGCTCAAAAGGATAGGGATCTCAGTGGCAGTTTGGGCAGGGCTTTGAGAAGTCATGATGTGCAGGAAGAAGGGACCGCTGGAGAATGAAAAGATGAAAGGAGACAGGAATATGTGAGTCTTCCCTTTCCTCAACTCCTTTTTACTGAAATATTCCCCTCCTCATTATGTACTGACCACATCTAGCCAGTCAGAGTTGCATTATAATATACATTAGGGTTTGTCTATATAAGGATGGCTCTACAAAGGAGTTCATATAATGACCCTAATTGAACTTCTTGCATTTTACTTAGGGTCTTTTGCATAGCAGATGTGAAATAAATATGTATATGATTATTTATGGGTGTTGTATATTTTAATCACTTCCCCTTAGATTAAAATTGAATCATTTTTGTAGTTAGACTGAATTTTTTCATACTTAGAGTAGAGTTCTTACTGGGAACTTGAAGTTGGTAGGCAGTTGGTCCTGAGAGAGAGAGAGAGAGAGAGAGAGAGAGAGAGAGAGAGGCTGAAGTACAGCAAGAAAGAGAAAGAGAGAGAGAAGCAGAGAGATCACCTGAGAGAGAGAAACACATCAAGGAAGAGAGGATAAGAGGCAGAGAGATAGCCCTAGAGAGAGCCAGAAACACAGTAAGGAAGAGAGAGAGAGATCTCCTTTGTTGGGGTCCGTTGTAGCAGTATCTTTGTTTGATTCCTATTTTAAAATCAAATCCAAATGGTTGATTCATCTTCTGCTGCAGCTGGGTGACTGACAATATAATCAAGGATAAGATGATGAAGGGCCTTTGAGCAGATTTGAAAATCACATTTCACATTAGTTGCCTCATTACTCAGAAGCAGGTTCTCTCTTCATTGATCATCTTGTGACTGGAGGCAGGTTGTGGGGGTTGGTTTGGGGTGAGTGGGGGGGCCATTTGGATACCTTGCACCTCACTGAGAGGAAGTTCACCTGTCAGAACCTTCAATTCCTGGGAGCATTGGAATCTTCTTTCTTTGTAGTTCTTCCCTCCCCTGTCCTCCCAGCAAGATGCTATTTGAGTTCGCCTTTTAAGAGGGTAGCAGGATTCTTTCCCTCCTGTCATGAACTGATTTGCTTAAATAATCTGCTCATTACTTCCTGTCACAGCGACCAAGTAGAGGCTGCTGGGATAAATTAGTGTCAGCTACTTTAGTCATCCAATTGCTAAAACAACAAGTCTGTTTCAGTGAACCTAGATTTGAGGGTTATTTTCTTTCTTCCTACCTCTCTCCTCCTCTATACACTCCTCCTTTCTCTTCCTGTTTGATGAAAACTCAGCATTTTTTATCTTTGTGTATCTCTGTCTGTCTCTGTCTCCCCTTCTCTCTGAGACAGACAGACACACAAACACATACACACAAACTGTCTTGATTCAGCTGTTTCTGAACGAAAGGGTCCTTTCTCACTGTTTAGTCGCACCCCTTCTCTGTGCAGCATTTTGAGAATGAGGTCAGGACCAGGATCTGACTGCTTATGTCTCAGAAATAGCAGTTTACATCCGAATTAAGCTGCTTTTATGCCTCATTCAGACAATAGAGGGAAAGATAGAGGTCTGCTTATATCTTTGTAAAGAATTTTGAAAGGAATGAAGGAATGAATGAATGATTGAACTAGTGAGCTTATGGGAAATAGGCTGGGCAAGCTGGCCAGGAGCATGAGCATTTACAAAAATGGTAGCTGCTGTCAGATTGTAAGCATTTTTTGGGATTCTGTGGAGTATGGTCTAGTTTTTAAAACAAAATGGAATAATAAAATGAACTCGAGTGGTATATAGCTTTAACGCTTCTTTTTAAAAGTTTAGTTGTTTTAGTTCAGTCTCATCTTTACAATACTGTTAATGATTAATGTGTGTATACACAGTAACCACACTTCACCACCCCCAAATGCCCAGTTCCCACTGCTGCTATTATCCTGTTACTTTTAGTTCACTTCTTCATCATTCATCCCACACCACTTAGTAATGCTAGTTTGTAGTCGAAGGCCAAGGATTTATCTTCATTCAACACATCTATCCCTTTGGTTTGTTTCTCTCTATCCGACAGGTGAATCAGATCATCTGTTATTTTCCTGCTCCCTCTGACTTGTTTCACTTAACAAGGTGCTCTCAGTCCCATCTCAGCTGCAGAGGACTGCAAGATTTCATCTTTTCTTATAGCTGCATAGTATTCCATTGTGTATATAGACACGCAGCACCACTCCCCACCAGCACCCAACTCCTTTATCTATTAATATGTCATTAAATAGTTGGGCTGTTCGCATATCCTGGCTATTGTACTAAGTACTGCAGTGAATACAGGTGTGCATACATCTTTTCAAGTTAATGTTTGTGAATTTGGGATTGGGGAAAGATGTCAAGAAGTATAATTGCCAGGTATGGAAGATCTATTGTTACTTTTTTGAGGATTGCCGATGCTGTTTTCCATAGAGGCTGAGCCAGGCAATATTCTACTAACAGCTGAGTATTCTTCTTTTTAAAAGAATGTATCAGGCTTTTAAAATTGCATGTTTTTTTATAGAGTCCAGTTGTTCAACCAGAGTTTTCCCTTTGTTATTTCCCCCACCCCATGAGTAATGTTAAAATGAATATCTTTTGCACATTTCACTTCCTGTCAGCCACATTGGCACATGATTCAAACTTGCCCCTCACCCCAACACACACCTTGATTTGTCAGAGTGTAATTCATGGAGGAGACAGATATTGCTAATACTTGTCAGCCTTCAGTCTCTTTAAGGTATTGACAATACTAAAAGGCATTTGTTGATCCCTAGGACTGTGTATGTGCGTAATGTTTACTTTTTGTTTCAAGCTAAACTGTTGGCTTCTAAGTGTCTTATAAAATTTTGGACATTTTTTCAGTTGCATAGCGTTTTCTGTCAAAGATTAAACAATGTCTAATGTTGAGTGAGGACAGGAGTATCAATTTCAAACCCACGTAATCATTTGATTAACTTTAGTGTGACTGGTCTTGTTTGAGGTAGATGACAAAACTGTCTTTTATATCATTGATGATTAATGTTATGTGAAGAGCATAAAAAAGGAATAATCATTGTCATAAAACTGGCCTAATATATTACCTAATTTGTCTTCTTACACCTAAACAGTTTTCAAAGTACTTGTGAAGTGTTATAATTATACCCCCCCACACACACATGCACACGCGCACACAGCAACACACCTTTTATATCTGTGCAGTGAAATTAAATATGGATATAAAGATGTATTTGTACATATGCATACAAAACCACATTTGTACATATATGCACATTTGTACAAAGTTTTCCAGTCCATTATTGATTGACTGATTGCTTTCCAGTTTATTATTTCTTATAGGAAAAGAAATTGCTTATCTGGAACTGGTGTTAAGAATAGACAATGAGGGGCTAGTACAATGAGCGATAGTACAGCGGGTAGGGCATTTGCCTTGCACGCTGCCAACCTGGGTTCAATTCCCAGCATTCCATATGGTCCCCTGAGCATTGCCAGGAGTAATTCCTGAGTGCAAAGCCAGGAGTAACCCCTGTGCATCACCAGGTGTGACCCAAAGAGGAAAAAAAAAAAAGAATAGACAATGAGGACTCCTATTGGGATGATAAATACGTTCTGAATCTAGATTTTAGTGATGACTTCACAGCTCTCAAATTTATCTACAGTCTGACTAAATTCTACATTTTAAAATGAGTGCTTCTTAGGCATGAAAGCTACATTTCAGTACAGCTCCTGAAATTGATATATCTGTGTTTGAGTACCTTTGGGACCTAATCTCTATACAATGTGAAATTGTGTCAGCCCCAAATTTTGTTTGCTCTCTGCCTCTGGATTTGTTGGGGCCGGAGCCGCAAGAAGCAGAGATGGGCCAGTCTTGCAAGACAAAAGTTTATTCAGACCAACATGCTGGGGCTGCACCCCTAGTAGATGCAGCGATTTGTGCTAGATAGGGCAGCCTTTTTATAGGGCTTGAGTCCTCTGGGTCAGTCACGTTTGTCACGTAGCCTCGTCCAGAGCCACTTTCTTAGAATTCGTGTGTCTGAAGACATTCTTTCAATCTCCTTGCCCTGCGTTAGGAGTTACTATCTGTAACGCGTGGGACGAGAGTCGCTATCTGGGCTCTGCGTCAGGGGCGGAGTCGCTACCTGGGGTTTGTCCGGAGTTACTATCTGCTGGGCCGGAGTCACCATCTGCTGGGCCGGAGTCACTATCTGCTGGGCCGTGGGAATGGAGTCACTATCTGGGCTCCTTGTTTTCAGCAACTCCTTCTGTGAGCGGGTCCCTATCTGTTAGGCACATACGTGAATTCCAACCCAACTGACAGGCAGATGTCAGGATGTAAGTGACAGGATTCAGGCATAGTGCATTGTAATATACAGTTTGGGGGCATAAGCATGGTTACAGAAGCAGAACAAAGTGAGGTTACAAAAGTCAGGAGTGGGCTGCCAACCATTTTAACTCAATATAATTTCTTTCAACTTAACAGATTGTTTTGACCAGCTGGGGAAAAGTTGACCTGAAAAAGCAGGGTCAGTCCAGACCCAGTGTCCATGGCTCCAAGTCTGCCCGGGCCTCAAGAGTCAATGGTGAGGTCTTTGCCCACCCCAAAGTCTAGAGCCAGAGTCAGGGTGGCCAGTGGCAGGCAGCAAGGGGACAAGATTTCCAGGCAGGCCTCCGAAACAAAGACTGTTTTTGAGCTGCTGTGTGTGTATCAACGAAACAAGAGGGCCTGCCAGTATTCTGCTCTCAGTGACAGCATTTTTCTCTTCTTTTGCAGGTTGTCTTGGTCTTTGCTCTCAGCATTGGTGCACTTGTAATATACTTCATTGATTCTTCCAAGTGAGTATTCAAATCCATTGTCTTGCACTCGGTTCTCAAATAGCTGTAAGGTTTATGTTTTCTCACTTAGTACCTTTGAGCACAACCTTTCCCAGAGTCCCCTGCCTGTGGAAGACCTGTGAGCCGGACAGGGTAGTTCTGTCCTGTTTTTCCAAATGACAGCGAGCTCTTGTGCGGAAGGCTTGCCTGTGTCCTGCTGGCCTAGGAGGGAGAGGTGGCTGAGGTCAAGTCTTTTGCTGGGTCTGATTCATTCCTAAACCACTATTTCATGATGAACTGTTTACACTGGTGATGTCAAGAGGTTAAGAGGGCTTTGCTGTGAATTTGTACCCGCTGTGTGGGTTAGGGTGTCCAGCTGACTGTGGTCAGAGCCATTCTTGCTATGACTAGAGGGGCCTTTTCTCATTAAAGTTCAAATGTTTTAACCTAACGGGAGGTCACATTAGGAAGCATGACACTAGCTTCTACACTTGCCAACTGAGTATTCAGCGGAGCATTGCCTGCGGGTGCTTCTTGGCTTGTGACAGTTCAGAGCTGGGATAAAATAGTTCATTAGTAAGTTACAGAAGTGTGGGGATTCCTGGAGACGCTCCTGCAGACCATTGAGTGCCAAGTGAGTGATGTTCTAGGGTGAGCCTCGGGCTGGGCCTCTGGGACAGATGGAGAAGACTTTCAGAAGACAGAAGAGGGTAGAGTGGATCACTGATACCCACTTCTGCTTTAGTTTCTATGCCTGTCACCCCTCAGTACGCCTTTTATCCCAATGCCTGTACCACAAGCTCGAAGCTGACAGAATCTGGAAGACCTGGAGCTAAAGTCATCCGACTCCCTTTTCTGTGGCACATGAACTTGGCAGCTGGACAATAACCTGGAGCTTTTTGCAAGTGTTACCCTCTGTGAAGAGTTGTTTTAACTCCTTGAACTTCACTCCCTGCTATGGTTGGAGGCTGTCACTCAATCCCAGGAATGTGGTTTGGTGTCCCTGCTGGCTCAGAGCCTAGGGTCTCTAAATTCTTACCTTGGTGCTTTTTATTTTCCTCCATGTGGTTCAGAACAGTGCTCATTTCATGCATACCCACACTTTGAATTTCTCAGCGTTATCTGATCATCAGTCAAAGGAGTTTTGCACTGGTGCCAAATATGCCATGCTAGGCAGGAGAGAGAGAACACCTCAATCTGGAATTCTGGGAATCACCACCTGGGAGATGGGAAAGGCCCTCATGCCAGCTGCACACACAGTGGCTATCCATGCCCATCTCAGCTGGAGGAGCTTCTTGAGTCTCCCACGAGATTCTCCCTCCTCCTTCTCCTCCTCCTGGCCAGCAAAGAGAAGAACCTTTTAAGCCTGGAAAACTGCACTTGGATTATTATTACAGGTAAGCCCATTTTAAATCCTCCCTCCCAAATAATTCTGGACCGTGTTTGGATGGAATCAACAATCTTCTAAAACCTGGGGTCTCATGTCTCCTTTCTCTCCTCAGGAGTGATGATGTCTCCTGTGCCAGAGGGTGCACAGCCTGCCAGCTTCCATGTAGGGGCTCAGGGAATAGGTGTGGGCATGTGGTCTGTGTACCCCATAGACCCACCTGTGAGTGGAGGTGAGTGTGGTGATTGGTTTGAAGGAGAGATGCCTCGTGACCTTCATTCCCTTCCTCCTTACCCTTTTTGTTCCCCTGTGTTTCTCAGAAATAAAATGTTTTTGTTAGGTGGGTTGGAATTGTGTCCTTCTTTACAGTGTTGACTATGAAGCAGTTGCTGTGTAGCTCCTGGTGTGCGTGACTCTGTCTAAAAGGATAGAAGGGGATAGAATTCTTGTGGACTAGACGTTACTCCCCAACACTTTGCATCACCTCAGTGTCCTGTGACTTTAGTTATTATGATTCCACTAAACTTTGGGGAAGCCAGCACTGGGGATCCTTTCTGGTTTCTCTGGTGGATTTGCAAGCCCATCTATTTCATGGATGGGTCTCCAGTCCTGCTTTCAGCTTAGACAAGCCAAAATGCCAATTAATCTCAACAAGAGAGTTGTCACTCTCCTTGTGGATGGCCCTCCCTTCATCCTAGTCTCAGCCCTTCTTCACTGTCACTCAAATCTGGGTGTATAATTCTTTTCTAAGAAGACTTTATGCTTATTTAAGTAGTGATTTCAGCTTTCCATTTGCATTATTTCATTGTTTTCTGAAACTGTATCCCAAGATTTCAGTACAAGGACTAGAAGCTGCATAGTCAATCACTTTAGCATTCTCATGGGGAAAGCCAGCAAGAAATCTCAGCTTAATAAAGGAGAACATTAAAGTAACATTTGTAAAGTTACCTTCCTGATAAGCCATAGATTTCTAGGAACAAAACAGCTCATGATTAATTATAAGCAGTTGTAGTGAACAAGATAAAATGTTCTATCCATACACATGTAAGATGCAATGAAAAGATTAAAAAATGGAAATTCTTAGAAACAATCCTTTCCTTCAAAACTATCACTGGTTTTGCACTCATTGTTTGCCTCACCTTCTGGGAAACTTGGAAAGAATGAAAGTTCTTGGGTAGGACAGAGAGTATAGCAGATAAGGCGCTTGTCTTGCATGCAGCTGACCTGGGTTTGATACCCAGTATCCCATAGGCTGGTCTTCTGAGTCCCACAAGGAGTTATTTCTGAACATAGACAAGAATAAGCCCTGAGAACTGCTGTGAGGCCCCTAGAAACAAACAAAAAAGTTCTGGGGGTTGGAGCAATAGTGCAGCAGGTAGGGTGCTTGTCTTGCACTCAGCTGACCTACATTCCATTCACGGTGCTCCATATGGTTACCCCAAGCACTATCAGGAGTCATTCCTTGGGTGCAGAACCAGGAGTAAGCCCTAAACACACTGGATGTGCCTCCCTGACCCCTCCCCCCAGGCCTAAAATAAAAGTTTTCTTGGAAGTTAGGCCACATCATTGCCCTGGGAAAACATACTCAGTATTTTTTAGATAATTTTAGTTATTATTTAAACCCTTCATACACACACACACAAACATATATATATATATATATATATATATATATATATATATATATCAGAAGGTTTCCTACAAAAGTGTGAGCTTTTGTAGGCATACAGTTTTCATAAAGTGACTTGTCTTCTGTGAATTCCAACCAGAGACAGACTCTCCAAATTGTAGGTAGTTGCAGATTAAATATATAAACATGTGCTAGTGGTCACTGTGCTAGCTCCAAGTTCAGGCAAGTCCAGCTAAGCCGAAGGAGTAAACAGGTAGTCTGGGTGGTTTTTCCACTTCTGCATATCAGCAGGTGGGGAAGACCATTCAGATAAATGTCATCATCTCAGACTTACTGATCAGTCTACCCTTTCAAAGAGTCTTTTGCTAAGAGGCACTGAGTAGGTGATTTCCAAGGATTTTCTCTCTGAATCTTTCCTTTTCCACTGTTTGGCTGTGATTGATACCCAAACAATTTGTTTAGAGATGTCATTTCAGCTTTAATTTTCCAAGCATGACAGCAACAGAAGAATTACTTGTTCAGCCTTAAGTAATAATTTTTCTAGTAATAGATAGTAATCTTGTCCTCAGAGCTCTTGGACTTGGAACCCCAAGAATCACATTAAAGCAGATGAAAATATAGGGGCTCATCACTCCAGTGATGAGACTCTTCTAGAAACATCCAGGAGAGAGAAAGATGCTCCATCAGCTCTTTGGGTAGACATGAGTATCAGCTCCTTTAGCAAACATAGTTAGGCTCAACGCCTGTCTCACATAGACATCGTATCCCCCAGAGACTGTCAGTCAGCCACACAAGGAAGGTGCTGCCCCAAAGAGCTTCATTTCTCTTTAATTCTTTTCTTAAATGTAATGTTCCATGCAGAAGCCCATTCCTCATTGTGATGTCTTTAGATGCCTCTATAGACCACCCCTCCCCATTTGTCTCATACACGCAGATACCCTATGATGATTTTTTTTTAAAAAATCCATAGAACCACGACCCATTGGGAGGTCACACTGTCACCAGTGTTGGCTCCATCTCTGTATTTTCCTTTCTTTTGACACAGGAGCAGTAATTCTTCTCTAATAGACAAGGGGGAAAAATACCCACAGTCTTTAGAGGGAGGGTGGAATTCACAAGTTGCATAATGCAGCATTTCCTGCTGCTTCTAGAATTTCAAGAGAAACTTGGAAAACAATGAGAATACTCAGGGTCCTGGGTATTTGCATTTCCCTCAGAGGCATTCTGGGAAAGGATGACTCACTCGTGTGGAGGTATTTATTCCTTTGATTCATGTTTAAACTCTGCCACTTCTTATGCTACAGTTGCGTCGATTATGAATATTTAATGCTGCATAGACTGAAAATGAAGGTCAATTCCTGCTTGCCAGTGACTTCAATGCAGGCTCATGTCTCCAATAAGGCTATCTACCTGCTGTTTGTGAAACTGAGAGGTTCTACATTGTTAAAATTGTCCTTAATGGCTTTATCTGCTTCAGAATGGCTGGTATTCCCCCAGTCTTTGCTCCAGGTGACCAGAGTCAGCAGTTTTGGTTTGTAGAGATGGACACTAGGTAGGTGGAAGGAAGAACAGTACAGGTTTTGGACAGCATCTTACTGGATTCCAGAGTAACAGTGATATTGTTTTGAAAATGGCTTTCACTCAGTCTTAAATTTTTTTGTTTTGTATTCGGTGATTCCTTTATTGTGTATTCCCTTGTTTGAAAGATCTTGAATGCCATCATGCTGAATATTTTCTGCATGGTAGCATTGCTTATGGTTATGTATTCTTAAGTAAATATCTCTAAGATTACAATAGAAACGAACCAGATTGCTTTCATAAACTCTGATAAAAAAATACTGATGCCACCAGTGTTCTGAAAATACCCAGAGCTATGGCAGAATTGGTCAGTCACCCACCTGTTTCACATGCTCCTGTCTTGCCCAGCTGGGTCTCTCCTCCAACCAGAAATTCTCCCTCACAAGGGAGGGGAGAGGTTGGCATGGACTAGCACTCATGGACGGTATGCTCTGAACAGGCTGAGCACTAAGTGCTTTAAAATAGCACGCATGAGCCCATCAAATTTATAGCCTTGCTATTTCTGTTCTCACTTTAAAGATGAACTGACTGGACCACAGCATCCTCCCAGCAATGTGCATTAAAGGCTCAAGAAGTGAAATTCCAGGTTCTGGAAACAACTAAATGAGTTGAGAGAGATGTTACGAAGTTAAGCTGTCCCTTAGCTCATCCTGCTGACTTGATTCCTCTGTCTGTTTCTCTTTTATTCTCGTCTCCTCACTTCTCACCTTTCAGGCCAAATCTGTAGGCCCCAGAGACTTGTGCTCACGAGAGTCTGATCAGAAGCTTCCTCCCGGGAATACAGGCCATGGAGAGGGGGTGCTTGTCCATGCCCCAGGTGCTGGCTGACATTGATTCACTTCTTCCTAAATTACAGTTTGATTAAGATTCTTTCCCTCAGTAAATGGCAGCATGTTATGATGGAGTGGGGTCACATTAGCAAAGAACAAGAACTGATGATTGTTTTTCAAGGGTTCTGCCCACTTAAAGACTTCTCTCCAAGTACAAGGATACTTTCTGCCTCTTACCGTCACTTAATTATTAGTGCTTGTTACACCTGCTTCCCTCATAGAGGAATTCTGAAACAGAGTTTCCCAAACTTATTTGAAGTGTTGTCCCCTTTTGGAAAAATGGTCTCTCAACACCTCCACCCTCCACACACAAATCTGCAGTTTTCAAGTGAACCATCAGAAAGTACCCTCAACCTCAATGGCTTTGGATGCAACTGCCACCCACCAGGTTGTTCCAGCACCTTCAGGGAGATTGCATGTCATAGTACCATGCAGTTTTTTGAAAACCTGCTTTAGGGAAATACAGAACTTAGCTAATTTGTTACAGCTGTGTTAGCAAGTCCATGGCACAATAGAGACTTCTAAGGAACTCTTTGGCATATTCTAAGTCCTCAGCTTCTGTAGTCTTTCCTTAATCACTGCACAGTTGTCATTTAGGCCGAGCCCCTGTGGTCAGTGCACAGAAGGCACTGGCCGGAGCGGTGAGTGTAGGAGCCTTTGTATGTATGATAGTGAACTGTGGCTATCAGTTAGGATCACCACAGACAAACATGCTACATGCACAGACGGGCAGCCAGGGCCTGGTAGAGGAAATTTCCTTAGTGCTGCCCAGCTAGCACTCCTAGAAATTTGCTTCAGCTTGCTGCCTGCATGCCCTTTGTGAAAAGCCATGGCATGCATTTAACCTTTGTCAGAGAAATCAACCCACATCCCTGTGTGTGAAAGCCTTTCACGATTTTTTTCCTTTTTAAATACTCCCCCCTCAATTTTCTCCATCCCTCACTGACATTTTTATTGCCAGGCTCTGGTTTGGAAAATTACGGGTAGGAAAAGTTCAAGGGCAGGATGTTCAGAACAGCGCTGCACATCTGTGAGGGAACGCTACAGGAGAGCCAGCAGCTGCTCAAAGAATGGAACGTCAGATGGTGGAGGAGCCAGGCCCACTGAGGGCTGGGGAAGAGGAGCCGCCTTGGGGACCAAGATGCAGTAAATAGCTCCCTATGGGAAGTCTAGGTCCCTTTGCAGAAGTTAATCTTTAATGGTCACCCCCATTCTCTGACATGGAAGTAGTCTTAGCTTAGCTGTAGGACTGCATCTCGTTTTCCAAATTGCTGTTCTTTCATCATCAATGAAAGCTGGTGGAGACCAGGGGGGGTATGTCCTGGTGAGTGCTCTGCCTCCTCCCGTATTCCACTACTGCCGTGATCTTGGCCTCTGCTTAGCTCTCAGTGTCCTGCACCTAACTAACCTAGGCAGTCGCAGCTTAAAGCATCAAGGAACATGCTGGTCTTTGGTATTTCCTCGTGGGGAAAAAAAAAACAAGCGGAAGGACGATGGTGCTAGACCATCCAGGTTTACATCAAAGGACTTTAGAATACAGGTTAGAAGAGGCTCCTGGAAGAGGCACTACAGGCCACTGGAAGCCCTATCCTTCCAGTGGCAGCATCCTTCTCCTAGGATGAAGGGAAGTCATTCCAGTAGCCAGGAACAAAGCTACAACCAGCCACTGAGCAATTCCTTCTGAGTTCAGACCTCTTTCTCCCTAATCTCATGAGTTCTTTCTACTGAATGGAAGAACCACCAAAGGTATGGCAAAGCAAACAGTGAAATTTTTGTACCAATTCTGGAGTGCTAGTGTATCATTATGGGGCAACTTTAGGAGTCTGGAAAAGAGCTGAGATCATCTAAGGTGCAAAAGCTCAAACAGCTTTGTGGGGGCTTGGGATTTATTCACTTCATTGACATGAGACCTTGAATTCCTTGCTTTTATGATCCTGTTTTTTTTAATTTCCCCCTTGCATTATTTCAGAAGGGGTAGATAAGAGTTCAGCTCTGTTGTGGACATTTAACGAGGCTGAACACATTGGCTTGGCCTGTTTGGAATTTGTTATGCATAACTTTTGAGGACATTTTGCCCAATTACTCATTTGTTTCCCCTATGAAAACACTCTCTGATAGCTATGTCTATAAATCCATATCTACTCTAGTCTCTAAAATTAGGATAAGTTATTTCTTCTCTTCTTGCTACTCTCCAGAATTAAAAAAAAGTATACTTTGGATAATCTGATGCTATTTTAGTTCACTTGATTCTTTGAAGAGGAATGATTGTTTCAGGGCAAATGAAGAAACTGCTTTCCCTATCAGGAACAGCTAGTCATCTTTGCCACACAATCAGAATGTGTTTATGTCAACTGGGGGCTGGATCTGCTCTCCATTATGTGGTACTGGTCTAAAGTCAAAGCCAAACCACTTAAGAGCCAGCTGGAGAGAAAGGTGACAGCTCAGAATAGTTCAGTCCCAACACAAGAGTTGAGCTCATGTTTAACACCACCATAGCTGTGCTGGGAAATGGTGTTGGCTATTATTGCTGCATTTGGGGGCTTATGGGATGCAGACAGGAATGGGGAATATGACCTCTGTCTTGGCTTTTATTCTCCTTGTCCTTCTTCCTGACAGCCTGACAAATTGTAGCTTTGGGGAGACCCTGGTTAGTAATGAGTCATTTTGGTTTAAAAATAGAAACCCTTGCTGCAAGAATGCCTTTGGGACTTTTGTATGCTCATGTTTACAGAATTTTGGAGAAGGGTGTGTGTGTGTGTGTGTGTGTGTAGAGGAGACAATTAAGTCCCACCTATCAATTGAAAGAAAAGCATGATATGGGAGGATTAGTGACCAATGTCATCATGCTAACAGAGATGAAACTGAAAGCCATGAATCTGTGTCCAAAAAAGGGATAAATCAGATCATTGATCCTTATTCGTTACCAGCTCTGTGCAAGACATTTTGTGAGGTATTGCGATTAAGTACTATGCCTTTTCCATTAAGATATTGATATTGTTCTAGTTTGACAAGGTCAGGAAGTCCATCCATAAACATTAGAAATTTGAAGTAACAAAACAAGATACCATGTGAGATATGGCCAGGCAATACATTTTCAGTTATGGAGATGAGTTTTGCAAACAAGAAGTGCCGAGTGTTGAGAAACTGATGAGCTCATAGGTCTTATAGACTGCTTTGACCTTGGGGAGGTTTTGAGTCAATGAGACAAGGAACTAACTCCTCCAACTCCTGAAAGCCACACGGGAAAGGACTGTCCTTAGACTTGCCTTTGGCCTCTTGGCTTTTATTTGCAATAGCCTGAGTCCCCTGGAGTTAACCTTGAAGTCAACCCCCTAGATTATGGACCCAGATGTTCCTAGGATGCATAATCAGTAAAGCAAACTATCTCTGATGGTGGTAATGCCTTTCCATCAGTTGTCTGTGAAGAAAATCTTTGGCAACTTCGATTTGGAAATTGTTGCAAGAGAGAAGCATCCACTCTCTCTGAGATGCAGCTTAGGGTGAACTTTGCCTTTCAGGGGCCGTGTTGATGAAATGCCACTGGCAGAGCAAGCAGGGATGAAGGGAGAGGTGGAAGGCAGTGAGGTGGTGCGGTACTGACGCAGTGGCCCGGCCAGCTCCAGGCACCTGCCTAGTGACCAGTTTGCCTGGGCACTGTGAGATTTCCTGGAGCTTTGTGCCTCTGGGACCCTTTCTCCATAATGAATATTCTAAGTTCCCTTTAATGACTGATCATACAAAGTAAATATAATTCATTCTGAACTCATTTATGACATATTCATTATTACCATCTTCAATTTTTTCCTTCTGATCCTAAAGAAAGTAAAATCAAGATGTTTTCACCAGCCTTGGAGCAATTGCCAGGCCCCAGCACTGTGTCTGCCATTCCTGATGGAGAAGCTGGCCCGGTTTCCACTCTTCCTGTCAGCTCCATCCTTCTGGAAGTTTTCACAGATAAGAAAATATGCCTGGAGACAGATGCCTTCAACCAAACCCCTTCCAGGATCATTTCATTGTTTCAGATGCGAAAATAAAAATAAATGTTCCATCTCAAAACATATCTTATGACTTGGATTGGGGAAATATTCACTTGAGCATGAAGCACAAATAAAAATAAAAAGGCATTTGTGACTGTGTCACATTTTGAAAGAACTAATAATCTTCTCTGATGTTTTTTGGAGAAGCATGTGCATTATTCACACTTACCTATGTTTGAAAAGGAATTTGGCTGGTCTGAGATGGATTTTGCTGATTGGGAGGGACAGTTAACATTTCTTAAGAGGTGGACAAGCTCAGGTAGATAGGTCTAAAAACAAAGCTAATGGGAGTGAGGGAAGGGACTGGGTTGAGCTGATTGCGCAAGGCTTGCTTCCGTGGCTTCCCAGTCCTCACTGAAGGTCCCCAAATAGAAACGTCCCACAGCCACGCCTTACTGTTTCAAAGCAAGAGAAAGGGCTTTTATGGTGAATCTCCAGTTTTAAAATATTGCTCAAACTTTTAAAGGACTCTGCTGGCCAAACAAAACACCTCAGCGTGGGGCCTCTGGTTTTCAATCTTTATACGAAATGTCTTTCTCGTCTTGAATTAGCTCTGCTCTCCGTGTGCCAGGAAATATTCTTAACTGTTGTTTGTCCATCTTCCAAAAAGGGCCCCTTCCCTCTCCCAAGCCAGGAGTCTATGATCATTAGGTACTCCATAGTTTGTCTCTCGTCTCACACATTTTAAAATGCTGCTTAAGCAAATGTCCATTCTTCTCTAGGCAAATACTGTATGTCACAGCAATAAATCACCCACATCTTACTGTAAATCCCTAATGCTCCATATCACTAACTCTACGTCATTCCTGAAAATAACATTGTTAGGACCTCATAAACATACACTCTGTTTGTTTAAGAACTGCGGGAGCTTTTTAAACATGGTTGCTAAGTCACAAGAGTATATTTTCCAGGACATAAATGGAAGTGAACATAACCCCCTTAAATTGTCTGATTCTTTAGAAGAGGCCCAAATCTGTCTATTCTACCAGAGTATTAATTTGACCAAAACAGAACTTATTATATTAAGAGTTTTGGTGTTGATAGTAAGTGGTTGATGGTTATCATCTTACTTGGCTAAAGGAGCACATAATATATACATATATAAAATATATAATAGATATACATTATATATCTACATATATATTAGAAACTTGATTTTATTCCTAGCATATGTGGATAGAGAAATCCTGACCATAGATTTCATCAACCAAAAAAAGAAGTTTGTAGTTTGCTGAGCATGGATGTGCTTACGGGTGAGGCTCTTGTGCTAGGATCCCTTCAAAAACAAAATCAGAAACATCTTTGCACCATTTTTGAGATTTAATAGTGACTTTAAGCTCTATATGTCTTCTGACCTGTCAGTCAGTTTTTTTGCTTCTGGGGTCACACCTGGTGATGCACAGGGGTTACTCCTGGCTTTGCACTCAGGAATTACTCCTGGCAGTGCTCAAGGGACCATATGGGATGCTGGGAATCAAACCCGGGTCGTCTGCGTGCAAGGCAAATGCCCTACTCGCTGTGCTGTTGCTCCAGCCCCCCGTCACTTTTTTGAAAGGGAGCTTGGGGTGCTCCTGGCAGTACCCAGGACATACTTCTGCCTCTGTGGTCAAGGATTCCTCCTGGCATTGCTCAGGGATAGCATGCCATGTCAGGGACTTGCATGCGAGGCAAGCACCTGAACTCCTGTACTATCTCTCTTTACCTTTCTCTTTTCACTGGAAACTTGGTTGTTTATTATAGAAGACTTAGGGCTCTACTTGAATATAGCACCTGGAACTCAGATCCATTAAAAAAGACTCCATTATGACCACCCCCAGTTCCAGGAGAGCGTCTTGAGCTGGTTTACCAATAGAAAACAAACCCGCCACCTTTTACTATCATGTTATTTGCAGCAGACTGTGGTCAAGACTCCAGGACTAATCTGCTGAGGTGCTGGCATTGGTGGGAAGACAGGTCCAAAGAACAGCTTAACAAAGACAGTCTGCCCCATGGTCTGTTCTTGTCAGTTCCTATTCTTCTATGAAGAAGTGGTATTTTTCACCGCACTGCCCCTGAAAATGTGGAAAATGAGTCCATGGACCTGTCTGAGATAAATTTGATCTCGGTGCCTTGGAGGGATCTGCAGGGATGGTGTGGAGAGAAAGGTGAAAGGCATGAATGCCGTTGGATGACTCCTAGCGAGCAGTGGGAGGAAGTGGGTGAGGATTGCATTAAGAGTTTTACCCTCTTCATAATAACACGGCAAAGAATAATAAGGCAAAGTCTGTAAAGAGCAGCATTAATAATTGAGATGTGCTCCGGGCAGCCATCAACCTGTCAGTGCCTTCGAGCACAATCTGTTATCAAGGTGAAGCTGGGAGCAGATAGGGAGGGGGCACTGGGTGGCTGTGTGTCTGTGGGTATCATGCGCATATGCTTGGGGAGCTGAGTGAATAAGAGCTGGTAGCTATAGTAAAGGGAATTACAGATGGCATTGTAGGCAGGTTATCATGTAGAATGCTGGCGATTTTCTTATGTGTAAGGACTACATTGAAAGTTTGAAACTATAGAAGTTTTGCTTGGTAGGAGTCATGAGATGAGTTCATGCACCCTAAGGTAAGGAGACCTATTTTGACCTAAGACTTTCTTTCTTTCTTTCTTTCTTTCTTTCTTTCTTTCTTTCTTTCTTTCTTTCTTTCTTTCTTTCTTTCTTTCTTTCTTTCTTTCTTTCTTTCTTTCTTTCTTTCTTTTCTTCCTTCCTTCCTTCCTTCCTTCCTTCCTTCCTTCCTTCCTTCCTTCCTTCCTTCCTTCCTTTCTTTCTTTCTTTCTTTCTTTCTTTCTTTCTTTCTTTCTTTCTTTCTTTCTTTCTTTCTTTCTTTCTTTCTTTCTTTCTTTCTCTTCTTTCTTTCTCTTCCTTCTTTCCTTCCTTCCTTCCTTCCTTCCTTCCTTCCTTCCTTCCTTCCTTCCTTCCTTCCTTCCTTCCTTCCTTCCTTCCTTCCTTCCTTCCTTCCTTCCTTCCTTCATGTTGTTAAAGGTTGAAACTTGTGTGCTTATATCTATATCTGTATAAATATATTTATCCCTAAGATTGGTCGCCTTTCTACTCTAAACCCCATCAGATGTGGTGCACTACTCTTGGTGTATCAGTGGTGTAAAGTATGAGATGACCAGGAATAGATTCACTCCTGAGTCAGGCCTGTCTGAGCATGTAGAGCACAGCCGTGAGCCTGTGCTCACGGTGGTGGTTGAGTTCTAGAGGTTTTTGACTGCTGGGGCTGGCTCTGTTGGGGCCGGGAGGGGCCTCACGTGCCCCCCTCCCGGGTGCCCCAGATGAAACAGCCTGGTGTGTGGGGGGTATGGATGCATGGCTATGGCGTATTGTTCTGTGCTCTCTTCTGTAAGATTTAACATTTGTTGTTTAGAGGTAAATTTCCTCTTAGACTATGATTCAGGGATGCAAATCATCCCCGCCAGACCAGGAAGCCGAGCATTCGGGAGCCCAAGCAGAAAGAAGCAGCTACCTTCTCTGCAGGGCTGTGCCTCTTAGGCATGGCTGGAGCAGGGATCTGGGGGGATGTGGGGGCGGACTCTTTTCCCCCTAGTCTGGAGACTACTTTGACAGCAAGCAGAAGCGTGGCTTCAGAAAGAACGCCCATATCCCCTGAATTCCCTGCTTCCCTCCGATTTCTTCTGCCCCCATCTATCTGCAAACCAGTCGACTGTGCCAGTTTAATTGGTGTGGGAAAGGTGGTCGGGGAGAAACGCATACAGGCATGACTGGATTCTGGAAGGAGACTCCCCTGAGATAAAGGAAGGAGCCGGAGAGACAGGCCTGAGAGTTCTGTGTGCAGACAGAAGGTCACGGGCTTGCTGGAGCAGAGGAATGCTGGCTGGAGGGAAGGCGGCCCAGCTTCTTCTTCGCCATGCTGTGGGGCCAGTAGCAGCATCCACGCGTGTCTTGGCTGCCCTCCTCGTGGAGGGTGGGGAAGGAGGCTAGGAGGCTGTGTCCGGCAGGAGGAGTAGAGCGGAAAGGCAGCACTGCTGAGTCCTGGGCTGGACTTACAATTAGATTTTCCTGGGACAGATCCTGGTCTCTTTGATGGAGTGTGTTCTTGGCTAAGGTAGCAAACTTTCCCAAACTGTGAAATGGGGTGAGATGGGGACAAAGGATAAGGCTCCTTGTCATGTGTGGAAAGAATGAGATGATGCATTTATAAGTGCTTTGTACCATGCACAACCACAAATGTGTATTCAATATTATTCACAATGTATTCTTTATTATTGGTGCTGTTCTCTCAAGGCTTGTTTCAAAGCTCTTTAGAAAGGCAAAATATGGACCCAGCAAGCAAAGAAATGAAACGAAATGTATTGCAAAGCAGTGATCCAATTATTGGTCAAGGTGGTGGAAATGACCCTGTGTTGCTTAAGACTGCAAATTTGCTTATAGATGGATAAACATGGAAAGTATCATGCTAAGTGAAATTAGTCAGAAAGGAGGGACAGACACAGAGGGACTGCACTCATTCGTGGAGTATAAAATAACATCACATGAGACTGACACCCAAGGACAGTAGATACAAGGGCCAGGGGGATTGCCTCATAGCTGGAAGACTGCTTCATGAGTGGAGGGGAGAAGGCAGATGGAATAGAGAAGGAATCACTAAGAAAATGATGGCTGGAGGAACCAGTTGGGATAAGGGATGCATGCCAAAAGTAGATAATGGCCCAAACATGATGACCGCTCAGTGTCTATGTTGCAAGCTATAATACCCAAAAGTACAGAGAGAGTATGGGGAATATTGTCTGCCATGGAAGCAGGGGGAGGTTGGGAAAGGGGGGGTATACCCGGGATATTGGTGGTGGGGAATGTGCACTGGTGGAGGGATGGGTGTTTGATCATTGTGAGATTGTAACCTAAACATGAAAGCTTGTAACTATCCCACGGTGATTCAATACAATATTTTTAAAAGAGAAAATTATAAATGAAAAGCAAACTGGGATATCACCTCAGACCTATTGGAATGACTATTGTCAAAAAGAAAAGAAAAAAATGTGTTTATAAGATTATAGTAAAGGAAATTATTTATACTATTGCTGGGAAAATCAACTGATACCACCACTATGAAAGATAGTATGAGTGCTCTTCAAAGTTTTAAAAGTAAGGGCCAGAAAAGAGTATAGCAGCTTGATTCCTGGCCCCCACATGGCCCGCCAAGCATCAGTATGTGTTGCTAACTCTGAAGATACATGAGAACCATCAAGGTGGCCTGTGGATCACCTGGTTCCACCATATTATTCTTTGCTCTGTGTATAGTCTTGGCCCTTGCACTAAACTGCTGCAGTGGGGCCCTAAAACTCCTAAGCACCACGTGGGGGTCAAAAAGAAAAAAAAATTAAATATATCTGGGTATGCAGCAGAGGGGTCATGTTTGGGACCCCAGTTAGATCCCCAACATCATAGAGCTTCTGAACAGTGAAGGGTATATCCCTGAAGGCCCCTAGCACCCCTGGGCGTGGTCTCATGGTCCACAATGCAGGGCCTGAGTAGCACTATACTTACAGGCTCCAGGATTGAACCATTTGAATCAAGCTACAGAATATTTTCAGGAATAGCCCCTATGCCTCCTGAACATTGCTTGGGAGCCCCTCCATTACCTCTATCAAAAAATTAAAAGCAGAATTGCCACCTGATCCAGGAATTCTATATGAGGGTTTTTTTAACCCAACAAAAATAAAGACACTAACAAGAAGCTGTATCCAATTCATAGCAGTGTTCTTAGCATCTAAGATATGGAAACAGTTTGTGTCCATCAATGAATAAATGAATAAAGAAAAAAGAAGACTGCAAATCTCCACTCACAGGCGACTTGTTAAGCAGCAGAGCAGGGTTGCCGCACATTTGTTAAGTAGCTTTAGAGGAAAAGATTGCTCTGGGGCTCCCTGGGGTTTTAGCAAACTTTTGTTTCAGCTATGCCCATCTTTCTCTGCATACTGTCCTGGCATTGATGAAGTGTGTTTCTTAATGTAAGTTCTGCTAAAAGGAAGTTTGGGAGGCACTCTTTTTGGGTCTGGAAGAGAGCTCCTTGTCTGGATTCCAGTAATTCAGGGTGCCCTCCTGGAGGAGGAGAAGGGCCGTGTCTAGTGAAGCAAAGCAGCAGATGAGAGAAATGCCAGACCAGGAGCGTCCATGGCCCTTTCTCCAGAGACACTGTGCTTTTATAGCATCAGCATGTATCGGCATGCAGGAATGCTGCCATCCCGGGAAGCCCACAGAGGAAGTGAGCCCCCCCCTGTGTAGTTTTCACTGGGGCTTGACCCCTCCCGGGACTGATCATGCCCCACCCCATATTTAACTCTGTTTAACTTCCCTCCCTCAATAGGGTTGCTGCTCTCTGACTGATACAAGACCCCCAGGCAGACTTCTTATTTGAACAGGCATCATGCCCTAGGCTTTGAAATGTCCTCCCAGGAGCCAATGGCCAGGGCCAGATGCTCCTTTGGGGCTTACAGCTGAGTCAGGGAGTGGACAGAGTTGGCTGGAGGGGGGTTTCTCTTGGTGAAGATTAGGAGGGTCCTTTAGTCATGGGCCTGAATAGCAGAGGAGCAGCAAATGCCACTTCAGAATGGCTGCTTACAAAGTCGTTCTTGTCAATGAACTCACTCTAAAGTGACCTGATTCACTGTGGGAAAGAACCTGATTGATTCTGTCCCTTGGCCCCAGCACACACTCAAGCTGAAGCTGAGTGACATCTAGGGTGGACTTGTACCCGGTAGAGTGGAGCCAGGTTCAGGAGATGGGGAGGGGGCACCATGTGGGTGAGCTGCGCTGGATTCCACCCCATTTGCTGCCAGGTCCAGGTCACCAGGGTCCTTTCTGTGTCCGGTTCCATTGTAGACCAAATGAATGAGTGTCTGGGTGCCCTTGGTAACTTTGGCACGATGAACAGAATTCCTCTACTGTGAGACTTGATGAGAGCAAACCAGGAAACACTGAGATGACACACTGGGGAGCAAATGCAGATTCACATGTGTGTATAACACACTACCAGTCCACACTATAGCCCCTTCCCCCCCCACACACCTCTTGTTGCCCCAAATGAGGCTGTCTCCAGCCAGGGGCAGTTTGTAATTACATAAGCAAATGAATGAACTTGGAGTTCAGCTTAATGATGCACTTAATGGCCCTAATGAGTCCAAACCCTAATATTTAGAAAAGAATCTGAACCCCTGGAAGAGGAGTAACAGACTTGGTTAACACCTATTGGGGTGGATTCCACTTGCAGAGTCACCCTTTATGGAAACTTGCTGATCCAGGAGCATGGCTAGCTGGAGTCTTGCTAAGGAGCTTCCAGTGGTGGTTCTTACCTAGAAGACTGGGAGAGTATGTTGCCGGCAATCTCAGCCTTCACTGTACATCCTAGCACATTGGTTGTAACTTCACAGAACCCCAGCTTTCTCAATTGAACCAGAAAATAGCTTTTGTTTTTATTTGAAATTCTTGCAATTTTTTTTCCTCCAAGAAGTGTTTTGTTGTGGGAGACATAGTACAGGAGGTAAAGTGCTTCTCTTGCACCCCATGTGTCGCCCTGAGCACAGAGCCAGGAGTAAGCCTCGAGCACCGCTGGGTGTGGTCCCTCCTCAGTCCCCACCAGAAGATGCCTACACCCTGGAGGGAGATAAGCTTGGCTACAAATCATGACTCTCATTCTCCAGCTGGGCAATCTCCCTCTAAACCTTAGTTTCCTCAACCATGAATATAGTTCATGGTAATTCTTGCTCCTGAGAACTGAGAGCAGTTAATGAGATTCTGCATAAGAGTGGCAGACTCAGGACTAAGACGGTGCTGGCACTTATTAAATCTAATGATGGTGATGATATCAACGTGAAATTATTTTCAGTATGAATTATATATTGCTCCTTGGTATTAGTAGTTTTTATTTTTATTAAGCTGATGATTTAGCTCTTGTTTAGAATATTCCTAATGACTCAGTAATTAACGTGATAAATATTTATTGAGTGGCTATTATGTGGCAGGCACTATTTTAAGCACTAGGCACTTACAGTTGTAGTGTCAGAGGGAGACTGACACTAAACATGTCGACAAATAAATAAAGTAATTTCCATTTGATGATAAGTATGGAAAGAAAATAAAAGTGTGAGCAGGCAAAGCAGGGTTTCTTTTTCTGTGCTGAGGGCTCCCCAGTGTAGTAAAGGTACCTGATCTCTTTCCAGAATATTTATAAATACATAATATAAAAGCATTGAGCTATAAGAAAACAAAGTATATTGAAACACAGTTCATCAGAATGTAAGAAACAATTTTTTTGAGAGTGTCTGTCACTTGATTAGCACATTCTTCTCAAGTGCTCAAGTGCTCGAGTCCTGTACTTTTAAAGCAGAGCTCATGTATATGATGTTTTCCAAAGTCTCTGCTAACTACAATCTTATTTGTAAATATTTGGGGCTTTTTTGTTGCCATTAAGTCAGAGTAATTTTTATTCTAGTTCATCATATATCTTTGTAGTTAGAGAAAATTATGAGTTTGGGACATTGGTGAATAAATATTAAGACATAATTTTTCCATACAAATTCACAAACTCTGTGAATATTGTTTGTGAACTTTTTATGGTCCCCAGGTAAGAATTGGGAAAGAAAGTGACATGTGCTGGAGGTTGAGCTATTTTTCAGATAAATGAACAATGTGACTTCTGCTTTTAAGTAGCCATTGGAGACATATAGATTAATGGAGCAGAAGCAAGAGTCCAGAAATAAATCCATACATCTCTGGTTGATTGATTTTTTGACAGATGTGTCAAGTTTCTGCAAAGGGCAGAGAATAGTATCTTTTAAATGGTGTTGGGATAACTAAATATTCAAAGGCCAAAAAAAAATAGGGCTGGTAAGGGTACCTCATATGATATACAAAATTAACTCAAAATGAACTTTAAGAACAGAAGCAAGAGTTATTTTGCTTTTAGCAGAGAACATAGAGGTAAACGTTTGTGACATTTGAATGTGGTGCTTATCCCTTTTGTTTGTTTTTGACCACACCCAACTGCTCATCAGGCTTGCTCCTGCATCTGGGTTTAGGGATCACTCCTGGTATGTCTCTGAGGAAACCACACACAATGCCAGGGATTGAACACAGGTTGGCCACATGTAAAACAAGCACTTGGCTCCTATACGATCTCTCTGGCTTTGGTGATTAATTCTTTTTCTAAAATTAATTTATTGATTTGGGGACCACACCCAACAGTCCTCAGGGATTCTTCCTGCCTGTGGTCAAGAATTACTCATGATAGTGCCCAGGGGACCACCTGTGGTGCTGGGGATCAAACCTGGGTCACTGATTGCAAAACAAGTGCTCTACCTCCTGTAGTATCACTCAGCCCAAATGTGGTGATTAATTGTTAACTAAGATACTGAAAAAAAGGTAACAAAGGGAAAAAGACATAAATTGAGTCTCATCAAAATAGAAAACATTTGTATTTCAAGGAACACTACCAAGAAATGAAAAGGCAACTCAGAATAGGGAAACTATTTGCATATCATTTATCTGATAAGGGACTTGTATCCTGATTATAGAAAGACTGTTACAACTCAGTACTAGAAAAAGGACTCAATTGAAAAATGAGGTAAGGATAAATATTCATCAACACATTTGTCACCAGAGAATTACAAATCAAAATCACAATGAATTACCAAGGGATATGTCTCTAATAAAAAAGACAGCTCATAACAGGTAGTGGTTAGAATAAAGAAATGAAAAGATAGTGTGAGTAAGGCTTTAAAATGATACAGAAGCTTTAGAAGGCAATCTGGCAATTCCTCAAATAGTCAAGCATAAAGTTAATTTAAGACATAGCTGTTCCTCTCTTTGGTATACACCCAAGAGAAATGAAAACATAAGTCTACATGAAACTTGCACCCAAATGTTCATAGTAACATTATTTATATAGTAAAAAGGTAGAAATCTCTTCAGTGTCATTTAAGGAACAATTTGATTATAAAAACATGGTGCATATATGCAATGGCACATTATTTTTCCATATAAAGTAATGAGGTGCTGATAAAAACCACTGCGTGGATGAGCCTTGAATGCTAAGTGAAGAAAGTTCATCACATATTGAAATGCATCATTTATACAGTATTCATAATAAACAAATGTGTGAAGATGGAGGGTATATTGGCAGTTGCTTAGGATAGCAAGGATGGGGATTTGAGGGATTTATGGAAAAAGTAATAAGGCTCCTTCTGGAGGTGATAAACATGCCCTACATTTTGTGTGTGTGTGATAATGGCTTTTTGTGTTATGATGATATCACTCTGGAAGCAAATTGAAAACATTAATTTGTAAACTTTAAGAGGGTGAATTGAAGGCAATTTTATTAATTCTGGTTGAGAGGTGATAACTTGGGTGAGGATGGAGGCAGAGGAGGGATATGTGTTGGAGGTATAGGATATGCTATTTAGATGAACACAGAAATCAAGAGTGTATTCCATGTTTTTGATAAAAATAAATAGAATTTGACTCCTAAAAGATCCTCTTTAAGTTATAACTGTAAAAATGTTGAGAGGATTAGAAGAATAACACTGCACCTTGGTGAGTAGGGTTTTAAGATGCTATCATCAATGTATGACTGAAACCAAACCATGAACAGCTACATAGCTGTGTATATCACAGTGATTCAATTAAAAAATGTTTCTTATAACAGGGAAAATATTCACTTTGTACATGTACAGACACATATATCTTCACATACACATTCATGTATGCAAAGTAACACACACACAGAGTTCAGGATCAGCAGAGAGGGAATGAAACCCCCAGCCTCAAGACTTCTCATGTCAATGATAAATCTGTTTAGTGTGATGGTATCAGTCATTTGAGTAAGTAGAAAAGAATCTATTTAAGTATTTATCTATCTTGAACATGCTCATCAAGTGTGACTTTCTCCCAGTCACATGCAGAAGAAAGGAGAGTAAAGTATCATAGCATTTCCTGGGACATTAGAGGATCTTGGTAATGTCAGCAAAGTAATGGATAAACTCAATGTATTTCTTCAATCACTTAGTCCAAAATAAAAACTGAGTTAAGTAAATTGTCAGTCCAGGCACGTTAAAATCTGAGTTACTTATGGTCTTCCTCTAGAGACAACATGACTTTAGTAATGAATGAGCTTTGGAAATTAAAGAAGTAATCAGATTATTAATTAGGTTATTCGTTTCACCTCAAACAGAAGCAAAAGAAACATGTAAATTGCTCTGTTCGAGGAAAGGAGGGGTGCTGTGATGCTGGATTCACCATGGTTCTTATTCATTTAGAAATAGAAGACCCCTTTTTCCTGGGTGGGGCCCAGGAAGACTTCCCAGAAAGCTTAGTCTTCAGCCAGAGAGATAGGCATTGGGATGTAATTATTTATGCTTCAGGAAGATACATCAATAATTTTATGTTTCTTCTAGTGTCTTTTGGGAGCCTGGGTGTCCAGCTCTGTTAAATTAATTGACAGATTCATTTTTAATACGAATTTTCCAACAGAATTTTAGCTGTGTAAGTCTAGATAGATAGACTTTCTGTGGCTTGATTTCATTATCCTCAGGGGACAGTGCAATAGAGAATTTGTGAAATTGCCATAGTTGTTTTTTTATGTGGTAAAAAGCACATGCATAAGGTTAGCCATTAATTATACCAAAGTGGCAACTAGTATGTTCAAAATATTATGAAATTATTAACTCTATCTAGATATTTTCATGATTCTAAAGGAAATTTCATTCCATTAAGCACTCACTGCTCATTCCTTGTTCTTCCAGTCCCTGAAAACCACAGATATTCTTCCTCTATGGATTTACCTCTTTAGGTTATTTCATCTGAATATAATCATATACAGCTGACCTCTTGTATATTTCTTTCACTGAGCATAATATTTCCAAATCTTACTCTTGTAGCACTCATTAGAAGTTCATACCTTTGATATGCTTGAATAGTATTCCATTACATGGATAATCACAGTTTGTTTATCCATTCATCAGTTGATGAACATTTGGGTTGTTTTTATTATTTGGCTATTGTATATAATGTTTACAGTGAGACAGAATGAAGATAGGATGTAGCTTCTTACCCTATCAGGAAGCCCATTCTGTAAATTTCTCAGGGAGCATATGCATCGAGACAAAACCTTCTTTTGGCCAACCAGGCATTTTGATTATAAATGTCCTTCCTAGCAAGTCAGAGAGGAGTTCTAGCTCTGGTTCAGGTGCAACCTGTACACTACAACATGTGTGGTAATGAGTATCTCCTCCATCTTGGCGAGGTGGCATTAGTGTCCACTAGGCATGTGCTAGGTGTAGTGTTATATACCACAGTGGGCCCCAGTTAGCTGTGTTCATATCAATGGGCTGTGCACAGTTCCTCAAGCTCAGTGCAGCATTTCCTGATAATAGACAAGATGGTCACAGGATTAGAGGGATACTCTCAAGCCCTATGGGTGAGTGCTTAAAATCTTTGATCATGCTCCCTCTAGAGTCTGGCTTTAAGACTCTGTCCTGTGCTCCACCCTTGTGCTCTGGCTCAAGCTCTGATTCTCTTTCTTCCACAGACCTCTGTCTCCCCAAATAATTGTCTGGGAAGAAGAATTCAGGCCTCTTGTCAGTGTTTGTTTTTCAAGCACCCGGGTACAAGGGTGCCTGTAACACCATGGGCATTTGTACATAAGCACCTATTTGAATTCCTGTTTTAGTTCTTACGTACGTAGAGCTCCAAGAATGCAGCTTAGATGGAGTGCATGCTTAGTATGCATGTGATCTCAAGCTTGATCCCCAGCAATGACTCCCAGAGTTCCCATTCCCTGTTCAAAAAGGAACATTTACCAATATAAATTAAAGATGCACACCAAAAAAATAAAACCACCCACCCCACAGTTCTTCTATCTAGAGGGGTGGAATTATGGGCCTTGTGGTAATTCTGTGTTCAGCCTTTTGAAGAAGCAACAGATCACCAAACTGAGGAATGTGAGGAGTGTGTGTGGGGTGCAGTTTCCACGGCATTTTACATTCCCACTGACCTGTAAAGGATTGCGGTTCTCCCATACCCGCACCACACCTGTTATTTTCCTTCTTTTTGGATTTGGAGACACTACTTCCCCCATAGTAAAAACAGTGTCGGGTCAGCATGTGAAGCCCAGCCTGACTCCCTGTAGAGGTCTGGCCCTGATGTCCTCACGTAGGCTCAGCAGGGAAGTATGGGAAGAGCGTAGACTGTGGATGAAGATGGGAGTTGAATTTGCTATCTCTTTGTATCACTATCACCTTTGACCAGAGTGAGTGACTTCTGTGAATCCTGGCCATTTATCTGTGGAATGGCTACGATATCACCTCCCCTTAACACTAGGGTGAAGATGTGAACAAACTTTCTATCACATGCCTGGAATATAGTAGACTGAATAAATTCCTTTCCTTTTCTAAGATCAGTACCAGTGGTGAGGAATGGGATTTAAAAGTCTTCTTTTTAAGTTGTGGGCTTTATTTGTAGTGGGTTTCCTGCCACATCATGCTTGATGAAGTTCATGGTAACATTTTCATGTATTTATTCTCTGTGTCTCCCAATTGATAGGAACCATGGCAATGAATCTGCCTGGCAAAACCAGGAGGATAAAGTGGCCTGTCTCTTGGGTACATGGCCCACCTCGCTTCATTTCTGGGATGTCCTTGCTTCAGTATGCACTTGGAGTAGCTGCTCACCTCCAGGCTTCCTCCAAAGCGTGGCCTAACCTACTGTTCAATGTGGAAAATGAGAAATTGTTGAGCACAAATTGTGTTGGCGTTTGGAAGAATGAACAATTCTGTGAATCACTAAGGTTATGAAAATGCTCCCCTCCCTAAAAGCCTCAGCTGCAGCCCCAGGTCACATCCACACATGGCCCCCGAATAGTTTCCATGGTGGGTTATTTGGTTTTAGTCCTTAAGTATGAAGGCTCCACGTAGTCAGTGCCAAGAGAGAAAGAGCCATGCTCCTTCCTGGTGCTTGGCCCCCCCTGGACCCTGGACTGAGACCTCATGAGGAGGGAGGCACAACCAGACTTTAGGCAGAGGAAGCAGGAGTTTCTGGTACTAGAGGTGGTTGAATCGAATGTGACAGGATGAGGAAAACAGCTTTGTAGGCCCAGTTTGTTCCATGCATCATAGACCAGGGATACTCCTGGACGAGCTGATAGCTTTGCTGCTTCATATAGCCCGTTTTAGTAGATGTACTAAGTTTGTACTGAGTGAACAAGCCATTGGGTACTGTGTAAGAGAAAAATGAGTTAGAGGAAGAAATGATTTCATAGG
This sequence comes from Sorex araneus, assembly GCF_027595985.1. NCBI lineage: Eukaryota > Metazoa > Chordata > Mammalia > Eulipotyphla > Soricidae > Sorex > Sorex araneus. The sequence continues at coordinate 114,128,566 of NC_073304.1, forward strand.
TGCCCCCAAAACACTGGGTAGCCCCACTCTTGGTTCAGAGACCCTCAGAATTTGTCTTAATGGAGCTCCCTCACAAATGGCATTTACACATATTCTTTCTAGTGATGTGAAGCAAGTATTCTTTATGAGAATTCCATTTTTTTCATTGAGTGGGGTTTTTATTTGGAGGGGCACTATACCAGCAGTGTTCAGGTCTTACTTTGGCTCTTTGTGATGCTCAGGAGACCATATGCGAGAGGGAGAGAACCTGGTTGGGCTATATGCAAAGCAAGAACCCTACTCACTGGATTGTCTCTCTAGCCCCTCCATCTTGTGACTTTTATATGTCTTGGATACCATGTAGATTAGCTCCCAGGAAACAGACCCATTAGTTCACTCCCTAATTCGTTGCTGGCTGAGAACTTTCTTTTAAAAAAGCTTTGTTGGGACCAGAGGAATAGTATAGTAACTAGGGCATTTTCCTTGTGTGCAGCCAACTCAGGTCACTCCCTGGCACCCTCTACAGACCCCCAAGCATTGCTAGGAAAGAGTTCTGAGCTCAGAGCCAGGAGTAAGTCCATGAACAGTGCCAGGTATGTCCACAATGTCCCCCCAATAAAAACCCTTCAATTAAGTGTACCCTCTCTCACAGACATCGCATTAACTCCCTCACAAGTATCACCTAATTTCACCTTCACAGCAGCCAATGAGAATGTATCCCCATTATGCAGGTGAGAAAACAGGGCACCAAAAGATTAGAGTGGTTTTTAAAGAGGTACCTAGGCCATGGCACAAGGAATGTTGAAATACAGATCTTTAATCCTAGCATTTGTCTTGGGCATTTTCTTTGCAAGTCAGTATTTCAGACTCTGACAATGGAAACAAGATGAAAGCAGTTTGGAGATAACTCAGTCCTAATGTGTTGCATGTACCAACTTGAGTGATTTCTTTGAGAAGCAAAATGTTTTAAAGCACCACCTATACTCTGATGTTCATCCTTCTGAGAACTGGTGGCACTTATTCATGTGAACAAGTTGTTGTGTTTAAATTGGGTTCCCGGGAAGTATGGTATTTATGTCATAATTTGCGTTTGTCAGTATGTCCCAAATCTTTAGAAAGATGGAACTCTGAAGTCAATAGCATCTTCCATAGGCCCGTCAAATCTCAGAGGCAGAACTCAAGTTTAATTAGATGTTCAGTAATGGATGTGATTGATCACTTTTTCTGTATGTAATTAATTGTCCTTAAATGCCAGGAACTGACTACAGAAAAATTTCCCCGTTCTGCTTTTCTCCATGGACCTTCCTTCAATAGGCTGTTTCCAAGGTCTTGACGTCAGTGGAAAAGGCATACATGGAACTGTGATCTAATATGCCACGACCCCCACGCAATCGCCTGGCAAAGGAAATACTGTCCTAGGCAAAGGGAAAGTCAGCTTCTATGAAAAAGAGTTCTTAGTTAAATGGAGATCATAAAAAATCTCTGGTTATCCATATAGAAGGGTGTGGCGAGCCCCATAATACTCCTTACCCCCCTTATATGCAGCCCCCTCCCCTTTATTGGGTGAACAGGTTTCCCAGAAATGATTTGATTTATTTCTCTTCTCTCCTGAAAGCATCAAGTCTTAGGCTGAGCAAGGGGAAGATAAATGATTCCCACTGGCCATGTTGTAGATTACTTAGTGCCAGTTGTCAGTTCTTTTCTCCCTGAGAAGGGTTTGAAATGAGATTGTTTTCGACAGACTGTCCATGATGAATGATTTTTCGACTAAGAAATTGCTTTCCATGCTGAGCCTCACCCAATCACCCTGACAAATGGTGGCTGCAGTGGGGAGGTTCTCATGGGTGCCGTTTCCTGCTTGGGATGGGGAGAAGCTGGGATTGCAAGCCAGAGCAGTCAAAGAGGAGTTCTCCTGGGTGCAAAAGACCAAGAGGGGCAAAGTCTTTCTTTCTGGACTGTGCATTTGGGCAGCTCCATTCTGCTTGGGCTACAGACCTTTATCAGGTGCTGAAAATCCAGAATAGTCCAGATGTGAGCAAAACCATGGGGAGAGCTAAAGGGATGTCTGTGTCTGTATCGTGTTGTTTCCATGTATCCCTGTTAGGGGCAAGGCAACTAATGTCAGTTATAAATAGAAGAGCCTTATGTACACAGAGTGGGGCAAGAACCTTCTAGGTAATGTTCTCAACTTCTTATTAGCCCATGACCCTTATGGAAAATAAATCACAAAAATAGCAATTTGTTTACAATGTTTTGTTTCTTTTTTTCAAAAGAAATGAAATGCCACATCCAGAATCACAAAGGGCCTTTGAACATATCCAGTGATCCCCTATGTTGCTAGATTTCAGGTGAGTAGGGACATCCTGTATGCCAGGCACATACATACCTCTGAGCAGCAAAGACACTCCCCCACCCCCGCCAGCAGCTCACGGGCCAGAAGTTGAAGATGGACTCAGTCTGCAACCTCCTGGTTGCGGGACCCTTTCATCAGGGCTCTGGTGAGGAGAAGATCCTGTGAGAGGCCTGTGGTGCCTTCTGAGCTGCAGACAGGCCTGAGGGTTTCAAAGGACATCATCACTTTTCTCCATTTGTCCATGTGACATTCCTGGGCTGCCAGCTGTGTCCCAGTGTCCACTGCCTCCTGAGGCAACAGGAAGAAGGTTGCACATGCTTCTCCAGCTATGGTGGCAGTGGCCAACAGCCCCAGCTAGCCTGTGAGCAGCCATGGTCAGCTGCAGGAGAGTTGGTGGGTCTGTGCTGCACAGGGCCAGGGCCGATCCTGGAGAGGAAGTGTCTCCCAGGTGGCTGGTGGGGAGCAGCACCCAGAAAACTGATGTGGACAGCAGCCAAGTCTCCCAAGATGAGACCCGGGGCCTATTGAGAATTTGTTGGATTTCCAGGACTGGTGCTTTTATAAAGAAGATGGGTCCTGCCTTCCTCCCCACTTGCCCACTTGGTTTATCCTGAAACGGTGCCCTGTCCTCTGTTGAGTGTCAGCCATGTTGAGTGCATAAAGGGATGGGGATTCGAGAGCAAATGTATTTTCCCAAAGCACCCTGCAGGGCACTGATGCCAACCTGTTTTGCTGTAGTGTCCATTCTGCTGCCAGTCTCTGCCTCCCGCAGAGCCTCTCTGCCTAATGAGCCCGACACTTGCCCCTCTTAACAGATGCTTTCAGGATAGGAGTCCATGGGGGAATGCTCACCCGATCAAGCTGGGTGTTAAAAGTCCAGCAGTCATCTACTGGAGTGACATTCGCTCAACCACACAACACTCGTGCTCTGTGCTCTGTGCAAGCCACTGAGCCACAGAGGCATGGGAAAATCGTCTTGCCCTCCCCGAGCATCTGAAAAGTGGCAGTAGTAGAAACAGCAGCCACAGCATATACTGAGTGTCTATGCCCAGGAGTTCCCATTCTCCACATCTCCCACATTAACTCATCTAAGCATTACCACTATTATCTGCATTTGAGAAATGACGTGACTGGGGTCCAGAGAGGCTAAGGAACTCCTGTAGAGTCACAGAGGTCCTTCGTGACCCCACCAAGATCTGAACTCAGGCAGCTCCAGCCTCCGAAATAGATGCTTTATATGTGATGCAGAGAGCTGAATTGAGGGCAGGGCTGACAGTAGGGGAGAGTGGTCAGCATATCGGGGGGTGGGGGGAGGAAAAACTGCTCCAGAAATTGATGTTTCAGCTGGGGCCTGGGTTTTCCGTGCTCATGAGCATCAACCTTGTTCTCTTCATCCCGAGGCTCAGTCTCCAAGTATTGGGACTACACCATTTTTCTTTCTAGTGTGAGGATCTTTGAAAAGGAGCGGATTTCACCAGTGCTCTCCCTTTAAACCCAGGGGTGGTGGGGGGCTGTGTGGCCATGGGATCAGCTGCTTCTTCCCATCGTGACTTTCAAAGTCAGAAGCTCAAAAATCTGTTAAAACTTCTCAGAAGGAGTGTAGCTTCTTTCCCAGTCCCAGCATGGGTCAATGGACCTAAGTTCTTCAGAAACTGGCAACAATTGGTCTATCCATGGAGCAGACACAGCTATGGTGAATTAGTTCGGCTGAACTCCCGCCTGGCGGTAGCTCTGACAGTCTTTGCCTGGCCTTCTGCTGGCCGACTTTCCTCTGTGTCTGTCCATTTCATCAAAAAAGCTCCCGTGGGGCCCTCAACTTTTGGTGGTTCTCATTTTGGTTCATTGGGCACTTTCCAACTTCTGTTTAAACTTATTTGGGGACAGATAGTTTCTCTGGCTGGGAAGTGAGTTTGATAATAAGGACTTGATTTCATTTATTTGTTTTTGTTTTGGGGACCACATCCAGTGGTGCTCAGAGCTTACACCTGGCTCTGCACCTAGGAATCACTTCTGGTGGGCTCAGGAGACCATACTGTGATGCTGGGAATCGAATCCTTGTTAGACATGTGCAAGGCAAATGCCCTAGGGCTTAATTTTTTAAATTTATTTATTCTTATTATTGTAGTTTAGCCAGCATGTTTACAATACTGTTTATGCTTATGGTTTTTCATACAGTTTCCACACCTCACCACCACCAAAGTGCCCAAGGTTGTCTATCAAAGTCCTCATCTTGCTTCTAGTTCTTCTCTTTCTTCCCCCACCACTGCTGATTAGTAATTTCAGTTTTGTAATCCACAAACAGGGGTTTGTCATCGATCTATACTGTCTATTCCCTTGTTTTGTTTGTCTCAACTGTTTGCAAACCAGTGAGATCTTCTGGTATTTGTCCTGCTCCCTTTGAGTTGGTAATAAGGAAATAGTTATTACTATTATTATTATTATTATTATTAGTTTTGGGACCAGGGGTACTCCTGCCTCTTCTCTCAGAAATTTCTTCTAGTGTGCTTGGGGAACCACCTAGAGTGCTAAGGATTAACTCGGGTCGGCCACATGCAAGCCACGCACCCTACCTGCTGTACTGTCTCTCCAGCCCTCAATAATAAGGACTTTAAAGAGGGTCAGAATTGGACCGAAGTCACCTTGGCAGCACCAAGATGAGCCAATGGCTGGGTTTGCATCATCTGAGACATTGACATATTTTCTATTTACAACATGGTCTGATCAGAAAACTGTGACCAGTACAAATGGCTTCCACAGTATAGTTCTTTAAAGACAAAGAGAAACAGCATAATGACTTAAATGCAGAGCTACTCAGCAGTAGCACACCCCACCTTCTAATCCATAACATAAGCTCAGAGAGAATGACTACCAGTTCCAACATCCTACCTGCTTTCAGCTACATAGACTAGTTAGCCATTTGTTCTTTCTAATTGGATGCAGGAGTCAGGGAAATTTTGCCTTGGAGAGCAGAAATAGAGGGTGTTATTCTTTTCTTTCCAGTGTGCTCCTGGGTTGGTCTCCTTGAAATCTGGAATCTGGCCCATTAAATAGGAGCTAATCAGGGTATTCCTGGATTCATCGCCACTCTACTGAAAATCTAAGCAGCTGAAGAATATAGAAATATCACATTGATGTTTACCCTAAAGTAGCCAATCGGCCTAGGTAGAACCAGGCAGCTGCTGGAATGGAGAAGGTGTAGTTCTTATCACAGGAGACTCCACTGTGACAGGCTGAACATCCCCCCTGGGGAATTTCAGTATTCTTACAGTGATGCAATCTCATTTTTTTAAAAATTGAAATGCTCAGTCCTGGTTTGCCATATTATGTTTGTGAAGAGACAGCAATGGATAGAGTGGGAGAGTGGGTGGGGTATATTTTAATTCAGAATGGGCATTTCACTGTGAGATTCATAGACAAGACTATAATCTAATATGCGAGAGAGAGAGAGAGAGAGAGAGAGAGAGAGAGAGGAAGAAAGAGAGAGAGTGTGTGTGTGTGTTATCATGCTGTCTGGTTACTATGGATTTCCCAGTGATCATACCAGTCTGCTTACCTTTGGTTTAATAGTGACCTTCATCGTCTACCAAGTCTGAAATGTAGTCCCAGAGACAGGAAAGCAAGTTTGCTGCTAATGAGCCTAGATCTATCTCCTGTGGAGAGTATTTTAATTTTGCCTTTTCTGTCTATGAAAGTTACATGATCTCATAGTATTATTTTGTATAATTGCCCAATAATTGTGTAACAACACTGTTATTATGATCATCTATTTGCAGATAATAAAATGAAACCCAGAGAAGTTGAAATAGTAGTCTAAATTCTTATAGTTTTTAATTTACCAGACTGGTACTTGAAGCTGTGTGTCTTTGTCTCCAAGGCCAGCCTGTCCCTTTAGAATCTTTGTAATGCAGTAGTTAGGGAGAGACAGGATTGGTTTTAAATACTTATATTTTTTAGAGGGTGGCAAGGAATTTTGGAAGATTTTTATTAAAACTGAACCTTTGGGAGGGTAAAAAGCCAGGAAATATTCTATTCCCACAATTTTGCACATAATGTGGGGCCACTGACACCTAGCTGTGAATTACTGAGGTTTAACAGAGTCATAGGATGGCAAATTGAGCTAATTAGTGTTTGGGACCATTAATCAAAAGTAACAATTTATTCAATTTCTTTTTTTTTTTTTTTTGCTTTTTGGGTCACACCCAGCGATGCTCAGGGGTTACTCCTGGCTTTGCACTCAGGAATTACTCCTGGCAGTGCTTGGGGGACCATATGGGATGCCGGGGATCGAACCCAGGTCGGCCGCGTGCAAGGCAAACGCCCTACCCGCTGTGCTATCGCTCCGGCCCCTCAATTTCTTTTTTAAAGGGAGAAAGTTGGGTGTTTGGAAAATGATTTCCAGAAATTTCCTTTGACTCTCCAGGAGTAAAGAATAGGGATGAGGCTACTGGAGGATGTAGATGAACAAAGGGGGAAGTAAGCAGGTTGGAAGGCAATAAGGCATTATCCAGAAAGCAGTAAAAGGGATTTGCATTGTGAATGATTATTGTTGTTCAGACCCTTTGGACTTGACTGAAGCAGCATTTGGAAGCACTTTCTTTTCTTTTTTTAAAATTTATTTATTTTTTAATTAGTGAGTCACAGTGAGGGTACAGTTACAGATTCACACATTTTTGTGCTTGTTTTTCCCTTATGCAATGTTTGAGAGCCCATCCCTCCACCGGTGTCCATTCTCCACCACCAATGAACCCAGTATCCCTCCCACCCCCTCAATCCCATCCCCCCACCCCACCTCGCCTTTGTGGCGGGGCATTCCAATTTGATATCTCTCTTTCCTTTTGGGTGTTGGCAAGCACTTTATTTTCAGGTAAAAATTAATTGGAGTTTTGTTTTATTTATCTTTTCCCTGTATGAAGCAAATGACTTATCTTGATTTATAAACCTTCCACCTACCCATTCACTATTAGAGAAGTGGGGGAGAATGACTGATGAATTTATTTAGTTCCCCAAGGCCATAGTTTGTAGAACCTACATGCTGGTGGCTGATCAGTGACCACACAAATTTTCCCAGATGATTCTCAGATCTGTAGAACCTCTCACTTCTCTGACAAGAGATGACTAGCCTCAGGAGTTTGAGTTTTATTCATGTCTTCAAGCAGGCTTTTGAGCAGAAATTGGAATCTATGGCTAAGGGGGTAGGAAGGATTAGATCCAAGAGTGTGGGGGGTTTCAGATGTCAAAGCTGCCCACAGGTAGATCTACGGGAATGAAGCCTGATCCTGGCACTGTGTTTTGCATGCGGAGAGGAATCTCTGAGACCACTGATCCAGTGACACTTTCCAATGCACAAAAATAATCCAGAATTCCTTCATCTTGCTTATTTCCTCTGCTAAAATTTTAAAATCTCCTTATAGCTCAGTAATGAATAACACAAGAAAACATCTTTCCAATTTAACTTCTGGGGAGGTAGTAATGCATCTGTCCCAGAGCCCGTGGGTTGGGCTTTGGAGACGCTGCGAATAAGACTTGGCTGTCTGGTGTTCTGTTCACCTTTTCCTCTTGTGACCTCATTTTTCATCCCAGAAATGCAACACAGGAAAGCATGTCCAGAAACACCTGAGATTTGTGACAGCAAATTTTGAGCATTGTACCACATCCACCAACCTCGGTTACCATGAGGTCGAGACCTACAGTTTAAGAAACTGGGTGATAAAGAGGCCAGAGAGCTTCTTGGGTTCTAGATTTCTGACTTGCAGAAAACAGACAGTCAGCTTAAGCCCTGACCTCGGCAGTGTGATCTTGAGTAATTAGCTTAGAGGTTAAAGTAGAGTTTTGGCATTAAATTGTGGGAGATCAAATTCTCTCTCATCATTTACCAGCAAGAGGAATGTGGGTGTCTTGCAACCTTCCTCTATGCCTGCGTTGCTGCCGTGATACAAAGATAATCACACAAATCTTAACACAAACATGTTCATTAGGAGATTGAAATGTACCAACATATGGATCAGTACCCGCCATGTTTAGAGGGCTAGAGCAGGGAATTTTAGTTATTATTCGAACTCTCTCAAGTTTCAGGTTCCTCGTTTGTAGAATGGAGCTGATGATAATGGGGTTGTCATGAGGATAATGAGATAATGCTGCTAATGTGCTTAAACAGTGTTGGGCAGAGCATTCATGCTCAATTAATGTTTGGCAGCAGTGAAACACAACTCAAGTGAGAAGTAACAGACTGGGGGCTTTGGGGGGGGGTGATCTTGACAGTTCCTGCATTGATTAAGAACTGAATCTGCTAAAAACTGTGGAGTGGTTAAGACTGCTTATCTTCCTGTGACTTAATTGACTTCAGTGGGGGCCACAGATTATGAGGTCTGGTGCACTCTACCTCTTGGCATTTGAAACACCAGGTGATTTCACCCCTGTCCACTGCCTCTTGGCCCAGTATGAGCACAGTAAACTCCAGTGCCCTCTGTCTAATTGTGTAGCTAGATCATTGGTATTAGTGTTTCAAAGAAGTGAATATATTCTTGTTCTTTAATGAATGACTTTCAGATTATATTATGCTGGTGGGAGGAAGAACAATACATCAGTGTTCCTCTCCAGATCCTATGGTTTAAAAGGTTAAAGTTAATTTTCTAAACATGTTTATGAGCAAAAGCTCTGGGAGTCTCACTGCAGTGTGGCTCCAGTAATGATTGTTGCTAGATGAAGAAACCAGATAGGTGAGCACTTTAAGACCAGAGGATCCAAAATAATTTGAAGTGGATCTTTATAAAAAAAAAAGAAAGAAAAATTTGTATATTTTCTTTTTCCTTTATTTAAACACTGTGTTTTTACAAAATTGTTCATGATGCATTTATAACAGGCACTCAGTATTCCAATACCAGTCCCACCACCAGTGTGATCCTCCCTCCACCACTAAGTAAAATATTTTTAAAAGAGAAATAAAGTAGTTCGTGAATGTTGAAATCTGACTCACAATAAAAATAGCACCTTCTTGGATATTGGTCAGCGAGGGAATCAGTGAGTGGACTTCTACTCTGAACCATTGAGGGGTTGGAGCAAGGAAGGGTAGAGCAGAAAGGTGATTGCTTTCCATGGGACCCACCTGAGTTTGATTCCCGGTGCCCAGTAAGGTCATCCAAACACTGAAATGCCCAGATGATTTCGACCCGGCCTTGTGGTGTAGCAGTTGTGGGGTCTGCAGAGCTGACTGGAGAGGACATTTCCTAGTGCTAGTGGATCATCCCTCAGTGGGAGCATGGGAGAAATAAAAAAAGAAGTTTATTTCTTCTTCTTGTTCTGTTTATTGAAGTGATTCAGGAAGCCGGTTTGCTTGGTTTTAAATGTCATACCTCTGATTATTAAAAATGAAACTGGTTATTTGCAATCTTTAGCTTAGGAGAGCAAGGAGCTGGCCGCTCCGCATGTGCAAGGAGGCTCTAAGTCTTGTGTGGGACTGGGGTGCTGGGCACGTTGCCTCCTCAGATTCAAGAGAGAAGGGTTGACAGCTGTGGGGAGCTGGAGAGAGGAGGGAGAGGCTGTCCCCTCCCCACCCTGGTCCCCACATTTTGCTTCGAGCACACCTTCCTGTGGCCCCCCCCGGAATTCCATCTCCGAGCCTGTATCTTCTCATCCTCTTGGAAGCAGCCCTTCATTCTGCCATTAAAACACTGTGCAACTTATGTCAAGGATATAGCTCAGAAGGCTGGAGCACAAAGTTTACATGCAGGAGGCCCTGGCTTGCTGCCCAGCACCTCATGACCACCTGAGCATAACTGATTATGGCCCCAAAATATATGTTAAAATAACCCTCCACACGCTGAAACTTACAGATTTAAATACATGTTAAAAATATATTTCAAAGATCTTTTGGGCTCATGATCTCCTGCCACTAAGGGGCCAATGTGGGGTAGAGACTATTTGTGGAGTGGTGGACCCTGCTTGAAAAGAAAAGGAAACAGTTGAAAACAGAGATTGAAAATGGACTGTTCATAGCTACCAAAGGATTTTTTGCTTATGAAAGTGTCTCTGAACAGGTTCACAGTGCTCATGTCGATTTCACAACAGGATTCAGTTTCTAAATCCACTTGAGTGACACATAATTTCCAGCAAACCATCTGTAGCGTAAATGGAGGTGCACCTGGCCTTCATCCCCTTTCCCCCCCAGTTTTCACTCTTTTCTGTCTGTGCCATCTTTAAACGTCCCCTGTGTTTTCATTCTTGCAGTTCAGGGAGATTTCAGAGCAAACTTACATATTGCAGCTCAGGGGTAGCCCCCCAAACACTCTCCATAATTTCATTTGTATATTCTAGTTGTTGTGTTGTGAGGAGATAACCAAGAAACAGTGGGGGAATAGAGGAGGTGGGAGTGATTAATTATCTATATCCCTCTTGCCATACAGGATACAATCAGGCTTCATTTAAAAGTAAAATAACTCATAAAGTTTTCTCATGTTCACTTTTCATTCATGCATTTGTGGCACATGTGAGAAGCATAAAATCATGGGTCTGTGTCATTTATCTCTAGTTCTCTTAATAAAGTGTTATTTTCATTTAGTCACCATGTCTTATTAATGTTGGGGTAGACCTTTCTGAATTCCATGCCCTTGTCTTTAGAATGGGGATGTAATGCCTCACACTGGAGTCGTCGAGGAGTTAATAGGTATTTTAAGTCAAGGCTGCATGCAAAGCAGACATCTAACCTTATTCATTTGATCAAAGTTAGTTATTTTTGTTATGAATGAATGGTTAATTATTTCCCTCTAAATAATTCATATTTTGAAGACTTCTGGAACCTAGAAGCTTATCTATCATTTCATTAATTTTAATATGCAGCATTTCATACTTTTGCACCGTTAAGACCAAGAAATCTCTTTGGAAGTGATATCTTCTTATGGCTGTAATGGGAAGATTCTTTTTCTTTATGGGACATAAACTTGTGGTCCATCTTATTCATCTCAACTTAGATTCATTGAAGTGGAATATTTATACTCTCAAGGGGGTACATTATATGTTAAAGTACAGCTTCTCATCCTCATGCTTTCATTTATTCCTCTTTTTCTTATTAACAGTTTTATAGAAATATATAATTAGAACTATAAAATGTATCATTTAAAATGGTCCAGTGGTTTTTAGTATATTGTGCAACCATAACCACAGTCTCATTCTAGGACATTTTCGATTCCTCAGTCGGAACCCCCTGACTGTTATCTGTCACTTCCCCAGCCCCTCATCTTCCTAAACCTAGGAGATCGCTAATTTCCTTTCTCTCTCTCCAGACGTAAATTGATCTTATAATACATGACCCTTTGTGGTATATATACTTCTTTTACTTAGTACAATGTTTTGAAGACTCATACACATTATAGCAGGTATTAGTACCTTATCCAATAATGTTCCATTTTATAACTATATCAGTTTTTTCTTTAACTTTTACAAAATTTACCCACCATGAAATACACGGTTGCAAAGTTGTTCATGATTGTCATACAATGTTCCAACACCCATTCCTTCACCGGTGTACATTTCCTATCATCAATATATCAAATTTTCTTTATTCATTTTTCAGTTGATGGAAACTTATGTTGATTCTTTTTGTCTGCTATGAGGAAAGCTATAAACATAGGTTACAAGTTTTTATATGGACGTTTTAATTTATTTTTGACTATTCTACCTACACATAGAATCACTGAGCACAGTAGTGGCTAAATCAGCTTGGAATACCTTAACAAAATACCTTACACTGGCTGGCTTAAGCAATCGATTTGTTGCTTGCAGTTCTAGTGTAAGAAGGTCCAAAATCAAGGTGCAAACATAGTGAATCTTTGGTGACAGAACTACTTCTTAGCTTGCAGTTACCATCTCCCTGCATTCTCAGATGGGGATGGAAAGAGAGAAAAGAGGGGAAATGGAAGTGATGGGAGGAGAGGACTGGGAAGGGGTGGAGAGAGGAGAGGGAGCTTGTTAGCTCAGGAGTGCACACAAAAATTTGGAGTCTCTTTTGACAAAGGTGCTAATGCTATCAAATGATCCCCACTCTTTAACGTCTAAGTCTGGTTCTCTCCCAAAGGTTTTACGTCAGAGCACAAATAGACCGAGTCCCAGTATACGCTTTTTGAGGACACACTGTTCTGTCATAGCAGATGGGGTTGCTCTGTTTAAGTATTCCATACCAGAGTTCAGACTCTGGGCCTTAGACATGTGTTTAACACTAAAAGAAAACTTTGTTTTTTTAATTATTAGCTGTTTTCTGGCCCTAGCTTTTATTTTGGTGCTTATGACTTTACCTAAATTTTGTTGTCTGAAGCTGACAGATGCAATACAACAGTCATGGTTTTATGTTTATTCATCAGAAAATTTATTACCTGATCTGTGAGGGATGCTACGTGGGATAATGTAGTGGGGAGTGGGGGAGGATGGCAGGGTGGATAGACCAAAAACTAAGACAAATCTAAAATAGGCAAATATCTTTAAAAAGCAAATAAGTTTTAATCTGTAATGCTCTAAAAAGACAAAGAGGAGACCAATCAAATGGAAGATAAGGCAGCTGAAGGGTTGGATGTGAAATAAAAGCAAAAGAGAAATCTTAGGCCAGAGCAATAGTACAGTGGGTAGGGCGTTTGCCTTGTACACTGCTGGCTTGATCCCCAGGTTGATCCCTGGCACCCCATCTGTCCCTGGAGCCAGGGGTAATCCTGGCACAGAGCCAGGACTGAGCAGGCTGGGTATGACTCAAGAAAAGAAGGAAAGGAAGGGAAGAAGCAAGCTAGCAAGGAAGGAAGGAGAGAGGGAAGGGAGAGAGAGAGAAAGAGAGAAAAAGAAAAGGAGAATCCAAGGGTCCTTCTCTATGTTTGGCTTGAGTAGCAGGTGGATGCCAAGGCCTTTACTGGACAGTGAAAGACTGCCTTGGGGGTGAGTAGTTTGGGCAGTAATCCAGAAGCTCATCACAGTTACAAAGTCGTTCATGAAGAAAGGTTATTATGAATTTATGAGACTGGATGGGATTATCTAGGGGACAGAGGAGGAAGTAGTCCAGGAGGAGGAAGGTGGGAGGAGGGAACCAACCTTTAGAGTTTGGTTGAGCAGAAACTTTAGAACTCAACTTTAGAGTTGGGCAGAAGCTTCCTGGATAGGATCCAAGGAAGGAGCACGACCAGAACAGGGGAAGAAGAGTAGGATGGCAGACACACTGGCTCGAGTGTAAGAGGAAGTGGTCCTTTTCCAGTGCTGCTGAGGCCTCAGGGGTGACCAGGACCAGAATCAGTGATGCTGTTGGCTCCTTGGGCCCTCTTGCTACCTCTGACAAATTCAGCCTTAGAAGAGGTAGATTCTGTGCTGGGCAGAAGTGGACTGAGAGCATGGAGTGCTTTAGGAAATTTGATTTTAATTTTATTTCTCTTTTTGGGTCACACCCAGCGATGCTCATGGGTTACTTTGGCTCTGCACTCAGGAAATACTCCTGGTGGTGCTTGGGGACCATATGGGCTGCCAGGGATTGAACCCTGGTCGGCCGTGTGCAGGGCAAACACCCTACCTGATGTACTATCATTCCAGCCCCACTATAGGAAATTTGGCTGGACATAAAAACAGTAAGAACTGAGTGTCTAAAAGGAATGTGGAATTGTCAGTCATTTGATTTATCCCACCAAATCATGTCAATTCTATGTGAGTTGTTGGGCCTGAACTCTGGGCCATGGCGGGGACTTGTTTGGGTTCCTAGGTTCCACCAGTTCTTCCAGGGAGTATTTGGGTCCAGGAGTTGAAGCAGCCAAAGAAGATCAGTCATCAGTCATCAGGAGGACTATATTTTTTATTTAATATTTCTTATTCTAATAAAAACTAACATTTAGGGTTGGATTAATAAGACAGTGGGTGGTGTGTTTGCTTTTCATGTGGCTGACCCGGGTTTGATCTCTGGCACCCTATATGATCACCTATATGGTACCACCAGGAATAGTTCCTGAGTACAGAGCCAGGAATAAGTAACTCCTGAACAACACCAGATGTGGTCCAAAAGCAAAAAGAAAAAAATCAAAAATAAAGATACGGACAAAAAAAATAAAGAAAAAGAAAGAAACTAACATTCTTTATTGGACCTGCTCAGTTGTCTCATCCTGCAGTCCTTTTGCTGCTTAACAGTCTTAAGGTGCTCCCTGACTCTCAGCGCTCTGGGGCAGCCTCAGCCTCCTCTGCCCCTATGACGCCTTCCCCATTTCTGGGCTTATATTTGTGGCTATCTGGCAGCAGCAGGAAAGCACCACTCAACTGCACCCCATGCTAAACCATAACCCTTTCTTGCTTCTGTCTCTCTTGGGAGTCCTTCTTTTTTGTGTTTTTGTTTGCTTGTTTGTTTTGAGGCCATGCCTGGTGATGCTCAGGAATTAGTCCTGAGTGCTTCAGGAGCTGTGTCATACGCCAGGGGATTTAACCAGGGTGGGCTGTGTCAAAGGCAAGTGCCTTACCCACTGTACTATTGCTCCCCGTGCGGCCCTTCTCATAGGGTGGGGGACAAAGACAGCCAAATCCAAGGCTTTTCTGGAAGCTGTCGAGTTGGGCACATGTACAAGCAAGTACCAAGGTCTTGCCTTCAATGTCCCACTCTTTAAAAAAAATTATTTTCAGCAATGTGATATACAATTCTGTTCATGATAGGGTTTCCTGCATAAAGCATTTCAACATACCATCTACCAGAGCATCCACTTCCTTCCACCATATTTTAAAACTCAAAACTAAGGGTAGATTGTTTTTCTGGATCCATGTAGGGTGGGACTAGAAAGATAGTACAGTGCATTGGGCCCTTGCCTTTCATGTGGGCTACCCAGGTGCAATCCCCCACAATCATTTGTAGGTAGTGTGTTTGCTTTTCATGTAGCTGCCCTGGGTTTGATCACCAGCATCCCATATGGTCACCCTGTATGGTACCACTAGGGTACCATAGCATACATTCTTGAGCATTTCCAAGAATGATTCCTGAGTGCAGAGCCAAGAGTAAGCCCTGACCACTGCCAGGTGTGCTCCCCAAGCTAAAACACACAAAAACACACATAGGGCATAACATATACTCCAGGATTTAATCCCATCTGGATCCCAAAACATGCCATTAGGCTAAAGGCTTCACTGTGCTTAGTTAATCAAAGCATAATGTTTCTACCAAAAATCAAGGAAGGTTTTTATTTCACATAATGGAAGGTAGCTGAGCTAGTTTATGTGCTGATACCAGCACTCTCACTGCGAGGAAAGATGGCTTGAGCAGATCGGACAGAGCAGAGCTGAAAGCATGATGTTGGGTGTTACCTTTCACAGGAGGAGGAGGGGAAGGGGACTCCAGCCAGTGAATGTGGAGGCACATAGGAGGGACTGGGTACAAAGAGTGTGCAGTTTGGAGAACTTCTGGTAGGAAAGAGAGTGAAATCTGATCTGATTTAATGCATTATTTTTAATGACATGAAGAAAAGCCAGGGGACCTTGTGACAGTGCAGAAAGGACATGACAGGTCAGAAGACAGATGGGCAATTGAAATAGTGGTCTTGAGAAAGTGGAAAGCAAACCAGTGGAAGAAAAATAGCAGTTTACCACTGACTCTTGGGTATCAGTTTGCAGTGTGAGATTCTACTTTGAAGGGAACCAAATTATTACCGTTGTGTGTTTTTTCCCCCCCAGGAATTATCAACCCTCAGTGTGTGGAGCCGAGGAGTCAGTCAAGTCTATGAAAGGAGGCTGTGGCATAGGTAGACTGCATTCATAGGGATGAGGATATGCCGGAGACCAAACTAGGGCTGTGATGAAACTGGGAGTCCAGCTGGCTGGAGATGGGCTGGGAAGTTGGGGGAATCAGGAGGTTACTCTCTGAGGTTGCAGAATGATGCCAATGGAGAACTCTCAAGCAGGCAAGCCCCAGGGCTAAGAGGTTGTGGTTGAAGAATGTGGCTTTTGAGGTCAAGATAGCACATATGTCGTGACCAAGCTAATGGCCAGGTTTGGAGCATGACTGGGGAGGCGGTAGGTGATATGGGAAAAAGGCAATGTTCTCTGACAGCACATCAAAGCACCAAGAGGCAAGCATTTCCAGTGGTTCATCTGTGTCACCGTCAAGAAGCTAACTGGAGGTGGAGAGGAAGGACAGATTGTGAACTGGGAGCTGTGTTCTCAGTCCTGATCATTAGGCCCACCTGTAACCATGCATGTGATCCAGAGGCAATTGGTTTCCCTGTTTTATAGACTGT
Organism: Sorex araneus; assembly: GCF_027595985.1. Classification (NCBI taxonomy): domain Eukaryota; kingdom Metazoa; phylum Chordata; class Mammalia; order Eulipotyphla; family Soricidae; genus Sorex; species Sorex araneus. Next base: position 114,145,117 of record NC_073304.1, read on the forward strand.
GAGTTTACTTTGGAGTTTAAAAAGAATATGCAGGAGTGCGAGTCCCAGAGATTCAAGTCTGTCCTTTGTACCACCTGCTTTATGTTTTCAGGATGGTTGTTTTAGAGACTTGGTCTTGGAGGCAGGGGTGCTGCTCAGAAGTACCCTCTTTACATCTCTCCCACTGTTTTGTTCACTCATCGCCCAAAGCTAGTCCTAAAGGTTAGATTCATTAGCTGCAGACCCTTAGGAAGTCTGAATCTCACTCCCTTAGGCCACTTTCCAGTCTCCAACGGTAAACTGGTAAACTATGTTCCCAGAAGACATGACAAGAACTCTTTGGTTTCCGCTCTTGAGAGGGTACCCTGTGAATTATGCCACATTGTAACACATCATAATTGTATCACTGCACGTCATAACAAAGGGATTTCAACAGTTATTATTGCACATTCTAATTATGTGATTACTCAGTCTTTCACCAATTATGTAATTAGATTTAATCACACCAATTACACAAATAAACGATAGTCAACCACAAATTTACTTAAAATCAAATCTAGATCTGAGCACACATGCGCGAGTGCCCCAAAAACAAGAAGAGGAAACAAGAAAAGGAGGAAGGTTCGTGAAGCCTGCTAGTGAGTGGAAAGAATGATGTGAACTGGACAGACCTTTAAGGATGATGACAGGAAATAACCTGTCTGGACGTTTCCTGTCATTTTTCCCTCTGACAAGGGATAGTTGTAAGAATTGAGTATGTCAGAGTCAGGAATATGATCAGCCTTTGCCATGCCTCAAAGAGTGGAGATTGCTCTTGCTCCTTTAATAAGAGACAAGGAAGGGAAGATAGCAAGAGTGAGATAAGAGCAAGAGAGATTGACAGGGAAGGGGGTAGTGAAAGGAGTGAGGAGAGAATATAATGAGAATGACATTTAATTATTAAAAATAGGAAAGGAGGGTTGAATCACAGTGAAAACAATTGGGTTTTATTAGTTGAACCTTTGTGCTTATCTAACCCAGCCTGCTATTTCAGGCCTCTTTCCTTCACCCTTGATTTTGTCCTCAAACTCCTTCTTCAGAGCATGTCCTTTAGGGCCAAGTTCTTTTCCATTAATGTGTGAGATCAACTATTAATAGGAGGAGCTTTTTTTCAGATCTCAGAATGAGCTTAGTACACTCATTATTATGTTTTATTTGGATTCTCTTTGGTGATTGGGTAGCTTTGAATGAGGCTGCCTTTAAAAGCTCAAAACTGGGGGCTATATCCTGTGTGCCCCACCTTTATGCTATGGAGACATGGTGGGGGCTTGAGCAGATATGCCCTGGCTCAGGGCTCAGAGTCATAAGAGTTACGTATAGACTCATGGTTTTATCAGCTTCCTCTGTGCCTGGAATAAAGGACTCCGCCCAGAGCTCGAGAGGCGAGAGGCAGAAAGCACGCAGTCTCTGTGGAGGTGGCTCTGTGCGTGCATCTGGCAGAGTGGGCCCGCTGCACTCTTACAGAGAGATATAATTGGTAGGTGCCATTTAAGCACATCTATACTTAGGGAAAATTACCCGCTGGGCTTGGCCGAGTACTGCGTAAACCACTGAGCACCAAGGTTACTCAGCATCTGCGGAGATCTTACAGGGGTTGACAGGATGAGGATTACTTCAAAAGTACAACTCATGACTGGTGCCGGTACTTAACGCTGCTATAAAAATAAGTCTCCGTGCTACTGAGGGTCACGCTGGGGGTTCACTGTATCAGCTCTTGCCTCTGTTCAAAATGAGCAAATCGTGTAGCTGCAATATGACAAATGAGGGGGTAATTGCCTTTAAAAAAATCTAAAATGAAGACATGTTAATACATTCTTGGTGGGTTATTTGTGAAAGGTCCCACTCCCCGCCCATACCACTGAATGGACATGGAGGCTCAGGGCCCTTCATCTAGACACATCTGTCCAGTGGGTTCTCTGTAGTTTGAGAACTGAGGTTCAGTTTTTGCACTGTTCTGGTGCTTCATTTCTGCATGGAGGAACTGTACCTGATGAGATGGTCACAGAGCAAGTTCATGGCACCTTGGCTGGGGCATTATGGTGATGCGGGAAATTAGAGCAAGCAAATGTTGCAAAATTGGAACTAAGAGAAGGTGGTTGGCTTGGAATATTGGAGCCCAGATATCTCTTTCCTCATTTCCCCCAACTCACCGGATCAAATAAGGGTAAGATGACACCTATCAGCAGGTTTGCAAGAATACATTCCTCTTTCCACGTTTCTCATCAGAAGCTCAGAGTGTAGAAAAGGGAAGATGTGCTCACGTTCAGCAGTCAAAGCTGTTTTCTACGAGAGAGCTAAGGAAGCACAAACAAGTCAAGTCACTGAGATGTTGTCATCTTGCATTCCAGGTTCACTGCCCAGACTGGTCACTGCTGGTTTGCTTCTGGAACAGAAATGCCAATGCATAGATTAAAGTGCAGAATGCTGATGTGTGAAAGCAGAAGTAGGAACGAGCATCTTTTCACAGAGAATTTTACAGAGACACTTTCCTGATTATGCATCTATGCAGACAATTCTGGCTATGATGCATTCAGGGAAAGATCTTTTTTTTTTCTCCTTAAATGTAGCAAACCACAAACCACAAAGCCTAAACAGATAAATTCAAAGAATGCAGTGGAATGGCCACCATGTGCCTGGTCACCAGGAGTCCTGCATTCACTCATTATCTATTAGATGTCCATGACTCAGGCAGTATCTTTTAAGGCCTTGCTCCAATTTTCTCTCTTCTAGGCGTATGAGCATTTTCTGTGTTTGTTGTGAACTTACTGCATGCAAAGCTAAGCCCTTGACAAATTGATCTTATTCCACTCAGCAATTTTACTACAATTTTCTTCATTTGACTGATGAAAGGAAGTCTCAGAAAAGTTCAGAGATGTCCCTGAGGTCACAGTGGATTATTAATTGGGACAAGAACTTAAGCCCCTCCTGTGAAGCCAAAGGCCTATTTCTTAACTTCAATCCATATGCCCCATTTTATGCCAGTATCTATAGAATCCTGGTTAGTTTCAAGTTCATAACCACACCTTGAGTGTGGGGGCTTTTCATAGTAGGCTGAGATTTATTTAGGGGCCCTCCCTTACGAACGTAAATAACAGAAGAGCTTTGGGTAGTCATGGGACAGGTTGTCAGTTTCTTCTTTACATTACCCAAAAAAGCGACTGACAAGTGAGATTGGAAGAATGTGATTGAACAGAAGCAAACACTTAGATGTTGAACATTTTTCCGAGTGCAGAGATTAAAGAATGCTGAATTATCAAAGGAATTCTGTCTAGAAATAAAAAAGATTAAAATCTTGATGCAGGCATAAAAATCACATGTTCACAAGAACATGAGCAACTTCATGCTAATAAAATCTTGTCTTACTGATGGTTTTGCTTTCTGTGAATTCAGTTGCCTGTGCTTGGTTACAGTAGGAAAACATTAGGCACAGTAAGATAGTGAGAGTATATAAACCCCACAACTTTCTTTTTATAAGAGTGTTTTTATAATTTTGTATTTTTATAGTTTTTCTATCTTAACTGCTATTAATGCTTATTATGACTAATTTATAAGTTCTTTTAGAGGTAGGTATGAGGAAAACCTTACTATATATCTTCATCATCATTCATATATCCATATGAATGTTTATATATATTTAATCTGCTACTGTCTGTGGTTTCATAGACATTATATGGAAAGTATATGTCTGCATAAGGGGCACTGCTATAATAAAGTTGGTTTTTTAAAATATTTTATTAGTGAATCACTGTGAGGTACAGTTACAGACTTACAAACTTTCGTGCTTGCATTTCAGTCATATAGTGGTCGAGTGTCCATCCCTCCACCAGTGCCCATTTTCCACTACCAGATGGTCCCAGCATCCCTCCCATAATGAAGTTTTAATGAGGGAGTGCATCCAAAAACTATTATTGACCACCAACTTAATCTTACACAGGTTGAAGACTTTTAAGTTTTCTACCTTCTCTTTTTCCCTGCCTCTCTCCCTATCCTCTTATTCTTTCTTATTTACTAGCAATGTTTGGAGTGCCTGATCAGTGTCAGATACTTGGCTAGGTGATAGTGAAACAACCAATAAGCTAAATGAGCTGACTGCTTTCGTGGAGCTTGCATTCCAGGGGAAGGGGCAGGGATTTGGAGGTGCAGAAAGAGAACAAGTATGTATTTAGAGGTTCATGGGTGAGAGGGAGAGTGATGTACGAAAACAAGCAGAGGCAAGAGGGAACAGCGTGCAATGTCTGCAATAGGACCTACACTGAGTTCAAACAGCACTGACAGGCTTCAGTGAATGAGCCTTTTCGTAATGTGTGCCAGTGGCTGACTTGAGCAGTTGGTGTCTTTCAATTAATTTAAACTTTTACAGCTTCACCCAATGGGGTTTTAAACCTCACGTTGAAAGACAGTGAATTCAGTGTTAGGTTGATAATTCAAAAACTCTTGCATCCAGTTAACATGAGTTAGAACATAATAGCGCTACATTATTTTTTATTTTTCAGAGTAATGATGCTGTTCTGAATTCAATTGTATTAGCACTAATAGATGAATTTTTAATTCAGGAAGAGTATTTTATATTTAATGATATACATTTGGGGGGCTCCCCAGCAGTATTTAGCAGCCTGAAGGGTCTCTCCTGGGGAGGTTTTGCCTTGCAATGCTCAGTCTGCTGGCTCAGTGCTTGGGGCCAACATTGCTGGAGGCTTCAAGGCACATATCTGGCCATACTCAGTGGATCATGAAGTGTCAGAGTTAGAACACAGGACCTCAGACAAGGCATATTCTCTGACCTAGTTTATCAGCCCAATGATATTGTTTTTTAAAGGTGTGAACTGGCATTTTCTGTTCTTGTGGTGAAATGTATTAATTGACCAATGGCTTTTATTCTGTTCATGCCAATATGTTGTCAATAGTTTAATCTGAACAATAATGGAGTTTTGATTTAGATGATTTGTTGCTACTCATAATCCACAAATATTACACTTGATTACCATACTATTAGTTAGTTAACACATAACGGAGGTGGTTCCTGAACAATCCCTTACACAAAGCATGGGGACATACTTGAAGTAATAACAACTTTAAAAAGTTTCATATATCTGAAGAGATATTTCAGGACATAAGGCACTTGCCTTGTATGTGGTATCTGAGCACTGCCAGGAGTGATCCCTGAAAACAGGACCAGGAATAGGCCCTATGCAGAGCCAGGTGTGGCCTCCAAACAAAACAAAACAAAAAACATTTTATAATTTCATGCAAGTTTAGAAATAATCCTGAAAATTTGAATCTACTCTATATGTAGGGAAAGTTATGACCAGAAGTTTATATCAAAATAAATGCTTATTTGAGAAGACAGATTAGAGAGAAAATGACTGCATGGTTTAGATAGTGTCCGTGGTGGCACCTTCAGACCTTGCACAGCATGACCTCAAACCTCCAGAATGACCCAGCTCCATCTTGTCAGACTGCAAATATCTTGGGTATTTTTAAAGACTAGAATGTATTATATTTGGATTTCTTTAATAGAGCATTGCTTCATATTCAATAAAACTACTCTGCAAGCAGAGTCTTTTTGCAGAGTATTTTTATTAAACACACAAAAATACTCTGTGTGTTTATGTTCACCTTTTAGTTTGTTCCTTTCTATGGTTGCCTCAACACTTGATTCTTTGGATTAAGTTCCTAGAAAATTGAAACCTTGTTAAATCAGTAAGAGATCTAGGTTGACTTTCTAACATCTAATCTGTAGATATTTTTTATATTTTAGCTTATGCTATCCTCTCGGAGAGCCTGGCAAGCTACCAAGAGTATCCCACCCACACAGCAGAGACTGGCAAACTACCTGTGGTGTATTCGTTATGCCAAAAACAGTAACAACAAGTCTCACAATGGAGATGTTACTGGTGCCCATTCGAGCAAATCGATGAGCAATGGGATGACAATGCTACAGTGCTACAGCTTATGCTACCAATACTATTAATGTTATTATTTTTTATTTTTTTATTGAATCACCATGTGGAAAGTTATAAAGCATTCAGGTTTAAGTCTCAGTTACACAATGATCAAATACCCATCCCTTCACCAGTGCACATATTCCACCACCAAGAACCCCAGTATGCCTTCCCTCCCGCCCCCACTCCACCCCCCGCCTGTGTAGCTGATAATTTTCACTTTATTTTCACTTTACTTTGATTACATTCAGTATTTCCACAAAAAACTATTATTGTTTGGAGTTTCCCCCCCAAAATCAGACCTGCTGAAAAGGAAGCATTTGATAATTTGTTTTCCATTGCTGAGAATGAAAAGAAATGAGGTCACGCAGCCATGATATCGGCCATGCAGTTTTGGATTTCTGTGTTTTAGTATTTTAGTAACTTAAGTCCAGGGAAATTTCTGTCAGAAATTTCATCATTGCAAGCTCGTACCACTCTTTAGTGGTCCTTATAAGATGGTGGTCACCACGCCTTCCCCTCCTACCCCTCCCCCCCATCGAAAGAAAAAGCCGAGAGAGAAAAACCTTTCCCCTCCTGGGGTGGCATGGGGCTGTGGCTTAGTTCATAGTCTAAAAGCATTTATGCAAGAAGCTGCTGGTACCAAAAGTAGTTTATCTGGCCTCCGGGAACATGGTTATCCAGCGAGATGTGTCACTCGGGTCACATCTTGGCAGAGAGCAGCGCCGGTACCGGCCCTGTCCCGAGATCTCATGTGCATCCTGTTGCTGCAAGCCTTAATGTTATTTTTAATAAAACTTTCCTATCTAGTATAGAAAAGAACATACAGGAATATATATGTATACAATATCACTTGTATCACTTGTCATCCTGCTGCTCATAGATTTGCTTGAGTGGGTGCCAATAACATCTCCACTCGTCCTTGTCACATGCTACTGTAGCCCAATGGCATCTGCTTGCTCCAGGAATACGGAGAGCCTCAAACTGTTCATTCAGGATCTTGATAAAGAAGTCTGACCATCTCATAGGTAGGCGGCCAGGCGTTCTTTTGATGTCCTGTGGAATCCAGTCAGTAACAGCTATAGTCCAGTGGTCATCTCCAAATCTCATTACATGTCTGGCCCATCTGACTTTTGATGCCTTGGCAAATGAGGGAGTGTTCCTGATCCTCGTTCATCAAAGGAGGTCAGAATTCCAGATTCCTTCTCTCACTTGAGTGAAATGTGATATTCCAAGCATAGCTCTTTTGATTCCTCTTTGGGAGATCCGAATAGCATTCTTATCATCTTTTCGTAGGGCCCAGGTCTCTGGGCATATGTTAGTGCAGGACAAACGGTGGAGTCGAAAAGATGTGCCTGGACCTGGATATGACCTCCAAGTCTGCTCGGATTGGGACTGGACTTTCTCCACCCAGAGGCCATCACACCCACAAACTGCCTCCAGCGCCATGTAATCCCATCAATGGCCAAGATCCAGAGACTATAAAACAAAGCTCCTGGAAGAGAGCGATGCAGAGCCTCCTGCCCCCACACCTGGCTGTCTTCACTGGGGCCCCTTGGAGGGGGGTGGGTTGAGTTTCCCTCCCCACCCCAAGCAGAGCCCTGGCAGCTGAAAACCTCCAGAAACCAGCCACAGCCATGCTCAAGGCTACTCTTCACACACTTGGATGAGCATTACACATGAAGGAACTGGCAGACGAACCCAGGTTTGCGGGACAACCCGGGGGGCTGAGATCTCCAAGCCTGCTTGGATTGGGACTGGGCCTCCTGCACCCAGGTCCCCCATTTTCCAGTAGCTAGGCAATCACACCCACAAACTGCCCCTGGCACCATGTAATCCCATCAATGGCCAAGATCTAGAGACAATAAAACAAAGCTCCTGGAAGCATGTGGCCGCATTTGCAGCCGCACGACCTCTTATAGTCTAGTTCTTCCTCTCAGAGAACCCGGCAAGCTACTGAGAGATCCTGCCCACATAGCAGAGCCTGGCAAGCTCCCGGTGGCATATTCCATATGCCACAAACAGTAACAATGATGGGTCTCATTCCCCTGACCCTGAAAGAGCCTCCACGTGCTTCCAGAAGCTTGGTTTTAAATCTCTGGGTGTGGGCCATTGGTGGGATTACACAGGCTGGGGGCAGTCCCTGGGTGTGACCGCCTAACTACTGGGAAATGGGAAATCTGGGCGGAAGAGGCCCAGTCCCGATCTGAGCAGGCTTGGAGGTCTCAGCCCCAGGTCCCACACACCTGGATTCCTCTACTGGTTCCTTCATGCGTGAGGCTCGTCTGAAGAGAGTCTCTTGCCTGTGTGCCTGGCTGTCGGCCCTGGGGCCCCGGGGCCCCTTGGAGGGGGTGAACTCCAGCTTCCCTCCCCACCCCGAGCAGTGCTTCCATGGCTGAAGACCTCCGGAGACTAGCCACAGCCATTCTCAAGGCCCCTCTCCACATGTTCATATGAGAGATAATATTAGGTGTTGGGAATTGAACCTAGTTCAACCTTATACAAGGCAAACACCCTGCCTGCAGCACTATCTCTCCATCCCACAAAATGTGTTTTAGGTTGGTTTTAGGTATTACGTTTTGCAGTGCTTAATGACCTAGAAATTTGTTTTGTTTTGGGGTTGCATCTGGTGGTGCTCAGGGTTTACTCCTGGCTTGTACTCATGGATTGTTCCTGGCCGGACTCAGAGAGTCACTAGGTGGTGTTAGGGATCAGACCTGGGTCAGTGAGGTGCAAGGCAAGTGCTTTACTATTTGTAACAGTGAGTCATTAGCTGAAGTTGGAGTATCCAGCACTTTAGGGAGGTTCAGATAGCTTCTTTGTTTCCAGTTTCAGCTGCGCTTGATGTTCAGCCTTTAAACAGACAGGAGTGTACTTTCCAGGCTACTTGGAAGCTCCAGCCAGCTGCAGGTAATGACAGTGTTAGGTGAGTGCATCGCCATGTCTATTTCAGGAAGGACTGAATTGGTTCTTTCTGGATATTCATTTGTTGAAGCTTCAGTTCCAGGAGATCTTATTCTTTGTACGTCTCTCCACTTTTCTTTTGTTCCCATTAGAGGAAGTTTCTCAGAAGTAAAAACTGGTTGACACATTCCTTGTAAGTCTGGGGCATTTTAAGAATCGTCCTTATTGCTTCATTCTGGCTTTGATGCCACTTCTGGGAGGATTGCGGAAAACAGTACTGTTTCGGTAGTAGAGTGGGTAGCACCTCTGGGGGGAATGTGCCACAGAGACCCCCTATGATCTAAAACATCTCTCCTTTTAATTTGCAGTTTACCTGAACTTTTTTTACAATCAGACTATTATAAATTCATTATTGACTCTTTTTTGCTTATTGAAAAAATCCAAGTAGTTTTTTGTATTACTTTCTAATTTAATATTGGTTCCTTCTTATGCTTTTAGTATGACCTTCCACCTTAAGTGAATATTGGTTCCTTATTATACTAAGACCTGAGCTCTTGGACCGCAGCTATTTACATAGCTAAGATCTATAAATAATTCAAGTATTCAATGATAGTTGAGAGGATCAAGAAGTTGTAGTGTATATACCAATGAAATGCTACTTTCAGCTCTCAGAAAAGAAGTGCAACACGGCCTGAACTGGAGAGGATCATGCATGTAGATCCCAGCTAAAATTTAGAGGCTTCTCTCCTGAGGGTAGGTCCCTTCCAAAGATGAAGAGACATGTGCGTTCATTTCTTTGTGATACAAACAAGGCAGTAGATGGAAAGGGTCCCACAAGAGAATTAAACAATAGATATCTGCTTCAGTGAGTCTGTGGACCAGACTCTTCCTATTCAAGACTCCTCGGCAGCACCCAGCACTGAGGCACTGTCCAGGCTGTTAAGCAGTTTCCATCTGTTTGAGTTACTTTTTGAAGTTTTAGGTTTTGATTTTGTTTGGGAGCAAAAGGGGCAGTGTTTGGGTGACCCCAGGCCTCCACTTTGCAAAGCCTGTGTGCTAGTTCTTTGAGCCATCTTCCTGCCTACTTTCCTTGGAATTTAACTAGAATGATTCATCTCTGCTGCCCTTCAGGTCCTTCTCCCCAATGTGCACAGAGCGAATGTTCTAAAAGACAAAGATAATGACAGAATTGTCTTGCATTGAAAATTCCATCAACTTACTATTTCTTCTAGGATAAAAACTACATACACTGCTGAGGGATATAAGTTGCTCCCAGTCTCCTGGGCCACCTCATTCCTTGTCAGTCAGCAGTCCACTTAGGCCCCAAGTTGTAATGTCCCCTACCATCCCCAGAATACACTGCAGGCTCTTATGGGTCCAAAACATCTGCCCACTCTTAATTCTTCTGCTACAATATTTCTTGTGCTGCCTCTCTCTCACAGATTTCTACCTATATGTACTGTTAGGCAAAAACTGTCTTTTGTTTTTAGAGCTCCTCATTTCTGACCAATGTTTGATGACTAAGGGTTGTATGAGTTTAAAGTGGTGTTGCATTTACCTTAGACCATAGCCACTACTTGAAAAGTCAACATCTACTAACTCATTCATTCCTCTCTACCACTTGAGGTAGGTATTATTTGCATTTTATGTAAGAGAAGAGAGGGGTCCAGAGTGGTGAAGTAATTTCCCCAAAGTCATACAGGCTAGTCAACCAAAATTCTGAAAGTAATGCATTCTTGCACATTTGCTTCCAGAAATTAAAATTCAGGTGAGTTCCTCTGCTGAATAGAAAATGACTCCAGGACCAGAACTATGCTTGATTGAATTGGATGTTTCTAAAACTAGTGTTACTTGTCTTACATAGAAGAAACTCAGAGATATTGGTTGAATGAATGTGCAGACTATTTTTGTTCAATTTTTGACTACTATGTCCTTTAATATATGCCTGCATGTATTATTCAAGGGTAAGAGGGAATAAACTGTGATCAAGTGGAAACAGCTGCCTTGTGAGGAAGGGGCGGTGGTGTCAGAGAGGAATCCTGTCATTCATTTTCACCCTGCTTATACTGAGAACAGTATTGTCTTTGATAGGCAGAGTGGGTAGACAGACTCTCCTGCGCTCCAGCTGCACCCAACTTCCTTCTCGGGCTGTTCCCATGTGCAGAGGTCTGGGAGACTGAGTTGCAACAGAGCTTTCAGGGAGAGACCCTGCTTTCCTTCCCAGGAGGGAGAACCAAGTTGTGACTAGAGCACTACGCCATGAGCTATATCCAGTATTTCAGAGTTCACCAGAGGCAAAGGGGGAGGAATCAATAAAGTAAGTCAAGTGCAAAATGGGCAGCTCATAGGAAAGCAGCTCTTTCTATGGGCCTTGAAGCATAGGGGAGTGCACTGGAACTTCTGTTGAAGCTATGATGTTTTCAGTCCTTGAAGAACATCACACCTTTTTGTTCCCCCCGTCCAACAATTTTGATAAAAACACCTTTAGGGAATTTCACCTGAAACTGAGGTTCCATTAAGGAGTTGATGTGTGTGTGTTGAATTTACTTTTAGTCTGCCATGCATGCTGAGACAGAAAAAATGGACAGTTCCCACCCTCCCCGAGGGTTTACTCAGGGTGGTTGGTCTGGTAGTGGGCAGAGGTGTATTGAGTGGGTCACCGGTACCACTCTGTGCTTTCATGACTATTGCGTTCCCTAATCCCATATTAGGCCCTGGGGAGTAACCACACGCACTGTAACCCAAGTGGTAAGGATGTTGGCACTTAACTCTGTCCTATTTATCTGACTAGCACTGCTTCTATCATGAACTGTAACCACGAGTAGTCATGGTGTTTATCATTGTGTAACTGATACCTTGCTTCTCCTGAATTGTCAAACATCTTGCAAATCCTGGTTGATGTCAAAGACTCTAACGAGGTGATTTGTTGAAGCAGCAAAACCTTATGCAGATAAAGGATGGTCAGGGAAACCATCTCATCTGAATAACAGCTAATTCTGTCCTGCCCCTCCTCTGTCTCTTCCCTCCTCACCCCTGAAGTTGCCCTTTCTCACGTGTAATGCCAGTGCTCTGTACAGTGTTCTGTTTCTAGTGGTTTGAACATGTTCTGCTCGTGTCTTTCATTGCTGAAGTAACTCACCTCTCTCATATCAACTCTTACCCAGGAGCCGCACTACAGACTCTTTGATGTAGGTCTTTTCTGCATGGCAGCTAAGGCCAAGCTGTGGTTTTCATTGCATGATGCAACTTCACCCTTTTGGTTGTCAATTCCAAGTTGACCAGATCCTCTCCCTGCACTGCCCATGCATGCTGCGTGCCTCCCCCAGGGCCTGACCTGAATGCAGTGAGCACCGGGCACATGCATGGAAGTGAAGTGCTGAGCATTGCCGTCACTGAAAGCGCTGGGATTTAGGATTCTCTGGACATTCTCATGGGTCTCCAATATGCTGTGACTCTGCCAAGTCCCCTGTGTCCCTTGGAAACTTTAGACTAGAATCTTGAGAAAGATAAAAATGTATCCTTTGGTTTTGGAGGGATTCTGGTAAAGACTGATGAGTTGATAAGCCAGCATATTTTTCCAAGTAATAACTTAAGCTGATGATGAGTGTCACAAATTCCCAGCTCTGCATGGATGTGCCCCCAAATTATCAGCAATGCAGCCCTTTTTTCATGTCTTTCTGAAAAATGTTACCTACTTTGGTTCTGCTCTCATCTAATAAACAGTATTCATGTGTATAGAAGATACCACTTAAACAAATGCCCTGGGAATTGTGGCTTTAAAAAATGTGTTGTGTGTGTAAGAATGCCACTAACTCAACTTTAAAAGACTTGAAGCAGTGGTAAAATAAAGGAATATCATAGTTGCTGAAGCTTGCTGGCATTGCATTCAGTATTATTGATTAGTATTGCTATTGTTTTGTCTTGAATTCAATTTTTCCAGAGGGCCAGCCAATGACTTTTTTCCAAAAGGTTTTCTCTTTCGTAATGTGTGTACTTACCACTTGTTTTTGTTCCATTTGTATTATCAGAACAAACTTTAGTAAAACATAATTGTCAAGGTATGTTTCCTTACTGAATTGTTTTGTTGTTTTGTTATCACATCTAAATATTATGTTTTAGACCTCTGTTAGCTAGAAACTTGGAATTATGATAGGGAGGGGGCATTGCCAGGCTCTGAGAATCATAAGGGAGGATCAAAGCTTTCTGGAAGATTCCTGATAGTTTAGCTTGCCAGAGCAGCTTCTATTAAACAATACATGAAATAGAATGAAACTCTAAGGCTTCCTCTTATTTTTTTCTCTCATGAATTATGATTTTCTCAGATCTGCAGGATTTAGTAGATTGAAACCCCACATGCATACCCCCCCTTTCTATCAGATATATCCTGTTCACTTTATAGAATAGACTTTGCTTAGAATTTCATAGCATATCATTTTGGTGACCAGGATAAAAGTCTTTTGAATACAAGTATTTCATTTTTGAAAGGAGCTTATATGGAATTCCAGGGCAGGCCTGTGCAGAGCAGATGGCCTTGTCTGTTCCTGAGAATGGCTCTCCTTTTCCTAGCTTTCATCTGGGGGCTGGTAAAGAAAATAAAGGCCTCTCCTTTGTGAGTTTCTTTCGTACAGACATCCATTCCTCTCAGAAACTGCAGTGCTTCTGGATAAAATGAAAGGCTTTCTGAAACCCAGTAAAGACTGGGGATAAGTGGGTCCTTTCATAAAGACAAATCTGAAGAAATCAGCTTCTTAAGGCCATCCCAAGTCCCTCACAGAAATGTTTGCACAGTGGTGGGGAAAACAGCTTTAGAGAAAAATCAAAGATAAGGCAATAGAATTAAAAAGTGAAAACTGCAGGAGGAAGCAGGGGAAGAGAACTGCACTCCATGGGCATGTCATTCATGATATTTCTTTCCAAATGTGGATGCAAAAGGCAAGTGGACACCATTGATGTGGAAGAACAGCTGATGTTTCCGAGGTCTAAGGAGCACAACTTTGCAAAATTATTTTTAATACTAACCAGAAGCAAGTGGCAAGAAGGGAAAATAATGTTTCAAAAGATGAGAAGGGATTAGATGCAGAAGGAAATGATGGGTGTAGATTTGGAGGAATGATGGCATGGTCCTAGCGTTGAACGAGTTCATACTGCTTTTCCTTTACAATGACAGTTGGTTTGTGGATGAAGCTATGGCCATATCTGATTTCCCATGGTGCTGTTGATCTCTACTGCCCAGCTCACTTTATGGCATTCCTAGTGAGTGACTCCTTCCTTGTGCTCAGGAAACTCATGACTTCTAATCAGCAGCATCTCAGACTCTCCAATTTGGCTGAGGCTGCTAGACTCTCAACAAAACAAACTCCTAAATAGGAATATTTCCAAACTCCCATGCCTCAGCTGTCAGCCAAAGGCAGAGCTAAGGAAGCAGCTATTTTATTTCCTTGTGTAATAAAGATATAATTGTTTTCTGCGCCAGATGCCAGAAAGATTTGTACCAGGTACACCTCTCTGTGTCTTCTTTAAAAACAAAAATCTTCAGCAGCAACAACAACAACAAAAAATAACCTCAGGATATAAACAAAGCTGCTGCAATTATCTTTTTAACATTACCTATAAACGCATGGTACCTAGTAACCAATGACAGCATCCTGGGAATCATAGTGTTTTCTGTCCTTTAGAGTGAAGCAGCAGATATATGGGACGATTCTTTATGAAATTATCTACACCCCTCCCCCTATTTCCGGAGGCCTCTTAAAATCAGACAAGGCAGGCCTTCAGCAATAGAACTTGATCCCTGAAAGTAATCAAATGAGGGACTAGTGGGCTAGTGTGTCATTCTCCTTGGGAGGAGATGTGGCTGGCACAGAGGATGGAGGCTGTCAGAGATCTCTTAGGCTGCTTGTAGAATGAAGGGCTGCACTGAGGATTGGGACACAGGAAAGTGATCACCACACACCTCCTTACTATCCCTGTGTGACCATACTGTCCATGGACAGGCTAGAGCTGGCCGGACTGGGCTGTGGAGTTGGTAGTTCTAGCATCCCTGCTCTGAGCCCTGGCAGGTAGACAGACACAGAACAAGGAGGCCTCCTGTCCTCTCCAGTGTGAGCAATGGCCTCAGATCCAGGTCAGAGGACACAGGCGGGAGCCTGAGCTAAGAGGGACAGTGGTACAGTGACTTGGCACTTCCCAGAAGAATCTGAAACCAACATCTGGAAGAGAAGGGCTCAGGGAGAGCTGCATGCTGGGCCCAGTGGCATCTCAGTGAGGTCCTGCTGACCTGGAAGCCTGATATGCTGTGGACATTCTAGTCCACCTGCTCAGCTTTGCTTTGCCCCTCATTTAGAGTTAAAGGTGCTTTCTCCTGGAAAAGAGAAATCCCCCACCATCATTTGTGGTCTATTACATACCTTCTACTTTGGGAAACCTTGAGGTCAGAGTGCACTGAAGGAGGCTGCTTCCTTGAGATGGATCATTACCTAAGAAATGGGAACACCAGGAAATGGATCCCTGGCACTTAGGAGTTGACTATTGGTTTATTGGTCAGGAATGATTATTTATGAGCCTCTTAACTCACAAGGCAACATCTAATATCCAGAGAAAAGGTTCCAAGGCCAGAAGATCCTGGTAGGATGAATCCTTGGTTCGTGTTTCCTCAGGGTCAAGTTTTGTAGACATGATAGCAGTATCGTCACTGAGGAAAGAACACTGTCCCCATACCAGCTTTATGTATGAATTTCTCCTCTACAGTGGATGAGAGGTTTCTCCTATTTCTCCTGTTTCTTCTATTCTGGGTGATTTGTAACTGCACAGGTTATCACTCTTTTGTGAGTGTCCCCAGAATGAAGCTGAGATTGGGTAGGGAGCAGGCACTAATGGTAGACAGAGGACTGAGCTGAGGACTGAGCTCATCCATGGGCCTGAGAAAAGTCCTGTCCACCACCGGGTCCACTCCCTGCCCATACCTGGCTGGTTGAGCTTCTCTAGAAGAACTGTTTTGTAGTATTTATGTGTGTGGGCACCTCAAACACTTTTGTTCATATTCTTCATCACTTGACTACATAAAAAGTTTACTGAAGGAGAGATAGCTAGAGAATCAGTGGAGGTTGAGAAGGGATGGAGTTAGACTCTGCTCTGACAGGTTCAGTGAACTGTCAGTCTCAGACAGTTTAGTAGAAACTCAAATGGTGCCATTTGGCAAGACTTAGTTTTATGTAGTAGCTTAACTCTGATTTATTCCATAAAAGTTTCTGGCAAATATGAGTACTAATTCTCCTCTAATAACAACTGTGATTGAAATAATTGTAGTATGGAGATAAGCTAGAGAAAACAAGCATTAGCGGGTAGATTGTCTTGGCCATCATTCCAAGTGTCCCACAGTGAAGACATAGATGAGTCTACAAAGGCAGAGCTGGAGCAGACACAAATGGTTCACACCCTGTCTTTTCTCTAGATTCAAGCTGGACCACCAGGCAAACAAATTTCTCTTCTCTGCTATAGGCCTGAGGAAAGAATACACAACCTCTGGTGGCCACCCATTAATGTGACTCATGGTTTTCTCTGTCAGGAAATCTTGGTTAATTATTTAGTATTTATGAGAATGTTGTAGCTACCTTCATGGAAATATTATTTTTCCAGTGTTTCTTCTATACTATTTTATTCCCAGTGAATGCTCTAGTATAGAATCACACCAGATGTTAGTTCATTGCACATCCTACTGGGCACTTGACTTGCATTGAAACACCTGACAAAGAGGCAATAAAGCAGATACAAATGGAAAAAATAAAGTGTGAAGTAATTGATTCTGTCAGTTTTTGTTCATTTGGATTATTGCCTTTTTGACAATTTTTCTCCAAATTGCTCTTATTATCACTATTGTTATTACTTTAGTTTTGAGAATGACTCTCACTTGTGCAGTTCTTAGTCTTTCCCAGATGCTGTGCTCATCATCTGCTATTATCCTCACAACAGTATTTGAGGTCCGTATCCTTAGCTCCAGTTTGTGGATGGGAAAAGCAAGGCCTGGAGAAGCCAAGCTGTTTACGATCCCACATGGTAGTAGGAGGCAACAGAGCTGACACTTAGCCTCTTTCATGAACTCCAAAACTAGTTTAAGTGCTAGCTACTTTTGAGGTGAACTTGCAAGGCCAACATTTACTTCTGATTCACTTTTCTGGATGCATTAGTGCATGAAAAGAAATGGAATGAGAACAAGAAGGATAACTTAAGACTTAGGATGTCATTTTATTATTTTTTTTTGCTAAAGAATTTAGGATAGTGCTGAAAGAAAATGAGTTTTTTTCCCATATGAATGTGTTGAAAAGTAATTATTTGTAGTTTCTTTCAGTAATCCCATGCATAAGGAACTGAAATATTTTGCTGATTCCATCAGTGATCTATATCACTTTCCTTGTCTCATAGAAGAATACTTCGGTATTGGGGCAGATTGTTTAGACTGGCACCCTGGGCTGTACAATTGTGCTGACAGTCTCCCACTCTAAATTTTCTGAATTATCCATCAACACCTGAAACTCCAGAAACAGAGCACATAGGGTTCAGAGTCACGAGGGTATACATGCCATTCATTTGTGCCTATTCATTTCAGCGTGGTTCTTATGAGGCATAAGTTTGTGGCTATTGAATCAAATCTCATCAATTGAGCAGAGGTATAGTGAGAAAATGGCAACCATTGGTAAGATTAATCTAGCTATTGATGCAAACTCATATCTGAAGATTTTCCTTTAAAGCCATTTAATCAATTCTCTTGAGATCACAAAAAGTCAGTACTGAAAGTAACAAAGAAAAGTATTTTCTGGTCATATCAGAATTGTTGCAAGATTTAAGAAAAACATTTTAAGATAAATCTAACAGCCCATTTTGAAGTTTTTATCTCTAGTATTGACTAATTGAATACAAATTTACCTATCACTAATAACATCTTAGAAAAGACCTACTCCAAGATATTTGGGGGATAAAGTCATAATTACCACCAAATTAATACACTTGATTCTGTTTATTAAAACTAATAAGACTGACACCACTTCTTGTACGTGTCTCGCCCATTTATAAACACCAGATCACACTGGGTTAGTTAGTTAATGCTCTAACCTCTAGTGTATTAACTGACATGGATGTTAAAATGGAGGCAGTAGGTGAAGTATAAAAATAGAAAGATTTCTACTTGAGTTTATCAGAATGGGATGGTGCTGGAGTGCTG
Source organism: Sorex araneus (assembly GCF_027595985.1). Lineage (NCBI taxonomy): Eukaryota > Metazoa > Chordata > Mammalia > Eulipotyphla > Soricidae > Sorex > Sorex araneus. The sequence goes on from NC_073304.1 coordinate 114,163,195, forward strand.
TTCAAGTCAGAAGACAATGTTTCATATGAAGATTATTGTTTTTCCAATTATTAACTATTATTACTTCTTTCACACTAAACCCATTGCTGTTATTACAAGACATTTTTCTGAGTCCTAAATTCCTATTAAATTACTTTCTAGTATAAAGAGTATGTTGCAAAACATTGTGTCTTCCCCCCTTTAAGAATATCTTGATCTCAATGCATTCTTGTTACAGCAATACTTTTATTCCAATATTTTAGACAGGACAATTTTTCATACACTTGTAGAAAAATTTAAAATAGCTTAGATTTACTCCCTCTGGGCTGCAGATACATTCCATAGGCTCTACATCTATATGATGATGTTGCTTTGTTTGATGGAATGGAGTGCAAAGCTAACACTTGTCTGGTCCATAAATGAAAGAATTTAGAGTATACATACCCTATTATTCATTGCCATGTTTATTTTTATTCTCCTAGACTAAGAAAAGGTGAGAGAAAAATGAAGTGCTTGGATGGTCATCCAACTTTTAGCTGTTCTATTACAAGGCCATCTTTAAGCAGGAAAACTAGGTCTTAGCAAACATAGTCAAATGTCATGGTGCTTCTGCATCTCAGGCTCCCAGGAAGAACTTCTGGGGATTAGAATTGCCCCCAGTGACTTTTACAGAAGCTGCTTGGATACGATTTGTACTAGCAGTTGCCAAACTTATTTGCCCACTCCTCCTTTTCAAAAATCATTTAATGGCTCCTGGGAATCTACTACTTTACAGTGACCAAACAGAAAGGCACTCCTACCCCATCATACTGAAGCTTATACCACCCCTACCACCCCCTGAATCATTCCTGCACCTTCTGGGGAGTGACATCACCCATTTTGAGAAACACTGGGTTGAACAGTCAGTTTTCTCGAAATTTCTCCAGACCATTTGACAAAAACAAGAATCATGTTATGAGGCCATTATTCCATGGGGCTCTTCAATTAGTTCAGTCAGCACCTTGTTTTTGCATAAACTTCAAGCCAGCATCTGTGGCTACCATATGCTACTTCTGAGCTGCTTCATCTTCAGGAATGTTGTCATTTACCCGGAAAAGGAAGGTGGCATGGCAGAAAGAGTATTAAGTCTCTGACCCAGGTCCACCATTTAGCAACATAATCATGGCTTCTGAGCCTCTGTTCTCTGTAACTGGGGGAGTATAGCAAACTATCTAATTAATCTTGCAAATTTATGAGAGCCAAAAGCTAGAGTCTCTATAAATGTTATACAGTTGACAATACAAATATTATATAATAATCCAGTTATTATATTGGATTAAATAAGAATCAACACAACACAACCATTCCATTTAGAATTCCTTCTAACATTTTAAGAATACAAAGATGAGCTACATCAATGAAGACATGTGTTGTTTGCTGAATCACCCCTCAAGGTTGGCCTTGAAGATCGCCCAAGGTCTGAACCCCAAAAAGGGAAGAGCATTTGAAGAGGTCACAGCAAATTCTATTCCTGGAATCATAGGTATATGGTCACATTCATAAAGTAATAAGGGTGCCACTTCTTGGTACCGAAGGGCTTAGTCCAAAACAGGATGCAAAAGGGGAAAAAAAAGAAGTAACAGATTAAGCTGGTTTTTAGAGGCTCTTCAGAGCCTGGCTTAGAGTTGATGTATAAGGCAGGAGGGAGCCATGATGGTGGATGAATGACATCTTTTAATTAAATTAATCTGGCAACTTGGCAGAGATGCGACTTGGTGAAAAGTCTGGCATCATTTAGCTTATTGTATTGATTCATGTCTGCAGTGCTGTGAGCCTGAATGTTGGTGGCCCATAATCCTGGTGGGAATTGAGAAAGCTCCATTCAATTTAAAAGGGGACTGGTCACAAGAGTGAGGAGAATTTAAATATTGGAAACTCTCCTACCAAGTGCTATTTTGTTCCTTAGCTAGTCTGTTCCCTCTCATGTGGCTATTTGTTAAAGCACCTCTGATGTTTGCTGCTGTTGTTCCTAACCGACTTCTCATTTCTTTCCCTTATAAATGACGGTCTTTATAATCTCTCCCCATCTACACTCCATCATTTCCCCTTTTAATCTTAAACTAAAAATGTACTCCTCAGGCATTCCCTGCTTGTTAATTGGAATGTCATTGGTGAAGCTTGCATTAGTGGCGTGGTAATTACTTCCCTGTATCTTCTTAATTTCCCCCCCCCCCTGTTCACATCTGAAACTGAAAATATCTATTCAACCCCTTGATCTCAGCAATTAGTTAAGTGGTATGCAGCTGGTTATCTGGAGGCGGACTCACATGCTTAATCATCTCCACTCAGGTCTGAATGGGAATCTACTGCAGTAGCATCACCTGCAATTAGTGTGTAGTTGCTAGAAAGTTCTCCAGGAATAGTGGTTCTCAAAACACAGTCCCCCAGATGAGCAACAAAATCAGGAAAATGGTTAGAAATGTAAACTCTCAGGAGTCCACTTCAGGATTTATAACTGAGATTCTCCGAGGTAGTCCTGCCAACATTTTCCTGTCCTAGAGGGGAGCTGAAGTTTGGGGCCACTGTCCAGTGAGAGGAAGCAGGGCTCTGGGAAGAATGTGCAAAGACTTCCAAACACACAATGGGGAGTGGAAAAGAGATACCTGTTACTTTCCCCTTGGAGATGATGTAGACGGCAGAATAACAGCCGGAAGTAAGATTCTTGTTCTCCTGATTTTTTTTGAAAGAAAACCTGAGAAGCAATTGCTTGTTCCATCCTGGAAAGACGAGTTCTTAGGTTTGTATTCAGTAAGTGTTAGATCTTCCTGCTCAGAGCTTTTTATAATGTTAAAAATATGAAGAAATAGATCTCTTCCCCACTTTCCCTAAGTCTCATTTTCCACTATAGAGATATCTAAATACTGAGGATATGCTCTTATTGATGGGCAAGAGGAAATAGGAACTCGAATGTCAACATGTATTCTGCATTGATTATACCACAATAAGCAAAACCATTTTTTAAAGGTGCTTCAATCAAAAACTCTTGGTCAAAACTCTCCATTTGCTCAAATTTTAGTATCATATTTGCTTCATAAACTAATGAAACCTAGGAATGCAAAGCTACAGCTTATCAAGTCTCTTTTGCCCTCAAATAATTAATTCATTACTTAACTAAGGACGGTTTAGGAAAGTCAGTTTTCTTTCCCAGAATTAAAATAGTTTTCTATTTCGGAATTAGTTTTAAAAACTTTCTTTCCCCCTCCCCCCATAAAACCTGTTGGTATGTGTTTATCTAATCAGAATGGCAATCCAAATTTAAGTGTAATATAGAGTCATTATTCATTGTACCTAAAAAATAAAGGTAAAGTCTTCTGAAACTCTTGAAACTGTTGTATATGTATCAAAGGAACTTCCCTACTTTACTCAAGAAGGAAGAGTTTGTATTTTCTTCTCCATTCTACAATCAGCATTATCTATTGAGATAAATTCTCTTTGGAAAAAACAAAGGTTGGCTGATATGGCCAATATTTCTGCTGTGGAATTACATATTTTGTTCTTAAAAAACAATTATTTCTCCATGGGTTATTTATATTTGGGGAATAAAATGTTGGTGTTTTAGAATATCTACTCTGCATGAATCCGTGTACAAAAATCATCAGAAGGATTTATCTCAAAGATCCCATTCAAAAGTTGTGTTGGCCATTTGAGAAAACTAGACTGGGCATTTCTCTCTGGGCTCTCATGGCAAGTAGGAAAGACCTAAAAATGATAGGACTTGGTCTCTCTATCACTTGAGACTTTCCAGGTAGCATGCATGGACTGACCCCTTTTTATCTTAGAGTTTCCTGCTTTTCTCCCTCTCATTCATATTATTGGCATGCACTCATATTACTGACAGGCTTTGGCCAGAGGTAAAGCAGCTACCACTACCAGTGTAATTTGCTCTTTTCATTTTTTAATTAAAAATTTTTGAAAGAAATTATGAAAGACCTATTGTGTGTTCACTTTTGTTCTCTATTAGTCAAAACTGCTAATGAGGTATTTTTCTTTTTCAATTCAGTGTCCTCTAACTTTAAGCCTCTCCATTGTTGTCTTTGGGTATTGGCAATAAGGAGATTCAGAAATGGCAACTAAGGCAAGGAACAATGGAATTTGCTACAGTGGACTCCTTATACTCATTAGGATATCTGGTTCTGCTTATGTAGAACTAATTGTCCTCAAAAGCTAATCTCTCTCTACTATACCATTCTCTTCTACAGTCTAGCATAAATTTACCTGCCACCTCTCCAGATGTATCTTGAGTTTACTACCAAATTTTTAAAAAGCATGGAATAAAATAGAGTTAGACATCTCATGGTGCCCCCAATATTCTACCAAGGATTCCACCAATAACTAGTTTGAGGGCAAGAGTAAGGTTTTTATTTGACCTTGACAAAGTTGTCAGTTTTCCTTCACATATTTGGGAACCAAGACTTTATCTTTGTCCCATTGACTGTTTACACGACAATCTTCCTTTCCTTTTTAATTTTTTAACACATTAAATCTTGATGAATACAAAATTCCAATGCACAATTATGTCAGAGGGTACAAGTGAACTCATGAGTACAACATTTACCAACATATACCTATTCTTTCCTCCCCGCCCCCCTCATGTGCGCATGCATGTGCGCATGCGTGCGCGCGCACACACACACACACACACACACACACACAGCCCACTTGGTCTTCAATTGCACATCATTATCAGAGAATTCTATAGCATTGGGATATATTGTCTTTTCATACCTGAATTTTACAGAGGATTTCTTGTCAGTCTAGTTCAATTAGTTGCTACTGGATTAGCTAAGAACTCTGACAACTTTAGACCTTGTGAGTTTGGTCCTTGAAACAGAACAAAATACTATCATGGTTTGGAAACTGCAGAAGGGTCACTTATATACTCTAGGTATGGATTTTCCTTTTATTTTAAGGGAATATCTGTGTAAGTGAGCAGTGATGGGCTGTGATGTGTAAGCTTCTTTTATTCCCACCTCCTTTTAGCATTGGACAAATTCCATGCTGTCTCTCCTTCCACTTTCTTAATTTAGCAAAAACCTAGCAATTGTCATTTCTTTTAAGAAGAACTATCTTTCAGTGTTTGTTTTTCACTCAATTGGCTTAGTTTTTAAATGCAAATATAGATTACTCTTCCTGCCTGTCTGGAAGTTTCTACACATATTTGTGATTTGGAAGATGACATGAAGGGCATGTTTGACTTGTAATAGAGATGAATAATGAATAAACCCAATGCATGTAATCTGTGGGAAAATCCCACAGCCTGATCCACCATACCTCTCTCTCTAAGAACCCCACATTCTTCAATTGCCTGTTGAATAACTAAGCATTGTCCTTACAGAAGTACCACTATACTAACTGGTATCCCATATGGTGATTTCCAAAGTGGTGCTATTGGAAACCTCCAATTCTGCACTTTTCAAGCGAGCCCTCTCCAGGAACCCAGGGACCATACTGCTTCCCATGGGGAAAATATTTTGCTTTATCCCTACTCCCTCCCCTTTCCCTCACCTCACCTTCCTTTCTCCTTGCTTACTGATAACAGTGTACTCTGAATTTTCATTCACAGCTTTGGGATGCTTATGAGGCTTTCCTGCTTTCCACTCTGCCCAAACCTTGGGACTTTTCAGACTTTGGTCCTCTGATCAGTTTGGCCCGGGAAAGCACATGGAAGCCATGTACCAGTTTGTATAGTAGTACCCTTTTCAACTGTCAACTCTTGAACATAGCAGAGTATGCTCGGGGTTCGCATTGGCTGCTTAACACACACAAAGCCAATTAACCTGCATGCCAAAAACAAACCAAAAAAATTAAAATTAACCCTTAGAGTACTGCTTCAACATTTTGGTTTAATAACCTTGAACTTGACTAGTTGAGCAATACTTTCTCCCCTAGATCAGATTGCTTCGCCTAAAGTTCTTATTTACCTGGTCTAGAACACCAACCAGGATCCTCTCCTCTACAGCTTTCCTGAGATGCTCTGGGTCCTTTAAAGATTAATCAGCTGATGACTTGACCAAAGGTCTTAAACAAAGCCTCTATGTTTAATTGAAAATGTGCTCCTCTTCCAGGGCACTATAGAGGGTGTGAGAAATTGATTTTGGCTTTGCTACTTAAATGTCCTCTAAAAGAAAGAAGTCAGTTCTTTAAGGGTTAATATGTAATGAAGGAATTTAGTGGTCTCTCCTGCTTGTCCTTCCTCCAAGGTCTCTGCATGATCCTCTTCAGATCCTTAGCTCAACTGCTGAATGATGACTTAAAAAAATAACGCACACCTAAGCAATTACAAAAGACAAAGAACCAAAGACTGAATGGTTGAATGGAAAGACTCCCTTGGCAATGCTTGCTTGAATATCACTGGGGGGTACGAAGACCAAATGTTTTATTTGCGGGGACATTCGTGTTGTCCTCTACCCTGAGCCCAGCCAAGGTACCACCTGGCAGAAGACTTGATACTGCCTTTCATTTACCACTTGCTTTTTCTTCTTCCTGTCTAATAGCCCAATAGAATCCTGCCAGAATTTCTACAAAGATTTCACATTACAGATCGACATGGCTTTCAACGTCTTCTTCCTTCTCTACTTTGGCTTGCGGGTAAGTTTCTACCACACCACTCTGTATCATGATGGGTGTTTGAGTTTGACCTTCTCCAACAGGCAAGATGAGGTCTAGGGTTCCCTGGGAAACAACAGATCTGCTTCCTTTCAGTCTGTGAGGAGGCCTCTCCTTAGCTGAGCACTTTCTAAAGTGCATGTTAATTTTGTTCCAAGAAGGAGAAACATCGATTGTAGTAACTATTATATCTCTGCAAGTTAACTGTTTCTCATCCTTCTGTGCACTTATGAGTGCATTGTTCCCTTAACTATAGAAGCAAGAAGATTTCTGCTCTTAAATTTGCATTTATCAGTGCCTCTTTAGCTGAATTCCAATGGAACACTTTTGAGGGTCATCCTCAAGTGTGTTGATGGGCAGAATGTGGGGGTTGGTGGATTTTTTCTAGTCACGTTATGAAGAGAACTGTATGTAATGTGCATTATAGAGGTGTGTGGGTGTGTGCTTGCACACATCTTCATGAATGAACTCATGCATGCATGCCTTATTTTATACTAATAATTACAATGTTTACACCAGAGAGCATAATGGAGGCGAGATTACTCAATATCCCCAGTGATGCTATTGGAAAGCAGGGGAAAATAGAGCACCTGATCTTTTTCCAAAGCTAACATGACAGTAGTCATTCTTGAGAAATGCCTCTGTGTCCAAATTCTAGGGCCAAAATAGCATGTGATTGACATAGCTATGAGAACATAATATCTCCCTTCAGAGTACCAGAGACACAAATAAACACATGTTCTTTCTGGTAAAGGAGTTTGTATGAATGCTGGCACCGTGCTTCTCATTTTGTTTCTCTCTTCTTTTTCCTTCCCCCCAGTTTATTGCAGCCAATGATAAGCTGTGGTTCTGGCTGGAAGTGAACTCTGTAGTAGATTTCTTCACAGTTCCCCCAGTATTTGTGTCTGTGTACTTAAACAGAAGTTGGCTTGGTAAGTCCATCTCTCTTCCTTCTTCTCACTTGTCCCTGGACAAGGGTTACAGAGTTGGGGGTGGATCTGAGGGCTGGGCTGTCCACACAGAAAAATCCTGTATCTTCATGGTGACAACACTTGGAGTTTAGAAGTTGCTGGTAACACTTCTCTTTGGAGCACTTGCCATGGAGGACTTGCACAGTTAGTACTTCAAGTAATGCAGTTTCATCACTGTTTAAGCCTAGATTGTCATTGCTATGCCGGGACTTGGAACAGGTTTAAGGGATAAAAGGCCCAGGGGGACAAGGCCTGTTATCCAAGTAGCTGGCCCAGGTGCCCCAGAAGGTTTGCCTGACAGAGTTCATTTCTACGTGAACTAGGTTTGTGACAAGTGGACTCTGGATTCTTTTTTTTTCTTTCATTTTTAAAAATTAAATCACTGTGAACTACAAAATTGCAAAGTTATTCATGCTTGAATTTCAGGCATACAGTGTTCTAAAACCAATCCCTTCACCAGTGTCTACTTCCCTCCATCTATATCCCCAGTTTCCCTCCCACCCCACCCCCAGCCTGCCTCTACAGCAAACACATTTTCCTCTTTTCCTTTACAATACTGTTACTAGCAGGATATCATGTGTATTGCTTCACCTCCTTTCAGCACCCAGTCCTTCTCCACAGTGACCACTTCCCTCCATCACTGAAATAGTCATCTCCTCCCTAACCGATCTCCCTCTACTCCCCCACCCCCCTGCAGAGTCTGTCCCACTAAGGAACAGTTCTCCTGCTCTTCATTTATATTGACTTTCTGCATTAGATATTTCCTACTGTGGTTCTTTATATCCTACATACGAATGAGATCATTTTGTGTCTGTCCCTCTCCTTTAGCATGCTACTCTCCAGATCCACCCCTCTGGCATTCTTTATTGTGTTATTTATCATTATAAAATTATTTATTATTAAAAAGAGTAGGGCATAATGAGGGCAAACTTCTTCAGTACTTGATGTCACATGAAGGAGACTGGGCTTCCTTCCCTTGTGAAAGGAAGAGTGTTCACAGGGTCTAGTTCACAGGCCACATTCTGTTTCAGATCTAAGACAACGGGATGGGGAAAGTAACTCTGAGGACAGACTTGGCAGCCAGAGGCTTATAGCCATATCGAGAGGGTCGCTTGGCTTTGTTGAGTAATTTTCTCAGCATGATTCTATGCTTCGTGCTCTCATGGGAAAGAAGGGAGGCTGAAACAGGACTTGGAGAACTATTTGTGGGTATCTTCTGTCTTTATTTTCAGAATTTCTTTGGCTTATTCTACTTGCTTTTCAAAGAAATATATATGCATATATATGTGTATATATATACATACAGTATAAACATTTGAAGATAAAGAAAATCTCTCTTCCCTCTGCATCTGTCACCTTCCCTCTGGGGTATTCAGCATAAAAGACTTTCTGTCCCACTCACTGCTCCCCCAAACAGGTGTGGATGTGCCCATAGAAGAGTGTGTCTGAAGTAATGGGCTGTCTACAGAATCATTTTTGTAAATTTACTGCAATTTTTTTCTTTAAAACTTTTCCTTTTGGTTTTGGGGCCACACCAGGCTGTGTTCAGGCCTTATTTCAGGCCCTGTGCTCAGGGGTCTCTCCTACTGAGCTTGGGGAATTGTTTGGAATGCTGGGGATCAACTCTGATCTGCTGCAGACAAGGCAAATGTCCCACCTGCTGTACTATTGCTCTGGCCCTACAATTTGGTTTTCTTTTAATAGCAGAACATGGTCATTCTTTTCACTCTGATAATCACAAAAAATTTTCACAAAGTTTCATAAACTACACCACTTTATTTATTTATATTTTGCTGGTTATGGGCACAGCCCTGATAGTGTTGGATGCCACCCAGACCACACCTGGTGATGCTGGAAGGGGCGTATAGATTCTGGCCATTGAACTCCAGAACTTGAATACCCTAGATATGCACTCTACCTCTTAAACCATGTTTCTGGCCCTGTTTCCAGATTATTCCGCTGGAGTGCCTGATTAGAGTTTTCTTCCACTGTGAACAGAGTTTTAATAAGTATTCTCATCCAAGTATCTGTATAGTTCTATTTCTCTAGATCCAGCTTCCTGGAATAGATCTGCTGGTTCAAAGGATATGTTGTACTTCAGTTTCTACAGATATTTATGGGTAACTTTCCAAAAATACTCTGTCAAGATTGTTCCACTCACAATATGGTTTGCTGTCCTTGCTGGCACTGTGAATGTCTATGCCTAGTATCAAGTATTTAAAAATAAACAGCTTTTATATATATTCATAATCACATAGTGCCTCTCTGTGTGTGCATTCTGTTTTAAAGGGTTCTATTTTCTACTTGGTTTCTCATTAGAATTGTATTTACTTGCTCAATGAAAAATTTTCCATCCTTGATCTGATATATGCTTGCTTAAATTAAGTTTTCAGGCCAGCCCGATGTCTCACAGCCATTTTATGTATCACAGACATACACAAAACTGAGAATTGTTCTGTGGTCACCTACATGTACTATGATGTGCAGAATTCTGGTGGTCTCCTTTTAGCTCTCAACTAGCTTTGTGATCTGGGAGATTCACTTTTCTTCTGTTAGTCTGTTGCTTTACAGTTGTGAAGGTTGGGTTAAGTGATATCTAAGGCACTTTCAGTTCAGAGTTTCTGAGAGAAGCATCATTAATGGCGAATTTAGGGACCTAAACTGTTGGAGAAGCCTGAGAAGCTAGCGAAATTGCCTCACCACACATTATGCATAAGTAATGAATTGGCTCTCTTTGGGAATCATCCCTACCCTTTCCCCCTGGTTTTGGGACCACCCCCAGTGGTTTTTGGGAGTTGCTTCAGGGTTACGGGGTCACTTCTAGTCTAGTTCAGGTTCCATGTGGTACCAAGAAATGGATTCACACATACAAGGCAAGCACTCTATGGCTGAGTCACCACTTTGTACTGAAGAGTTCACCATGCTTCTAAAAAAGAGCCCTAACAAATAGAGAAGGAAGGAAGAGAGAGAGGGACAGATGGAAAGAGGAACAGGAATAAAGAGAGAGCAGGAAAGAGGAAAACAGGAGGAATGAAAAACAATGCCTGCCTTTCTGGTCACTCTATGCATATGGACAGCCACTCTGCTTTTCTGACCCCTTGTTCTTCCCATCTGAATAATAGAAGATTCACACTCAACTTCTAACTCTCATTCTTGATGAATCTGGACTTTAATTTTTTTGTTATAACCCTGTGATTTACCACTTTATTCATAATACAGTTGTTTCAGGTATTCAGTGTTCCGACACCAATCTCACCGCCAGTGTCCCCAGCTTCCCACCCACCACACAGCCTGCCCCCTTGCAGGCACACACAAATTTACAATGCTGTTTGTTACAACACAAAGGCAAATGGTCTTCCCATAACTTAGATCAATAGGAGTCAATTTGTAGTAATTGTTACATCTCACAGTGGTGTTACTCAAGTCACTGTCTGAAACTCCCCTCTGCTGGTTGGTGCTAGTTGGGCCTCTGTGTTACTGGTTAGGCTCACTGAGCTTGGCAGCCTTCTGCAATGTTCTCATCAGGTTTGCTGTAATGCTACTGGACTGGTAATACTATGAAAATGCGGCCGTGCTGTCCAGGAGCCACAGGCCTGGGGCAATTTTGTGACTTGGCAGTTCGATGAGGTTCTGTCAGGGGGTGTCAAATGTGGCTTTTGGGACCTTCAGGCAGAACAGGGAATATGCCCACCCCCATTCTGAGAAGGCCTAGAGTTCTCAACTCAAGGGGAAGTGAATCTGAATTTTAAGTCACTTTGCATTCTCTCCTACTGCCTTGTGATGAAGATAATTGAGGGCCCCCACTCTGATGTAGTAGAAACATCCCCACTGCCTGCAACAAATAGATGTCAGTTCACGAGGGAACACAGAGCCTCCCCATGAGTGAAATATTTCATAATATGTTATAGTGTAAGAAACTATTTTCATCTGTGCCATTTCTGTGGATTCCCTAATCCTGCCAGGTGAGTTATGTTCTGAGAGAGTAAAAATCATCTAAAATAGAAACGGAGGGAAGAAAAAGAAAAGGAAAGAGTAATGAAATATACCTTTGAATCTACACCAGTTTCTCTTCAAAGAAATATCATCTACATGTGATTCTAGTTGGACATAATGAAACCATCTTTATAAGCAGCTACTTTGTGTCAGACACAATTCCAAATAATCAGATAAACAATATTAAATAAAATAGAAGAGCGTCAGTCTGGGGAATTGGCTCAGTGTATTAGAACACATGATTGTATGCAGGAAGCTGTGAGTTTAATCCATATGGTACATAAGGTCTCCTGAGCACCACCAGGAGTGACCCCAGACCAGAACCAACCCTTGAACACCACCAGATACGGCTTCCAAAACAAACTAAAATAAATACACAAGATATACAAGTTTCCTGCCCTCTGACAGTGCCATGTAAAGAGAAAAGAGGAGAACCAATTAAGTAACACTATTAAACAAGTAAATTAGGTTATGCTCAGAAGCTAAGTTCTGTGAAAACTGGAAACACAAGCCAACTGCTCTTGGGTCCTGAGATCCACGCCACCACCAACAGCATAATACTCTCTGCTCGGGGAAGAAGGAAACACCTTTAGGGTAATGCTGTTGAGTCTTGGGTAACTAACCCTTACGTAAGATCCTCAACTGGCATGCCTCTGGTGGAAGAGAATTCAACATAATGATATTTCATGGAGGTTCCTATATTTGATTTGATACATGGATTATTATATTATGAGATAATGATTATACCATGAGCTGCCAGAGGGAAAATGAACAGCCCCTTGAGGTCTGACTGATAGAATCAAAGGAGTTATCCTTTAGTTGGGACATTCTGAAAGTGCTGTCCTGCCTGGCAGAGGTCTGGAACCGGCCATAGGACCTGGCATCTCCCCTGTCCTCTGGTGCCTGCTCCTGGGGCCCTGCTTCTGCCATTGGCTTTGTGGGACTAAAAAGTACAGCGACTCCCCAAACCCACGTTCCTCTTCCCGAAGTGCACCATGGAACAGCAGCGTCCTCATCAGCAGATGCTGCATGCCAGGTAGCAGAGCTCCTACTCACCTTTCTGTGTATCTTTGTGCATTTGCCAGTGTACTACTAATAAGAGCTCAGACTTACTCTGCTTTCACTGTGTGCTGGGCACTCTGATCAGCTGTTTACCCACTTGAGCTCACTCACTCCTCACAGCAATTCAGGGGGAGAATTATTTCTCTTCCTCTCCTCTTGACAGACAAGAAAACCGGAGGCTCAGAGAGCTTAACACTCCTTGGGGATGGATTGAGCTACACCTTGGGATTCCCAGGGGTCACTCCTGGCTCTGTGCTCAGGAGTGAACCCTGGCAATGCTGCAGAGACCAGATGTGGTGCCAGAGCTTCAAACATGATTGCATGCAAGACAAGTGCCTTATCTCTTTTCTTATCTCTGGCCCATGAATTTAAGACTTGACCAAGTCACATAGCCCAAAGTAGTGGAGGATTTTTTTCCCCTACAGAGCTAGACTGACTTTATAGCCATATTCTTTTTAAAAATATCATTATTGGGATAACATGATTACAGGAGTGACCCTGCTTATGCTTGTGATGTACAAAGTTACTCCACCACCACCAAAGTGCCAGACCCAGGACTGTGGTCCTTATGTCACTTCTAGCTTGGCACATCCCTCTCTTCCCCCAGCTCTCCCTCCCCTTCTCACCAATCCCTGCCCCACCCCAACCCCACCCCCAATCTTTGTAACCTCCGTTCAGTGGTTGAGATCCAAGGGTTTGTCTTCGGTGGCTATTGTAGAACCATATTCTGATACTGCTCTTTTGCCTTTTTTTCTCCCCAAATAAGCTATAGCCTCCAAATTTGCCTATCGTCTGAAATTTGCCTGAAAGTCTATAAAGACTTTCTGAGGTGAAGGAACCTCAGCTAAACCTTTACTTTCCAGGTTTAAAACTGAAGTCGGTGGTTCCCCGGGTAACTGTGAAGTGGAGAGGAGAAACATGCCCACGTTTTCCTGCCTTACCTCTGCCACTACAGGACCAGCAGGGAAGCTAGGAAGGCTAGGACTGACAATTCTGTGATGACCCCCTTCTCGGCACGAACCAGGAGCCCCACCAGCCTCACTAGGTAGCCACCAAGCCACACCTGACGTTCACTTGTCCTTCTTGGCGCAGGAGTTAATCCCCACCACCTGATTTCTCAGGAAGCTGTGGACTCAGGCTGGAGTGAAGAATTGCTCTTCGCAGGAAAAGAAAGCCAGTCCAAAGCCTTGCCCAGGCCTTTGGGTTCCTTGTCTTTCTCACAGAAAAGAATTTCATGAGATGAGCAAAGATGAACAGTGAAGTAAAAACATTTTATTTGGAGGCTTAAGGGAAGGGGAAGGAGGTGGGGGTGGGAGATACTTAAGAGAGAGTATCTCAGGAGGAGAGATGCGTGCAACACATGTACTCAGTCACCACATGTACTTGGCAACATGGACACAAACAGCACATGGGCTGGGGCAGCATACGTGCATGCTTACTTTATTCAAATTGGCTCTTATAGAGTTTTTCCTGGGGCTGGAGCAATAGCACAGCGGTAGGGCATTTGCCTTGCAAGCAGCTGACCTGGGTTCGATTCCTCCGTCCCTCTCGGAGAGCCCAGCAAGCTACCAAGAGTATCTCGCCTGCACGGCAGAGCCTGGCAAGCTACCTGTGGCATATTCAATATGCCATAAACAGTAACAAGTATCAAAATGGAGACGTTACTGGTGCCTGCTTGAGCAAATCGAGGAGCAAGCAACGGGATGACAGTGACAGTGACAGGGTTTTTCCCAATCTGCCCCATGTGGGAGTTTCTGCCTGGATAAGACTCCATTCCTAGGCTGGTTGCCCAGAGGGTAGGGTTGGGATGTGGTTGATGGTCTTCTTTGAAATTTCTTTCCTTGGCCTTTGTTCCTGTTGGAGCTTTGGGAAGTGGTTGATGGTTCTTTGAAATTCCTTTGCTGGCCTTTATTCCTGCTGGAGCTTCTTTCAGAGTGGGGTCGCCTTCTCTCAGTCTTCTGAGGCCAGATAAGCCAGATGTGGGTTTTATCAGGCCTTCTTTGCTGTGTTTACAAGGTGGGATTTCTGGAGCCTTGAAGCTGTTGGTTTTATTACTCCTTAGGAATCCCATTGCCAGAGGGGCCCTTTCTGATCTACCTGCCTACATCAAAACCACAGGTTGATTGAAGATAGTACAGGGTGTAAAGCCAGTTCACAACTCAGCTGGGAGCCTGGGCACCTGCCACACTTCTATCACACTCAGTTAGGTTTGAGGACCAGTATTGGGAAGGACTGAGTTGACTTTGCTGCTTTGGGTCGGCCCCTCTCCATCTCCTTGTACTCACATAGGCCTTAATTCAGGCAGGCAGGGAGGGGAAGTGGTCTTAGCTCCAGCACACATCCCTATGTCTCCTTGCTCCTACCACCTTCCTTGCCCACCTCTGGTCATAGCCAGGGGAACAGAGAAGCACATCAAGCTAGCGTGGACTCTTCTGAGACCCAGCGCATGGGAGCCACGCGAGAACCACATTTGCTTCACCTGGGAGAGAGTAAGTCCCAGCCAACAGAGCTGAGTGAGTCAAAGCCAAGTTCCACACTCTGTCACCTCCAGTCACGTCTTGGCACAGCCGAGGTGAATTTGGTGACTAAGCCGGTACCTCGTGAAGGACACTGTTGTACTGGTGTACGCCTCAGTTTCCTCACCTGTACAGTGTGGGTAGTAGCAGCACATCCCTTGTTGGATGCAGCGTGAGAACCGTGTGTGTAGGGTGGGGTGATGCACAGGCACCACGGCAAGTCCTGGCTTCTCTTCCTAACCTGCCTATTGCTCATGGAAGCGCCGGGCAAGAGAACCAACATAAGGGAGCGGGTGCGAGGACATCCATGCTGGCGGGCGGCACGCTGCTGCTTATTTTAATTTCTGATCCCACACACCAGCCTCTCCTTTTTTGTTTTCCTCCAAAAATCCCGCTCCTGCCACCCTGAAATAAATGTACCTTGAAAGGAGAGATGTATTTTAATTCGAGATTAGAATAACACGTTGTGGGGAGGGCTGTCTGCAGTGTGTGCCTCATTCTTTCCAGGGAACGCTGTCTCTCTGCTAACTCATGCCCTGCTCTTCCTCTCACTGCTTGAGGAGCCTCTGATGCAAGCTGAGAGCAAGTGCTAAGGCACTTCCTGACGGCCGACTGGTGGTTTCACTGGGCACCTACTGTGTGTGCCAGACTGAGAAAAGAGGTGCCCAGACTTGGCCTCTCCCCCCGCTTTCCTATTTTTACTGTGATTCCCAACATTACTGCTTCTTCTGTGACCAAAGCATTCAGGGTGTGGTAAAAAACTTGTTATAGAACCATAGTTAAAAGCTGTGAACCTGGTTATCTAGCCCAGTGGTTCTTCAACCACCACCCGGCTCTTGGTACAACCCACAGAAATTCCCTGCTGGTCCACAAAAAAAAATCCTGCCACTTAACCCAAGGCTCATGTGGCTCTGTCTAAAAGGCAGAAAGGCATGGGGGCTGGAGTGAAGTATGGTAGGCAGCGTGTTTGCCTTGCATGCAGTGAGATGGGTTCAATCCCTAGCACACCATATGGTCCCCTGAACCCGCCAGGAATGATCCCTGAGTGCAGAGCCAGGAGTAAGTCCTGAGCACTGCAGGATAGATAGGCAATAGAATCTATCTAGGTATATACATCAATACAGGTATATATCTAGATATGTATACACATATAGAGAGATCTGCATAGAAATAAAAATCATCTCCTCTCCCATCCTTCACATCTTCCCTCTCCTCTCCCCTCCTCCCTTCTCCTCCTCTCCTTTCCCCTCCTTTCCCCTGTCCCTCCTGTCCCCTCCCCTCCTCTCCCTTCCTCTCCCCTCCTCTTCCCTTCCTCTTCTCCAGTAACCTTCCCTCCCCACTCTTCCCCAGTTCTGCCCTCCCCTGCCTTCCCCTCTTTCACTTTTCCCACTCCCTTCCCTTTTTCTCCTCTTTGCTTTCTTCTTTCAGCTGGTGACTAACCAGACAGATGAACCTGTAACTGTAATCATTTGTTTTGTTTCATTTTGGGATCACACCCAGTGATGCCCAGGGCTTGTTCCTGGCTCTGTGCTCAGGGATCACTTCAGGTGGGGCTCAGGGGACCATATGGGATGCTCAGATTGAACCTGACCACATACAAGGCAAGTGCTCTTCTCACTGTACTAGCTTTCCAACCTATTAATCTGTGGTCTTAAATCGCATTACCCTCAGGTCCCAGTGCCCCGTCCATGGAGCTGTAGCAGCCTAGAGGCATGTCTGTGCCCTGCTCCAAAGCTTTGTGCCTCTGGAGCTCATGCTTCCTGCTCTGGGAGTTGACCCAGGAGTACAGGGAGGAGATGAGAGGTACCTGTGCAGATGAGGCTGACAGTCGTGATGCTCTCTCAGCATCTTTCCAAGGCAAGCTGGGATCAGAACTGCTTCCCCTTTCACTGATCAGTGGTCCTGGAGCCCAGCCTCAGAGTCCCGGTTGTTTAAGTAGGACATGAGACCCCAGGGTCACTTCTTTTCTTGCAGGGTAACCCCACAACAGGCAGAGGAATCAAAATCAAGATCTTACGTTGGTCTCTGCACTGGATGCTAGTAATTTAGCTTTCAATGGCCCAGTGCTAGTACTTTTCAGTGTGTGAGATTATGAGAATGAAAATGCAAAGAGGATGTTTAGATCAAGAGTGGAGAAGCCCCTTGGGGCAGCCTCAGAACACAGCCTTTCTGGAAGATACCCTGTTGCGTAGTCTTCTTGCCCCCGACTTCAGCCTCCTGCCCTGGGTGCAGCCCTCTCCCACCAAGGCCCCGCTCTCAGACCACCATGGATGCTCACCTGCCTCTGAACTGCAGTGATTCCTTGCTGCCTTTGTTTCCTTTGCTGTTATATTCAGTGCTAGAAAGCCAGCACAAACTTTTGATTCTGTCAGGTTGAATGTTCTTTTTCTTGGTAAGAGTTTGACAAGGACCTTGACCCTCTTTCTGCAGAGGGGTGGGGGCTCCCAGCAGTGCTTGTTGTGATTCTCCACCACCCCAACTAGGCAGTTCAGTCAAGTCCTGTGGTTTCGGGGCAGAGCTGCCCAGTGTTGCCCAGGATTGCTCCTGTGGGGCATGGGGAGCTCGAGGGTCAGAGCTGGCTGTGCTGTCAGGTGATGTGGTGATCGAATTCAGTTTCCCTCCCTCCCTCCCTCCCTCCCTTCCTTCCTTCCTTCCTTCCTTCCTTCCTTCCTTCCTTCCTTCCTTCCTTCCTTCCTTCCTTCCTTCCTTCCTTCCTTCCTCCCTCCCTCCCTCCCTCCCTCCCTCCCTCCCTCCCTCCCTCCCTTCCTTCCTTCCTTCCTTCCTTCCTTCCTTCCTTCCTTCCTTCCTTCCTTCCTTCCTTCCTTCCTTCCTTCCTTCCTTCCTTCCTTCCTGTCTCTTTCTCTCTTCCTTCCTTCCTTCCTTCCTTCCTTTCTTTCTTTCTTTCTTTCTTTCTTTCTTTCTTTCTTTCTTTCTTTCTTTCTTTCTTTCTTTCTTTCTTTCTTTCTTCTTTCTTCTTTCTTTCTTTCTTTCCTTCCTTCCTTCCTTCCTTCCTGTCTCTTTCTCTCTTCCTTCCCCTCTTCCTTCTCCTCTTTCTTTCTTTCTTTCTTTCTTTCTTTCTTTCTTTCTTTCTTTCTTTCTTTCTTTCTTTCTTTCTTTCTTTCTTTCTTTCTTTCTTCTTTCTTTCTTTCTTTCTTTCCTTCCTTCCTTCCTTCCTCCCTCCCTCCCTCCCTCCCTCCCTCCCTCCCTCCCTCCCTCCTTCCTTTCTTTCTTTCTTTCTTTCTTTCTTTCTTTCTTTCTTTCTTTCTTTCTTTCTTTCTTTCTTTCTTTCTTTCTCTTTCTTTCTTTCTTCTCTCTCTCACTCTCTCCCTCTCACTTTCTCTCTTTCTCTTACTCTTGCTTGCTTGCCTGGAACATAGTTTGTGCTTATTGAATAAAGAGCCTTCTTACAATAGTGATCATCATAACCAATTATCTGATTTCTTCTTAAGATCATACCCTGGATTCAACACCTCACAGTCATTAGCTGAGTTAATATTCACAGAAATCCTGTGAGAAAATATGTTCAGGCTGGGTTTAAAATGTAGAAAGTGTAGTTTGGGAGTTAGGTGACTTTCCCAGTAGGCATGGTGAGACTCAGCCAACACTGGTTTGATTCTGGAGCCCATTCCTTAAAAATGACCAAGTTCTTGAACCAGCAGCACTGAGACACTTGTTAAAACCAAAGATTCTTTGAAACCAACCAAACCCACTGAATCAGACACTGAGTTAGATCTTTAGGGATAAAGTTGTTGGGGAGGGAGGTTTTGTCCCATCCAGTGGTACTTGGGTTATTCCTGCCTCTATGTTTAGGAGCTACTACTCTTTGTGGTGCTTGGGGACCAGGGGCCGTGCATGATGTCTGTGATCAAACCTTGTCATTGATAGTCACCTAATTTTAAGAACCGTTATTCTAGGCTATGCTGGGATGATTCTCAAATATGACTGTCTGTTAGCATCCCCTGGAGAACGTTTTTAACTCATAATGTTCAGGTGGAACCACAACCAATAAACTAGCTGTGGCGGGGGTGGGGACTGACACAGACTCAGTATTTATTAATTTCACTGTATCACTGTCATCCCATTGTTCATCAGTTTGCTTGAGCGGGCACCAGTAACGTCTCCATTGTGAGACTTGTTGTCACTCTTTTTGGCATATTTATTATTTTACTTCAGTTTTCCCTAAATTACAGGAAGGGGAAGAACCATGCGTATTTCTCTTTTCACTGTGAATGCTCTTTGGCCCAGTCAGTGCTTTCTAAACTTCACAGTGCAGAAGGAGTGCCCGGAAACCTCGAACAACTATTCTGTTTGGGTTGGCACCAAAGACTCTGCACTTACTCACCCGGGGCTGGGGCTGCTTCCTATATGGAAACCAAACTTGAAGTCCTGGGCTTTCTGGTCTAGATGCTGGCCAGTGTGGCAGCCTCTAGTCATGTTTGATTCCGTTTAGATAAATCAGAATAGCTGGGTTTTTAATCTGGAGAGACAGCTCAATGGGCTGTATGCAGAGGCCTAGGTTTGATCCTTGGCCTGAGTTAACCTGGTGGAGCACTGATCTGGGAGTAGGCCCTTAGCATCACTGGGTGTGCCTCTCACCTTCCAAAAAGGAAAAAAAGAAAAGGCCTTTCAGATTTCCAGACATAGCAATGACATTTCAAGTCCTCAGTATCCCATGAGACTGGTGTTGGACAAATATGCAACATTTCTGCCACATAGAAAGTTCTGCTGGGACATGCTGCTCTGCTCCTCCAGAATGGATTATACTTTTTTTGGCTTGAGGCCACTCTGGTGTTGCTCGGGGCTTGCTCCTGGCTCTACACTCCTGGACCACCCCTGGCAGGGCTCATGGGATGCCAGGGATCAAACTCGGGTTGACTACGTGCAACGCAAGCCCTGGTCGCTGTACCAGTGCTTTGGCCGCCCCCACCCACCCCAGAATGGGATTCTTGTGACAGGAAGCACTGAGATATCTCTATTTTCCATCCTGAGCCAGACTCTGGAATACAGCAAAAGTGCAACGTCTTTATTGTAGTGACGTTTTTTGTAAAAGGATAGTGGTTAAATCATCTATGCTGATAGAGAAATCAGCATAGATGATTAGCTGTGAATCTGATCTGCTCTGACAGCATTGGTACACTTTGAGCACCAGACCTCCCACCACCCCAGCCCAAATCGAATAAAATTAACTTCAGGCCTGAGAGGAGCCCTGGGCCCTGTCTGGGTTGTCGCCTCTTCCCAAGGAACTCGCTGCGGCGGAATTGGCTCTGAAAGGGAAGGTCTCTGGCGCCCCCTCCAGGACAGTGCTGGGGTTGCTGGAAGAGGAGAAGAGATGGGAGATGTTTCCGCAGAGGTGAGGTAAGGGATAGGCTCAGTTTGCATACCCCAAAGGCATCTGACTGCTGGACTGGTCTCAAACACACTGACCATGAGTTCCCCTTGTCTTCACCCTCCGGGGATGCCCAAGGTCTGGCTCTGGGAGTCATCTGCTTTGTAACCCGAGGCAGCTGGACCATCAGCACTGATGTCTGGATATGTCTCAAAGACAAAAGCCAGACCTTTGGCACGGGCATCTGAATGGTTCCTAAAGCTAAAAGCTCTATCTAAACTTTCAGTAGTCTGTGGTTTTACTTGAAATCATTGTAAATAAGTGTGGCTTCCCTTTTAAGGGTAGGGAAAAGAGAAAGAGAATTGTTTCTATAATGGAAGCAAATTTAGGCAAATTCCTATAGTGAGTGTATGTGTCCAGTGTGTGCATATATACATGTATAATGATCTCAGGTACCAAAGCAGCCTATGGGACAGATGTCATACTTTGCCCTGTTTTGCAGATGGGCAAACAGAAGTCATGAAAAGTTCAGTAAATTTCTGAGAGTTATGTAGTAAGTGAAGGTCACAGCCAGGCTTTAGACCTAGTCTATCCCCAAGAACCATGCTCTCTGGCTCAATATCATGTTAATTATGCAGCTGGAATAGCTACACATTAAAGCCAATTCTCCAGCACTAATAGCCAAACTTCTTTCTTTTTTTTAAATTAGGCTATGGATATGGGAGGAAACCTGGGAATATTGATAAAGAGAAATTGATACTGGTAGTGGGATTGGTTTTTTATTTTATGTATGTCTAAAACTCAACTATGAATAACTTTACAATTCACAGTGCTTTAATAGAAGTTTAGATATTCTTCCTTTTATGTTAACTAGCACATCTTAGCATGTGGTTGCTTTGTTTGCAGTATGGTATCATATCGTGCATCTATTGATAAAAATTTATAAAAGATACCTGCAAAAAAAAGCCAAACATAGCCTAATGGATTGTTTATTTGGATCAAATAGTGAGACTTTCTCCTTACTCCAGCCCCTGACAAAAGACTAACTACAGAGAAAATGTTGTGGTATTCTTTATTTTTATTTTTACTAATGAATCACTGTGAGGTACAGTTACAGACTTACAAACTTTCGTGCTTGCCTTTCAGTCATACAATGGTCGAGTACCCATCTCTCCACCAGTGCCCATTTTCCATCACCAATGGTTCCAGCATCCCTCCAACAATCCCCACCCCGTCCTCCCCACCCAATCCCGCCTCTGTGGCAGGGCATTCCCTTTTGCTCTCTCTCTCCTTTCGGGTGTTGTGGTTTGCAGTAGAGGTATTAAGTGGCCATCATGTTCAGTCTGTAGTCTACTTTCAGCTCACATCTCCCATCCCGAACGGGCCCTCTTAGCACCCTTTACTTGGTGGTCCCTTCTCTATCTGAGCTGCCTTTTCCCCCAGCATGTGAGGCCAGCTTCTAAGCTGTGGAGTAATCCTCCTGGTACTAATCTCTGCTGTTCTTGGGTGTTAGTCTCCCATTTTGTTACTTTATATTGTGTGGTATTCTTAAAAGGGAAAATAATGTTTTCAAATAAGTTCAGATATTGTCTTTAAAAAGTTGTTAATTTCAAAAAGTATACTTATGATTATTTTCTTTCGGTGGGGGCAGGTTCCTGAGTAGTGTTCAGGGGGTTTGGAGGCCACTCCTGGCAACGTTGGCACCTGGGCCAGTGATTCAGTGCTGGTGCTGAGGCTGCGCGGCTGCTTGCTCTGCGGTGCCTGGACCATCAGGGCCAGTTAGTGGTGTTTGGGGCCTCCAGGGCTACACCACTGATGCTCAGAAGGCCCTGTGGTGCTAGGGATCTACTGCACAGGCCTGGATCCGTGCCGTGTAATCCAGGGATCTACTGCACCAGGTACCTGGGCTGGATCCATGCTGTGTAACCTAAGGATTTTTTGCACCTGGGCTGGATGCATGCCTTGTAGCTTTGTAATGCTTTGTACTGTGCTATCTCTCTGGTCTCCAAACAACTCATTTTAAACCTTGAATGTTGTTCTATTTTCCCCTCTTAAGCTTTGTAGTTTATTCTACACATGTAGCCAACTAAAGAAAAAGAATTTATATTACCACTGCTGGTCCATCTTGCTGAGCTAGAGGCCCTATTCTTTGTTCTAAATTAATTTTGGCGGCTGTGGGGCTGGGGGTGGGGATGGCAGCTGGGACTCAGTAGCATTATGCCTTTGGGAAAAGTGCTAAGACTGAGTTGTGGCTGCAGTGGTGAGAGAAATGAGCTCCTGAGGTTCCGTCTCTGTGAGAGGAACCTGCAGAAAGCCGCCCCAGCCAAGTAGAAAACATCTCAAAGTTGAGAAGCTTTTTCAGGGAACTGATAGCTTTTCCGGTAGCTGCTGCAGCTGCTTCTGCTTTTAAGAAAAATGATTCTCTCTAAGAGACGTCCACTTGTGTTCCCTTGCCGTTGCCTTGTCAGGGCTGAGCTTTAACTAAGCCGCCCTCTGTACGTAGCGCTTCTCAGTTGCAGAGTTCTGTTGCAGGTCAAATGGAGACTAAGATCTTCTAATGAATGTCTTCAAGGAGCACATTCAGTTGTAGGCTCCATAGATGCCAAAGCCTCGCCGGCAGGCAATGCTTCATCTGGGAGTTATTGGAACAGACTCCTCAATAACCTGAGTCTCCGGGACTGGACATATATTTACCTTTGCATCATCTTCAAGCGAGATATGCCATGATTCTCTCTATGAGACCAGGGCCATGATGGATTTGCCAGGCTAGCAGATCTGGCGGGGAGAAAATGAACACCAAAAAGGCACCCTTACTCAAGTGAGAACCTACTTGTACCAGCTGCCATTCCCGAAAGTGCCCCTGCAGAATGAGGAGACAGATCTGGCCTTTAAGATATCTCTCATTTAGGAGCAGGAGAGATAGTAGATTGAGTAAAGAACTTGCCTTGACTGTGCCCAACCTGGGTTCAATCCCAGTACCCCGTAGGATCCCCTGGAGCCCCAGGAGTGATCCCTGAGTGCAGAGCTAGGAGGAAGCCCTGAGCACTGCCAAGTGTGACCCAGAGACAAAACACAAAAAAAGATGTTCCTTGTTTAATTGAGCGGATTCTTGATAAGGTAAAATAGCTACTGAGGCAAACATAGGAGAATCATGGGGAGGACAGCTGGCCAGCCCAGACCAAAGCAGATCACTTTTATTTTAAAGGGAAGCAGGTGCTTCCTTGTGTGGTACTACAAAGGCATGTTCTACAGGTCAGCTACTCAGCCAGGGACTCTTTTGAAGTTCTGTCCTATCCTGTCCCTTAGCCCTTTGGTGAGTGGGCTGAGGAATTTGGCTCAGTAAATTATCCGAGTAACTCTTGGATAATTTGTATGCTGATGTATGCAGTATATAAACTTAACATAGTATTGTGGATTATAACTTGCTTGGCATGATCATACAATAACTTGGGGAGCTTTGTTTTTTCCCTTTTTAAGAAAAGTTTTATTTTAGTCACTGTCATTTACATCACTGTTGAAGCTTTGGAACTTCCACTTAGCTAGACTACATTACATGTCAGGTATGTCAGAATTGCTAGGGCAGAATCCAGCCACCAGAGTGCCATAAAGTTGCTTTTATAGTTAGTAATTCCAGTGTGCACCCAGGGTGGTTCACAAATTAGTAACACCTGAATACCTGAGGAATTTCAAGAAATAAAAACAAAAAAAATCAATATCTTCTCAGATCTCTTTCATCAGACACCCAGATTATTGCTTTGGGACATGGACCAAACATTCCAAATTCTAGTGACTATTTTGCTATTTTCTAGAGGTTTAGCAAACTGTAGTTGGTATCAAATTCTCTTGCAAGTGGAAACAGATTTCTAGGGCCCTCACCCAGAGTTTCAGATTCTGGGCATGTGAGATGGAGTCCGAGGTTTGGCTCATGAGTTCCCAGGTGATGGCTGAAGGCATTGGTCTGGGCTACTCCTAGAAGCCCTGGCTGAGCCTGTGGAGGCTGAATTGAGTGTTGGTGGTGATGGCCGTGCCAGCTCCCAAGAGTCTCAAAAGTAAACTTTGCTAATTTTGTGAACTTTGTAGATATAAACCGTTTGTCAATAAGTTTTTGAAATTCAAGTGTGAATCATTTACATCTTGAGATACACTCTGCAAATTATATTCTGTATTATAATTTCACCTTCAACACAAGAGCCCTATTTAGAAAAATTTCTGATCTTGCTAAGGAATTTGCTCTTAGAGTAGTACTGTGAGTTACGAGTTAAGGTGAGGACTAGTGTGTATTAGTCTTTAATACTTTCTCCAGAGTGTGTTGGGTTTATACCTCTTGCTAAACCCTTTGGAGAGTGTTGACTCATTAAATAGTGTGTTGGAGATTGGAGGTTTGGAAAGGAGAGGGAAGAAGGGAGGTTGTAGGCCCACCTTCTTCTTTCCTTAATTATGCACTGTGATTTACAAGGTTGTTCCTAATAGAGTTTCAGGCATACAATGTTCCAATAATCAATTCCACCACCAGTGTTAACTTCTCTCTACCAGTGTCCCTGTTTGCCTGCCAACCCTCAGCCTGTCCCCTGGTCTCCCTACCATCCCCCAACCTTTCTCCTGTTAAAGACAATTTTTTTTAATTTTTATTTTTTTATTAATTCACCATGAGATACAATAACAAAATTTTCTTGTTTGAACTTCGATCATACGGTCATCCAACACCCCTCCCTTCACCAGTGCACATTTTCCAACACCAAGATCCCCAGTATTCTCCCGCCCCCACTTTCCATGCCTCCCCCTGCTTGTGTGGTAGACAATTTGCAAATTATTCTTTCTCTACTTTAGTTACCTTCGATATTTTGAGACCAGTCCTACCTCCCCTTATATCTGCTGAAAATACAATTGCTAGACAATATGATTTGTATTTCTTGTTATGGATATAATATAATGTTGTGCAGCCATGAAAGAAACCGCGTACTTCAGGAATTCTAAGATTTTAATAATTAGGGTCTGAAGAAAATGCTGCTGCAGGTTGCTCGTGTCTGAGATTCCTGTGTGTGTCTCTGGGTCGTGGCCACATGGCACCTGTTGTTTCTTGCTGGCTTCTAGAAAATGGCGCCTACTAGAGCTCTTAGAGGGCAGGCGGGGGGACGGCACCTGCCCCCATCTGGAGTGGCCCAGGGGAGAAGGTCTATTGCAAAGGCCCAGGCCATCGCTGCTGCAAGTTGCTTGGGTCTGAGATTTCTGTGTGTGTCTAAAAGACAGAATTTTAAAGTTTTATTATTTTAAGTTTGGGTTCCAGGTTACAGTACTGATGGCGCTGTGCCTTGGATATGTACAGTTACCATAAACCACACTTCTGTATCATGGATGTCCCCGGGGTCCTGCCCCTGCCCTGAATAATGTCTGTCTACCTCTTTTCACTTGCCTCATCAACCTCTCTCATTCCCTGTCTTCTTATTTCTATAACTAGGGCCAGGAGTTTGCCCCTCTCCTATATCTTGCATTCTGTATAGTACAGATAAATGAGTTCATCTGGCATTTTCCTTCCTTCCTTGAGGCTAACCTCTTCCCTAGTCCCGTGCATAGTCCCTTATTTCCTCCTGCAGGGAAGGGAAGGCCGAAGGCGCTTTTTCCCAGTCCCGGGATTATTTTCACGGACCTTCCTTGTTGCTCTACCTGGAAACGCTGACATGTCTCTGCCTGGCCCTGGCCCTGCTTGCAGTATAAAGGCAGAGAATGGATGATGAGATCTCCATTTTTGATGGAAAATGCTGTATTATTCACTGTATCATTGTCATCCTGTTGCTCATCTATTTACTCGAGCGGACACCAGTAACGTCTCTATTACCCTCAGCCCTGAGATTTTAGCAGCCTCTCCTTACTTGTCTTTCCCAATGATTGGAGGCTCTTTCAGGGTCAGGGGAATGAGACCTATCGCTGCTGTTTTTGGCATATTGAATATGCCTTGGGTAGCTTGCTAGGCTCTGCTGTATTATTATTATTATTATTATTATTATATAATGTAATAATATAATAACTGTATTATTATTCTCAACAAATGCCAATGTGAAGCACACCATTTCTCCTATATGATTATCACTACATTTAACTTTTCTCCTCAAGGTCAGATGAAAATTCAAAACTGGCTTTGCAAAGGGCACCATTAGCTTGCTCTTTCCTGGGTGGGTCGCCCAACTCCCTTCAGGCCAGACTGAGACACAGCAAAGTGTCTCCCTTTGGGATTTTCCCCCTCTTAGAAAATTCCACGGTCTGTGTCCTTCCGTTTCCTGTCTGCGCCCCTCCTCCCAGCCAGGCGTCTTCCTCTCTCTGAGGAGTTCTCTACCCTGATCTTGGTAGTTCCCCTCCCAAAGTTGCACACCTCTTTACTCATATGAATTCAACTAGCTATAATCCGGACTACTATTGTCCTCTAACTCAGCATTCTCAGCCACCATGGCACCATGGACTGATAATGGTCAGTGGGTGTAGAAAGGTTGTGAACCACGGGTCAACTGTCATGGTGAGAGCTGCCCATCAGTGATTTGGTCTGCAGGATGCCAATTTATAGGTATGGAGAGGCTGAAAAACACTTGAGCTTGAATATTACGAGAATGAGTAATACTCTGGTATTGGTTGTGTTTTTGTTGTTGTTTTGTTTTTTATTTTTGGGTCACACCCAGTAATGCACAGAGGTTACCTCCTGGCTTTACACTCAGGAATTAAGACTCTCGCTGGTGCTCAGGGGATCATATGGGATGCTGGGAATCGAACCCAGGTCAGCCGTGTTTGGCTGTGTTTTTATAATATGTTCTGTTTTGGGATCATCAACTTGATCAGGAACTGGAAGCTCTTTTTGTAAATGGAGTTTTATTAGAAAACAGCCATGTCCATTATTAGACTGTCATGTATTGATATTGATAATCAATCCACAAAGCTTATCATACTTACTGCCTGACTCTTCATATAGTTTTTGCTCTGATCCCTGATCTGGGCTAGCAGACCCTTTAAATATTCTTTTGTGTTTCCCTAAATGCCTAGCAGAGTATTTTGCACATGTAGTAAAGTTAGTACTACACATTAGCATTTAGTACTACTCTGTTTTTAGTAAACAGGACATGAAATTTCCTCTGAAATTAGTTAGAATTGTATTAGTAATGAAACAAAATCTTATCCTTTATTGTTATTAGTATAGCCTGCATGTATTATGTGGCAAACTCTTTGTATACCAATCTCATTTTATCCTGTATTTTTGAAGAGGTAGAAAGAGGCGGGGAGGGGGACCACACCCAACTGTGCTCAGGGCTTACTCTGACTCAGTACTCAGGGATCTCTCCTGGCAGGGCTCAGGGGACCATGTGTGGTGCCAGGGATGAACCTGGGTCAGCCGTGTGCAAGGCCAACACTTTACCCACTATTCTATCTTTCAGGTCCTTATTTAATCCTCTTAATATACCAGTAAAGATAGAAGATGCTGAAATTTATTGAATAGTCTCCTTACCTGTGAGATTTCAGTGAGTGGCAAAGCAGGGATTTGAGCATAGACGTTTGTTGACTTCAGAACAGTCTCACTCTGACAGGCACTTTCTGTTCCATACTAGCCCTTTTTCAAACATTGAAAGACATCTTCCAAAACCCTGTGAGAGAGAGAGGGCATGTAAAGAAACTTGCCTAGGTTACTAAGGAGCCTGGGAGGAGGCAGGCAAAGAGAGTATCTGTTTATATTTTGTTCCCTAGTTGAGTCAGCTCCTCAACCTTCACCAAGGCCCTGGCTAAGAAATTGTACCGAACATTGCATTGACTCTCATTATTATCATCTTTGTGTATTCATGCACTCAACAAATATCAAAGCATGTGTCATGTAGTAGTTGCTGGGCTGAGTTTGGAACTTAAACTGTGAATAAGCTCTTCCCCTTCTGTGGGGAAGAACCCCAGGACACAAACTCAAATGTTTGCAGGGAAAGGAAGACAGCAAATGAGTGAGTCATAAGGTAAAGGCTGTCTGATTGTCTCGCTAGGAGCTCTGACAACCTCTCCAAAGGGTAGCTCTTGGTTTTCTTTGACTGGTTCCTGCCTAATTGACACTTTTTCTGCCCACTAGTATTTTCTTCTGCATCTCCCTTCCCTTCTTTCCTCCTCCTATCTTCTCTTTTCCTCTTTTTCTGGATTAGTTACTCTGGTGGCTTACCCTTTAGAAACTGGGATTGTAGCATTATTTTTCTACCTGGAACACAGGGGATTCTCGGGTCATCTCTATAGGACATGGCTATCCTAGACTTTCCTTTTTAGCCCATCTGTTATCCGTACTCATTACTAAGCTCTAACTTGGCCTTTGCCACCAGCAATGAACCAAGTTACAGCATATTAACAAATAAAGATTATTAATGTGCTAGGTGAATGATCCGTAACTTAAAGCACCAACATAGAAATGAATTACAACTTGAATTTGCAAACAGGTTCACTAATTCTTTTTTCTACTGCTATAGTATCTAAAGCAAAGTGCTTGTTGGCTGAGGACTTCTTTCTTTCTTTTTTTTCTTTTTAAAAATTTATTATAAGCAATGGCCTTTGCTTCCCACCCATTAGTAAAAGAGCTCGCATTCTGATGAAAGGAATTCGCCAGACACTGTTACAAGCGCCAGGCACCTTGTGAATCATTCCTCTTTTCCTCCACTGACTAGTCCCATGTGTCTGCCCTCTTCCCTGAGCCCGCAGAGATCAGCCCTTGCCCACTACCCCTACCTAACCCCAGCCCACCACCCTATTTAGCTCTATTGCTTTTTCCAAGCCACTGTCTGCAGTTTTGTTGTGCAGTTCTGCCATCTAGCGGGAGTAAGAAAGAAAAACACAGGCTGTTCTCAGATCTCTCTTTTGGAATCCTTGGTTGACTGGCTGAAATTAGATCCTAGCTTTGTGACTTTTAGATGCTAACATGTCCCTCAAAGGGTCCCTAGACTAAGTGGGAAAACACAAAAATGAAAATGCCAGGATAATGCCCAGGCTTTTGAAAAGTAGGCCTAGACCTCAGTGAGCATGCACACTAAGCTCTCTTTGAAAACTCAAATCTCAGTAGATTTGCACTGTGGGTTGATGAGGGAAGTTCTAGCCTGACTCCAGAGTGGAGAAAATGAAGGCCAACTTCAATTGTTTATACAATCATTTTACACTTGGAGAAATATTTTTCCTTTGTCTCTTGACTGAGTTGATTTTGAAATAGTGAAGAAATCTGTCACTTTTCCTTTTGGCACGCCAGGCTGTCCAATTTGTAAAATGAAAGAAGGCATAGCTTCTGAATAGGAAAGTCTCTCAAACCTACACATAAATAGGAACCTTCTGAGTGGGATCATGCGGTGCGTGCCCCAGATAGCCAATGGCATGTGAACCAGAACTACCATACTTTCATGATGATATACTGTTTCAGTGTGATAGGCATTGCCCTTTCAGCCTCTCCTCCCGGGAGCTGAGTTAGCAGTATCATCACCTGCCATTGGCTGCATCCCAAGGTCTCTTGCATGGGAGTTAATTGAGTTCTTCATATGCTAGGCTTTCACCTGCCTAGAGGCAGCATATGAAAAGAGCCCCTTGAAAATAGTGAATATTTTTTATCTTGAGTTCCTTATATCAAATCACTTTTAGGGAGGACACAGCCTTTTATTTTTTCTCTTATGACATTTCTGTCATTTCCTTTGATTCTCTGACTGGACTTTATTTTTGGTAGCACTGTAGCACTGTCGTCCCATTGTTCATCGATTTGCTCGAGCAGGCACCAGTAACGTCTCCATTGTGACACTTGTTACTGTTCTGGCATATCAAATATGCCACAGGTAGCTTTCCGGACTCTGCCTTGCGGGTGTGATACTCTCAGTAGCTTGCTGGGCTCTCTGAGAGGGACAGAGGAGTCGAACCCAGGCCAGCCACATGCAAGGCAAATGCCCTACCCACTGTGCTATCACTCCAGCCCCTAATTTTGGTAATGCTGAAAAACGGTATTTGACAAAGTCAAAAGAAACAGAAAAGGAGAACTGTGGGCAATAGAATGCAGCATGCCTTGTGCCAAGTGAAAATTCTAGAATTTTCAAAGAGGAGATACATTCAAGTGGCTGGCACTGCTATTTCTGGGCTTAGGGCTGGTCACTAGAGCTCTGTGTGGGTCAGGGAGAACTCTGAGGTTTCAGAGGTCTTTCTCTTCCACAAGCTTTAAAAACTGATCAGTAACATATTTGTGTATGCTTGCTGAGAAAGTAGCAAGGATGTGATTTGCATGTATTTGATCCTTTTGAAAATAGATACCCACATTGAAGTTGCAGTTAATTTTATTTTAATTTTCCTTATTTTCTTTTGATTTTTAAGCCACACCCAGCTGTGTTCAGGATTCATTCTGGGCTCTGCTTTCAGGAATCACTCCTGACGGTGCTCAGGGGACCCTATGGGGTGCTGGGGAATTAATCCCGGGTTGGCCTACTGCAAGGCAAGTACTCCCTGTACTATGGCTCTGGTCCTGAAGTTGCCATTTAACTATGTGTGGAGGACCCAGTGAGATAGCTCCATGCCTAGGGGCTCCTGCTTTGCATGCTCAAGACCCTGAATTTGGTCTGCAGCCCTGCACACTTCCACAAACACCACCTTGTACCTGGAGGCCCCTAGCATTGCTGAGCCCAAGCAGTGCCTCATACCGGGTTCCAGCAATTGAACATTCCGAGCCAACGGGCTCCTGGAGCAGCACCCACATGCCCTGAGCCCCTCCTAGGAACCCTCTTCTCAATTTTTAATTAATAGAAAGAGAATCACCACAATTCTTCACTGATAGGACAGTTTATGAAGCCAAGCCGGTGTGTGTTCAGCCTGGCTACCCTTTATACTGAAGACCTTGAACAGACCTTGACTAAAACTCCAAGGTATCCTCTCTGTTCACTGTCAGCAGTGATCTGTGGGATGGGTTGGCGTGGGCTGTGTTGCCTTGGGCAGAGTTCGTGTGTCATTCAGGGGAAAATGCACCGACTGCAGAGAGCGAAGGAGGCGGCCTTATGTCCACGGAAATGAGTGACTGAAAAAGCCAGATGGAGGCCAGCTTCCAGGACATGAGGAATTGCAGAGAGCAGAATGGGAAGGGCTGAGGAACAGGGTGTCTATTTTACTTTAGGAGAAAGCAGAGATCTAGAATACCAAGGAATTCGCTGGCTTTTCTTCAATCGATGAATTAATTGTTATGTACTCAACAATCAAGCCTCAGATTCGGGGTTCTGCTTTCATAGTGAGGGTGCCTATCAGATAGGGGGGCAGGAACTTGTTACAGCCAATCTAGAAGAGAAATTTGGTTGAGAATCAAAAGTCTGGAGTGAAGAGAGAATATGGAGAAAGGAGAGTAACCTCAGCACTCTACAGTGTGGGCAGAGTTGGCAGTCCCGAGCCCATGGGTTATGTGCTGAGGAGGTAGCCCTGTCCCATTTGTGGCACCCATCAAAGTTACTTCCAGGCCCATTTGATTAATCTTAGGATCCATATCCGATCTATGAGTCCCATCATTCAGCACCATGTATCCTCGGTGATCTGAAACCTGGCAGATCACTGCACACCATATAAATACCTACTCAGTAAATATCCACCGAGCGAAGAATGGAGTGAGTGACAAAATGATGAGTGTTATTCAACGGCCTTCATAGCCAAAAAGCCAATTCACGCAGCATGGGAAATAACGGGCATACTGCATTTTACTTATCCATGGCCCCAGAACCTCCACAGTTCATAAAATTTTACTGAGATGCGTTTTTTTGAAAAAAAAAATGGTTTATGTGCCACACCTGGCTGTGTTCAGGGCTTACCTCATGCTCTGTGCTCAAGGGATCTTTCCTGGCAGTGCTCAGGGGACCAAATGGGATGCTGGGGATCAAACTTGGATCAGCCTTGCAATTTAAATGCCCCACCCATGTGCTATCACCCCAGTCCATGAGGTGCTCTTTAATGTATTAAAAAATATAGGGGCTGAAAAAAATAAATAAGTAACAAAAATATATAGGGGCTGGAGCAACAGTATATGCAACTGACCTGGGTTCAATGCCTGGCACCACATACGGTCCCCTGGATATGCCAGGAGTGATCCCTGAATGTGATCCAGGAGTAAGCCCTGAGCACCACCTGGTGTGACCCCCAAACAAAACAAGCCAAAAAATGTAAACAGGATCTGAGAAATAAAACAAGTGTTAAGGTACTTGCCTTGCATACGGCCTCACTCTGGTTTGATCCCTTGCATCATATGTGACTCTCAGAGCACTGCCAGGAGTGATCCCTGTGCACTGTTGCATATAGCCTGTAGGATAAGAAAAAGGTGAAGCTGGATTTGGCCTCCAGAGTGAAGTTTACCACCCCTGCTACAAAGATAGGTTAATGGTTAGTGTCATGAAATGTTCAGTTCTTACCTCCATTCATCTAAGCAAGCATTTACTGGGTGCCTTGTCTATTCCAGGTTCTGTAGCAGGTACTGGACATGCAGAAGAAATAAGACCTAGTGTCTCTACTTGGGTGGTTTAACATCTCAGGGATGATGACAAGTAACAAATACATGTCAAAGATGCAGGGAAGCGACCTCTGTCAGCACAGGAAGAAAGCAGTCAGTTCTCAGGGACAGATGTGCTCAGGGTCATGGGGCCACTATCACCAGAGCCTGAAGGATGCACAAGGAATGGCCAGGCACAGGCAAGGAAGGGGCCATGGGCAGGAAAGCTCGGAAACAGCAACCTCGCGCCCTTTTTCCTTCTTCCGTCCCTCCCTCCCTCCCTCCCTCCCTCCCTCCCTCCCTCCCTCCCTCCCTCCCTCCCTCCCTCCCTCCCTCCCTCCCTCTGTTGGTCTTGTTGTCTCTCCCTCCCTCTCTCCTTTTGTCTGTATCTCTGTCTCTCCATCCATCCCTCCGTCCCTCCTTCTTTCTTTCTCTCCTTCCATCCCTCCGTCCCTCCTTCTTTCTTTCTCTCCTTCCTTCCTTCCTTCCTTCCTTCCTTCCTTCCTTCCTTCCTTCCTTCCTTCCTTCCTTCCTTCCTTCCTTCCTTCCTTCCTTCCTTCCTTCCTTCCTTCCTTCCTTTCTTTTTTATTTGTTTGTTTGGGCGCCACACCCAGAGATGTTCAGAACTTACTCCTGGCTCTGCACTCAGGAATTATTCTTGGTGATGCTCAGGGGACCATATGAGGTGCTGAGGATTTCAAACTGGGTCTGCTGCATGCAAGGCAAGCGTCCTTATGTTGTACTATCTCTCTTGCCCCAATAGTTTCTTTCTGAAAAAATGATTTTACCTTTCCCCTTCCCTCAGTCTGGTTGATGCTGTTATTGCCATGGTGACTGGGATCTCACTGTTATTGGAGGCACATGAGTCACACCTTTGCTCACCAGGGCTCCCTGCACTGCTTTTACACATGTACTCACTGGCACGGTACTCACATCTCTTTTGAGTTGCAGGATTTGCTGGGATCACCCCCATTTTGTGGCATTTATATGCACCTGGTTGTCTCTGTGTAGACAGAAATCTCGTGAGGCAGCAGAGATCACAGACAGCAGAGCTCTCAGGGTACATGTGGGACACAGAGATTTAAGATCATGACTGCTGGCAAGGCAGGCCTTTCAAGTAGCTTCACTGTTCCACCAGGAACCTCAAAAGCAGCTTTATTTATGGGACCAAGAAAGAGCTGTGGTCAGGATAAAGCTTCAGGCAGCATAGGAAAGCAGAGGCCATCTCTACCAAGACAAGGAGTAGTTCACGGGAGATTTTGAGATGTCTGCTCTTGGAAAGGTCCCTTGGAAATCTGTCAGATTCCTGTAGTCTGTAGGTAAGGTGTAAAAAGTGGATAAATCAGGGATAAATCAGGAGGAGGTTTGGTTGGAGAGGAGAACCATTTGTGAGCACTTTAGAATCTGTGGAAAAATTCCCTGCACTCACTAAAGCATTAAAAAAAATTCTAGAAAGAGGGTAACATCAAGAGAACTATTTTAGGTACCTAGAGATGAACTGGAGTGATAGCACAGTGGGTAGGGCGTTTGCTTTGTGCACAGCAGACCTGGGTTCGATTCCTCTGTCTCTCTCAGAGAGCCCGGCAAGCTACTGAGAGTATCCTGCCCGCACGGCAGAGCCTGGCAAGCTACCTGTGGTATATTCAATATGCCAAAAACAGTAACAACAAGTCTCACAATGGAGACGTTACTGGTGCCTGCTCAAGCAAATTGATGAACAACAGGATGACAGTGCTACAGAGAGGTGGTACAGTGGGTTAAGCACATACCTAGCACACGACTGACCCAGCTTCAATCCCTGGCACTCTGAGTCCTACCAGGAGTGATGACCCCTGAATACAACAGAGCGTGACCAAAAATGAGAGAAAGAGAGAGAGAGAAAGAGAAAGATTTTAGGGAGGATGAAGAAAAATCTAGAAAATTTTTCTTGATTGTTTCCTCATTAATGGTACCATCTTTCAAAAAAAAAATAGTGACAGAGGACGTGATTTAAGAGAGGGTAATTAAATATTTGGTGTTTCCTTCTTTGGTAATTTAAAAAGACGCCTCGTGAGGTTTATTGCTGTATATATTTATATATATAAACCAAGAACAATTATTTCTGTACTTCTTTTGGGAAATGGGATTGGTATGACCAGTCTCTTGGCAGTCATCACAGTGATTAGTCACCAGCATAAAGAAAGATCGTTATCTACAGCAGGTCAGATCTGGGAGGGATGAGTCAGGACTTTGTAGTAAATGAGGACCCAGAGTCATAATTAATTATTCAGTGAAGTTTAAAATTAATTAAGGAATTTGTAGTCTACACCTTATAATCATCACAAGCACCTTTTTAAGGTACCTTGTTTGTCGCTTGGACAATCAATTCAGATGGAGTAATTCTCCCATAATCTCTAAGCCCGCTTAACAAAGGGCTCACTTTGTTAGTTTTCTCCTATTCTTTGTCTAGTGGAGACTGTCCGTGGGTTTTTAGAGCACTTCCTTTGAGAGTAGAGAGAAAGCAACAGAAAGAAAATGCTCCCAGACCCTCTTGTTGGTCTTGGATCTGTCTTTTTGTTGATCAGAAATTGAGATAACAAGATGTTATCTCTTGCTTCAGAATCAGAAAACAATAAAACTCCTTGTCTGTTTTATTTCCTGATGAAAGAAAGTGGTCCAGGAAAATATTAGTAAAAATAGAAGTAATGTGAGATTAGATCCTTAAAAGGTTTTGCGTAGTGCTTTTCTGTTGGCCTGTTTCTGGATTGCCTCAAGACAGGAATCTATTATACTGCAGTGAGGAGTTTCTTTCTCCATCACCGACAGTTTTGCAATCCTTCAGAATGCTTCTGGGGATTCCAGGGCAAATGGCCTTAAACAGGATCTTAATTGTCTGAGAGATTTTATTTGCTTATTAGAAATGATGGGTCCACAGCATTATCTGCAAGGGAATAATTCCCTTAGCTGCAGTGAATGTTACAGTTCCTTGCTCCTAGGATTATAGTTCTTTTCACATAAAAGGATGCTTGGAACATGGCCACCCAGTGTGCCAATTTTAGGTGCTTTTTACTGGGCCTGAAGTAATAATAACTTCCGCAGAATGAAAAAGGAAAGGCATAGAGAGAGAGAGAAGAGAGGATTAGAGGATGTGATTTGAAATTAATAAATGATTCATTCAGCAGATAATGTTTTGATCATAGCTCTGTGCTTGTCATGCGGGGTATACTGTGAAATGTAAGACACAATTTTAGCTTAGAGTAGCTTAATCTAGTTATGGATATGGGAACTTAAAATACCTTGCCTATAATGTGGGAGTTTAAAGTCTTTGATGATTATATATAGCAGAGGCATACATTGTTAATAATAACCTTAAAGAGTAAACACAAGAAGATGTTGATGTGCATTGAAATGTATACAAGATGTGTTGGTTATAATTCATACTTTATCCATGTATTGATTACATGAGATCCACAATTTATGCATGAACATAATTGAATTCAACTTAGCAGATAGTAATTGAGTGATATGACTATCCCAGATCAGGCATCAGGCTGGCACAATGCAGTAACCAATATTAAAACCAGTGCGGTAGACCAGTGAGTGCAAATGAAAAATCTTCTTTGTCTGCCCACTTTTCTTGAATAAATAAATATGGACATCAAGAAAACAGCTGTTATTTCCCTACCCCACTCTGCCCTTGAAGGTCAGGGCTGTGGTGTGAGCAGATGCTGTTTTCATTAGTATGATGTACTAACCAAGCCAGTAGCTGACCATTCTGTGTGGGACAAAGAGCCTTGGAGGGACCAGGCCTCCTTGAAAAATAGGTTCCTAAGTGAAGAGCAGAATGGGACTTCCTGTGTATATTTCATGGGGAAATGAAGGGAGACTTAACTGATGAATTTTGAGAGTCCTACTTAAATGCTCGATTATGCATTTGAAAGTAAGCTCAATACCAAGGGAGGAGACTCACTTAGGAAAGGAGTGGCCCAGGTGACCAGAAGAAACCAGGGCCAGGAACCGATTACCAATGTTGATAAGACACCACATTTCTACAGATGTTTTTATGAGGTGGAACTATTTTGTGAAATCCTTGGGGATGCACACTGGGGACGCATGTCATTGGTATCCTGATTTGGCAGAGGTAGACTGGAAGTCTGTGATGACTCCCAGGTCATACAACTAGTAAACTTTTTGGCCAGGATTGGAATTTAAAAACTCTGCACCAGTTATAGCTCACTGATCCCTTGTTTTCAGTGCTCACAAGTTTATCTAGGGCTGCACTCATGTGGGCTGAATGGTATCTGGTTAAGAGTAACATGGATGGTGCTGTTTACTGAAATGGGGTGGGGAGCTTTGCCTGTGTTTCCCAGACTTGGGACTTTGGACATTGAGCTGAACCTTAAGGCAAGGATAGAGTTCAACCAAATGGGGTGGGGGAGGACACTGTAGACAAGAGGATAAGACTCAAAGGGGAAGGAATTCACACACTTCTTTGGGGAACCAATAGCGGGGATGACTTTAGAGTGATTTTAGCAGGAAGAGATGGGCGTGGACTCTGCAAGAGACATGAAAGAACTGAAGGGGTTTCCTCCAGGGAGGGCAGAAGGATGAAGTGCTGAGGGAAGAGAGCTGAGCTGGGCAGGTCTTCTCTGTTATTTGTTATAGGAGGTAGTAACCTGGCTACCTCCAATACAAGCTCCATAGATGAGATGAATTTAATCAACTTAACCATCTACCCATTTCTTTTTTTTTTAATTTATTTATTTTTAAGTAGTGAATCACCATGAGGGTACAGTTACAGATTTATACACTTTTGTGCTTATGCTTCCCTCATACAAAGTTCGGGACCCCATCCCTTCACCAGTGCCCATTCTCCACCACCAGTAAACCCAGCATCCCTCCCACCCTCCCCAATCCCATCTCCCCCCACCCCACCCTGCCACTGTGGCAGGGCATCCCCTTCTGTTCTCTCTCTCTAATTAGCTGTTGAGGTTTGCAATAAAGGTGTTGAGTGGCCACTGTGCTCAGTCTCTAGCCCTCATTCAGCCCAAAACTCCCTTCCCCCGCATGGCCTTCAACTACATTATAGTTGGTGATCCCTTCTCTGAGTTGCCCTTTCCCCAGAATGTGAGGTCAGTCTCCAAGCCATGGAGTCAACCTCCTGGTACTTATTTCTACGATTCTTGGGTGTTAGTCTCCCACTCTGTTATTCTATATGCCATAGATGAGTGCAATCTTTCTATGTCTGTCTCTCTCTTTCTGACTCATTTCACTTAGCGTGAAACTTTTCATGCCGATCCACTTGAATACAAAATTCATGACCTCCTTTTTTCTAACAGCTGCATAGCATTCCATTGTATAGATGTACCAAAGTTGCCTCAACCAGTCATCCGTTCTAGGGCATTCGGGTTTTTTCCAGATTCTGGCTATTGTAAACAGTGCTGCAATGAACATACATGTGCAGATGTTGTTTTGATTATACTTTTTTGCATCTCTGGGATATATTCCCAGCAGTGGTATTGCTGGGTCAAATGGGAGCTCAACCTCTAGTTTTTTGAGAATCGTCCATACTGTTTTCCAGAGGGGCTGAACCAGTCGGCATTCCCACCAGCAGTGTAGAAGGGTCCCTTTCTCCCCACATCCTCTCCAACAGCGGTTGCTTTTGTTCTTTTGGCTGTGTGCTAGTCTCTGTGGTGTGAGGTGGTATCTCGTGGTTGTTTTGATCTGCATCTCTCTGATGATTAGTGATGTAGAGCACTTTTTCATGTGCCTTTTGGCCATTCATATTTCTTCCTTGGTAAAGTTTCTGTTCATTTCTTCGCCCCATTTTTTAATGGGGTTGGATGTTTTCTTCTTGTAGAGTTCAACCAGTGCTTTATATACCATTGATATCAACCCCTTATCTGATGGGTATTGTGTAAATATCCTTTCCCATTCTGTGGATAGTCTTTGTATTCTGGTCACTGTATCTTTTGCGGTGCAGAAGCTTTTTAGTTTAATGTAGTCCCATTTGTTGATCTCTGTTTTTACTAGATTGCTTAGTTCTGTGTCACCTTTGAAGATACCTTTATCTTCAATATCATGGAGGGTTTTGCCGACCTTGTCTTCAATGTACCTTATGGTTTGTGGTCGAATGTTGAGGTCTTTAATCCATTTTGATCTGACTTTTGTGCATGGTGTCAGGTCAAGGTCTAAGCCCATTTTTTTGCATGTGGTTGTCCAGTTGTGCCAGCACCATTTGTTAAAGAGGCTTTCAATGCTCCACTTCACATCTCTTGCTCCCTTATCAAAGATTAGATGATCATACATTTGGGGTTGTGTGTAGGGATATTCCACCCTGTTCCATTGGTCTACGGCTCTGCCTTTGTTCCAGTACCATGCTGTTTTAATTGTTACTGCTTTGTAGTAAAGTTTGAGCCATCTACCCATTTCTTTGAGCTTCCATTGACCTTCATTCATTTCTACCTATTATGTTCCAAACATATGTTCCAATCTTAGCAGCATGGCTAACAGAAACCCTCAGTGTTTCATGAAATAATTCATAAAACTGGACACAGGCTGGAGCGTGCATGTTTGGAGGGGGAATTTCAGAACAGGACTGCTGGGCTAAGTTAGAGTGGGGTGTCCTGAGAACAGAATAGAGGAGTAGAAGTGCGGGGGTCCAGGGTAGACTTTCTAAAAGAAGGAAGAAATACAAGGTCTTGGATGGAGTTAGAAGTTGGACTTCCCTGTCTAGACAAGTCACACTGAGGATTAGTGTTTGCAAATGAACACAGGTCTAGACATAAGGGGGAACAGAAAGTGGGATACTTCAAACCGGAGGAATAGGGTGGTAATAGAGATGCAGAAAAATTTTTCCATGTCTGAACCATAAATAGGGTTGTTGGTGCAAGGGCACATCTCCTCCCTTTAGGCAGGCCCTTGGCAAATGGCTCTTTTCTGGGTCATTTTCTGTTTGAAGCCCAGCACTAAGCTCATCTTTTTCATAAGCCTGACAGAACATATATATCTCAGGCTTGATGCCCAGTAATTTCAGAATGAAGAGAAAAGGCAGGGGTGCAGGATAGAAAAAAAGAATGAATTGAGAGTATGGTGGTAGTCAATCTTTTTTTTCATAAAATAACAAGAAATGAGGTATCTTTTAATAGCTGGCCTTCAGAAGCAATCCTCTAATGCCATTCTGGAGGCTTAGGACAAAATCAAAATGTAGTTGAGCTCTTTTCAGACCTTGGGTGGTTTATGGCAGCATCTAAAATTGCTGGTAGAATTATGACCTTGTAATTCACAGCTGTGTCATATATTCTCTAGCAAACAGCATGATTTATATACAAAGCCAGTTGCTGGGAAAGAATGGAGAAAAAAAACCTTGCACAACAGAAAGTTTATGAAGTGGTGTTATTTTTATTGTATGATGTCTTTTGCATTGATAGGAGGGTGATGCTTATGGTGGAGGTTACTGGCACAGTTCTTTCAGAGGGGTAGGGTATGGGAATGACTCATTGAATTTCCACATTGATTGGCCATACTGCAGTGTCCAGAGTTTACTGTCTGCCCTCCGTCCTTCCCCCAAAGAGAGCGGTCACCTTGAACACTTTCTTTTCTTGAGATTATGCTTGAGCATCAGTCAGAACTTGATAATAAATCTGAATAAGAGTGGCCAGAGAGATAACTCAAGGGTTTGCGCACATGTCCAGTTCACGTTAGAGGTCCTGAATTCTATCTCTGACACCCACACCCCCAGGACCACTGATACAGCTCTGGTGACCTCTGAAAACTGTCACCTTGAGCACTAAGCCATCAGGTGGGTTCTGCAAGACTGAAAATTACCATGAGTGGCTCTGGATCCCACCCTACCCCAACACAACTGGATGTGACTGGATGTGACTCCTATAAAAACAAATAAACAAAACAAAAAGTCAAAAAAGCAACAACATAAAAATTTGAGCAAGAAATTTTACTTCTGCTAGATATCCTTCCTCCCTAAGAAATAGACTGTAAATGGGATTTTTGCCACACTTTCTAAGTCAGCCTTATTGATACTGGTTATGGGGCTTGAGCAAGCAAGGAGCCATGCAGGAGGAATATCAGATTCACACACATGTCACAGTTGTGAGCAGTGGAGAGAAGGGAGAGCCCAGAGCTGAGGTAAAAACAGTCCTGGATATGAATCTACAGACCCAGTATGCTTGAAGCTGGACCCCTGCTCACTCAGTTGGCCCTGAGCCATTCACCTAGGGAAGAAAATGAACTTGCTTTTGCTGCCTAGGGGGCTGGGGGGGCGGGCTCTGAGATCAAAGGAGGTGATTAATCCGTTTGTTCTAACCAATCTCTGGGTCAGCCTTTCCTTGCTCTTCATTTCATTTCCCCTCAGTCTTTGCATCCCTATTCCTTAAGGAGGCTCTTGAAGAGAGTCATCTAACTCAGACTTCCTTCTCTCTAAACCTGCTTTTCTCTGCTTTGGTCTCATTTCTCTTTGTTTGTTTGGTTTTACTTGGGGACTTACTCCTGACTCTGTGCTCAGGGATTACTTCTGGCAGGCTAGAGGACCATATGGGCTGCTAGGGATTGAATTCGGGTAAGCCTTGTGCAAGGCAAGGTCCCTCCCCACTGCACCATTGCTCTGACCTCACCTTGGTCTCATTTCTGTCATTCTAGTTTTCCTTGGTGTTTTCTCTGAGCCTGCTAGAAATCTGATCACTTGTTTATACCCTTCTTTTCTTTTGATCATACCTTTCGATCCTTCAATCCTTCAGTCCTCATCTGCCCTTGCCAACAGGGTACCAGAATTAATGATAAGGACCTTTATGGGGGTGTTTGGACCTTGGTGAGCTGAGTCCAGGCTCACTGCAGTGTCCCCAAGAGGATGCTGGGACACTGTTCAAGGAAAGACAGTGGAGCTGGGGGACATTCACTGCAGAATCCTCTTAAGATCCCCAAACATTGGGATTCATGGAAGAACTTTACTTAACTCAAGTTTTTGGTTGGTCCATTGAATTTTAGAAGCCATAATTAATGATGTGTATTTTCCTTCCAACATAAGCTCTTATTTTTATTCCCACAGAAAAAAGGATTTTATTCTGTGGGATGAGTAAAAGAATTCTGGACATCTTAATTATATATTTTCAAAGTCATTCTTTTAGAAGTTTTAAAGAATGACACACTGCCACTTTGAAGAAATGAAAGCAACATAAAATACAAACTAAAACAAACAACATGAAAATCTTGTTCACTAGATGAAGATCAGTTTCAAATGCTTTCCCTGCCCTAGATAAATGAATGTTAGAGAAACCAAAATGTACACAAAATGAATTCACACATACTAGTTTAAAAATAAAAATGTTCAGTATAAATTTACTGGAACATTGGAAGGAAAAAAATTGAAGTGAAATGAAGGAATTGCTAAATTCTGGTAACTTTGGTTCCTAAGACATGATTATGAGATGGCACGATTATGAGAAAACAATTAGAGAAATCTGTGAACATAATTGGGAAGAGTGAGGAGATGGAGTCATGTTTTCTTTGAACTCTGTTTCCTAACTCGATGTCATACAGGATGAACTTTCTGCTAGGAAAGGAGAGAAAATGATCACATTAGCATTTTCCTCCCACGTCCTTCCCCAGACTGATTAATTGTGTTATTATTTTCACTTTGTCAAGATTGTGTAATATTCTTGCTGGAATCTACAGCTTCTCTTTTAATTAGTCTTAGCTAATTATTCAGGTCTGATGAATGCCCAGGCTCATCTTGTGCCTCAAATCTCCTCATTGCTCAGTCTGTGTGCAAATAGGAAAGACGTGGGCTCCATGGGGTGCCTCCAGCCCTATCAGCCAATGGCTTGGTGAGATGAACAAGTTACTGAATGCTGCGGTTGCTGCATCTGCAGAATGGGGACAACTATAGCCATATAGGAGATCAAATGAGTCCTTTCAAAATGGTCAGCATGGGGGTTGGAGAAAGAGCGCCCCAGGCTGAAGGCATGCTTTGCACGTGGGAGGCCCAGCTTCCTTCTCTTTGCACGGCAGATCCCCCAGCACTGCCTGAAACTTCCCACTTCCCAGCATTGCCAGGTATGCCATCCATTGCCTCCCGCCCCGCAGTGTGTAACACGGATGGGCCAGGAGCAGAGGTCTCCTAGCTTAATGGCCTACTCCTCCTATTTCAGAGAGAAATGGTCGCTCAGCTCTTTGAAAATTTACGTTTTTAACCAAATTGTCAGAAAGCATTGTCCCTCCCATAGTTCTCATGCCCTCTAGTGGCAAGTGTTGGGAAACACTCATGGATGTTAGCCAAGTGAAGAACCCAAGAAATGTAAACACTCAGTGAGCTTTCGGAGACGAGTGAATAGCAAGAGAACGGCTCTGAGGATCTCAGACTCAGCTCTCATCTCCTAAGCCTCAGAGAATTTTTAAATGGCTAATCCTTTCCAGTCTAATAGTGCCATTCACTTGCTTTAAACTCCTTCACACCTTTGGCATTCTTACATGGGTGCCTCCTGGCTAGGACCTGACAGGCCTGCCTCAGTGCTCCTGCCTCCCCACCCTCTTTCCTGGCTCCCTTCCTTTCCTGGGACCAGAACAGGACATTGGCTGCTCCCTCCTGGATCCACTTATGGACCTGGAGAGATAGTACAGTCGGGAAGACATGCACTGGATCCAGTTTGATTCTCAGCATGCATATGGGCCCTGAGCACTGCCAGGGGTGATCAATGAGCACAGCTGGGTGTGGCTTAGTGCCCCTCCCAAAATAAATAAGGCTGTTCACTCCTATTTCTCTGTGTGGGGTCTTTTCTCTCCCTTCAGTGCTCAACTTTGTTAGAAAGATTAGGGGGACCACATGGTCCACAGTGCCCGTGGCTGTCTGCTTTGGGCCACGTGAAACAGTCGATCATTTATTCACTTGCTACTTTGTTTGTGAAATGTGCCCTTCTAGACTTCATCCCTAGAGGCAGGGACATCTTCCTTGGGACTGCATATTGTTCCCAGCACATGGCACAGTACCTGGCACTAGCAGGTACTCGGGATATGTTGATCCAACCTAATATTTATCTCTTTCTATACCTGTAGCTACACAGCTATAAAGATGTGTGCAGGCAGGTACATAGTAGCTCTCAACCTCCACTCTGTCAAGTTCTCTCCTTTATCTCTATTCATCCATCAATTCTGTCCATGTTGCTATCTACATACTTTCTCCCTATAGGCACAAAGGCAAATCCTCTGTTTTAAGTATGTG
This sequence comes from Sorex araneus, assembly GCF_027595985.1. NCBI lineage: Eukaryota > Metazoa > Chordata > Mammalia > Eulipotyphla > Soricidae > Sorex > Sorex araneus. The sequence goes on from NC_073304.1 coordinate 114,207,368, forward strand.
TCCTCACTTAGTTGTGGCTAAGTTCTTGGAAGCTGCAATTCTAAGTGAAATCGCTTGGATAGAATTCCGTCTTAGGCCTCATTTTATTTATCTTGGGTCAGGGGGCTGTGCCCTCCCGTCAGCATTCTAAGCAAAAGACATAGGTATTTGCAAAAGAAACAGCCTGAGTGGAGGGCCTCCTGCACACACCTGCAAACGCACCTCCGATGGGGATCAGAGAGTAGCAGGCGGAGTTCCAGGGATAGTCACAGAGTTTCACGTAGTTTGCATGGCTCAAGCATCAAAGTCTGTAAGAACTTGAATTGGGACACGGGGGATGGTCAGAGGAGATTGGAAAGTGGCTGACATTCACGGAGCACCAGCTGTGTGGGTGTGCTGTTCTGTGCTTGGGCCAGGGGCCTTGTGATTCTCATCACACCCTGAGAAGCAGCGACATTTCCCCATATTACAAACAATGCTGGGACACGCACTGCATCTCTCCATTTATAAACAGCAGAGATGGGAATGGAGATGCATGTCAATAAGGCAATGCTGCCTCTTAGAGAAGGGTGACATGTTGACCAGGACACACACTGGCCAGCTTCCATGAGCCTTCGTTTATACGCATGGGGTTGGATATAGGGGACCCCAGAAGGTGATTTCAAGCCAGAAGCTAATAGCAGCAAGAGACTGAGAGATGAAAAACAAGGAAGCCATGAGTTTGAGTTCATCAGGAAAGTAGGTGGAATCAATGGACTGGGTGGCACTCAGGAATACTAGTGGTTCACAGGGTGCTGGCGTGATCTGAAAATTATGGGATATTTTCCTGATTAGACCTTCCTTGTCGCAGACCTTCTTTTTCTCAAGGACATGTCATGTGATTTAGATTACACAGAGTCAGTAGGCATTACAAGGAAAGGAAAGGAGCATCTACGATCAGGTGAGTTTGGAAAATTCTAATTTAATAATAGAGGTTTGTTGATTTTGGAGGGGTCATACCTGGTAATGCTCAGGGCCTACTCCTGGTTCTGCACTCAGTGATCACTCTTAATGAGAATTGGGGGATCATATAGGGTGCCAGGGATCAAACTCAGGTTGGCTGCTGCGAGGCAGGTGCCCTAGCTGACGTATCATGTCTATGGCCGCTGTTAGAGAATTTCTTAGTGGTGGACTCAGAGCCTTTTATATGCTGGTATATGTTGCTAATGTCCAATAACAGGTGATAGTTTCCCTTTGGCCTTTGAAACAGGTTAATGCTCCCCTGGCCAGGTATCCACTGAAGGTGATGGGCTGGGACCCCCATTTCTCTCCCCTAACTGGGAGGGCCCTGTATACAGCTTCTAGATTGACTGCCACAGTCCCCCAGTGAAATTTGCTCCAGCTGTCTGCAGGGATCTCTGTTCAATAACTAAGCCCTTTCTCAGGGTGCTGGGGATTAAACCCAGCACCTCATATATGTGAGGCCCAGACTCTTGCATGAAGTTAACCCCCAGTAACTGCCTTCATTGCTGTCTTCTCTCTCTTCCCTTTCTTTTGTCTCCACTTCTGCACTGGTGATTGTCTCAACAAACTACTCACACATTCTTGGCTCAGGTCTTATTTCCAGGTGAACAAGATCAAAATACCACATTGTATGAAAAATGGGGGAAACCAGATCCCAAATTCCAAGTTTTCAGAGGCTAAAGAAAAGACTCGAGGAAACTGCACATTTCTGTAAAATGAGGGTTTGAAGTTAATGAGCACATTTATTGAATATCTACTATGTGCCTAGCACTTTCCTACAGAAGCAAGTCCCGGGCCTTCAGCAATAGGTGGGAATAGATCAATTCAGGTTTATCCCCCAAAGCAGTTGCCCTTCACTACTGCAGTCAGTGAGTTCTCCTTGGAGGGGTTCTTTTTTTAAAAATTTTATTGAAGCGCTGTGAGATAGTTACAAGCTTTCATGTTTGGGTTACAATCTCACAATGATCAAACACCCATCCTTCCACCAGTGCACATTCCCCATCACCAATATTCCCAGTATACCCCCCTTTCCCACCCTCCCCCTGCCTCCATGGCAGACAACATTCCCCATACTCTCTCTCTACTTTTGGGCATTATAGCTTGCAACACAAACACTGAGAGGTCATCATGTTTGTTCCATTATCTACTTTCGACATGCATCTCCCATCCCACTGGTTCCTCCAGCCATTGTTTTCTTAGTGATCCCTTCTCTATTCCATCTGTCTTCTCCCCTCCACTCAGGAAGCAGGCTTCCAGCTATGAGGCAATCGTCCTGGCCCTTGTATCTATTTACTGTCCTTGGGTGTCAGCCTCATGTTATGTTATACTGTACTGCACAAATGAGTGCAGTCCTTCTATGTCTGTCCCTCTCTTTCTGACTCATTTCACTGAGCATGATAGTCTCATTGGAGGGGTTCTTGACCCTTCTCAAACTAAGTCACCTCTGAGTCAGAGCTCCTGCCTTGCCTTCCAGACCACACAATTAGTGCCATCCAATTAAGGCCTTTGGTTCTTAATAAATGCTGGATAAAATTCCAGGATTTGCTGACTCCCTGATTTTCCCTGCCCAGTATAACATCTCTCTTAATTAATGAGTTGCAATTAGCCTTATAAAAAGAAATCAGACCACTGAGGTGTAACATCTTGTTCCAAAGCTGTCCTCCTGCTGAGAGTGGGATCATTCAGACATTAGGCATATTCATAAGTCCAGTGCTTCCACATTCAGATGCATCTGGTCCAGCTGGGATGCAGAAGGAAGTTTACAACAGCGAGTCAGCACTAATGCACAGGAGCATATGTGGTGCTGGGGATTGAACTGGGGTCAGCCGCAGGAGAGACAAGTGACTTCACCCTTTTACTGTCTCTCTGACCCTAATTTAGCTACTTTTAAAGTGTTGTGTCTCAGTTCACAAGTTAACTCAGAGCACATAATGATAGACATTTTATTTGTAAGGGACCTTAGTGATGATTTATTAGCACTTCCAGTTCCTCCCTCCCTTCCTTCCTTGCTTCTATCAGAAGAAGAAAAATTAATTTCCTAAGGTGACATGGTATGTTCAAGCATTCCTGAAACTCAAGCCCACTTAATTCTCCAACTGTCATAGTTATGTTCTTCCCAAAGCCCTCAGAACACAGGGAGGGGTATGTATGTGTGTGTGTGTGTGTGTGTGTGTGTGTGTGTGTGTGTTCTATCTTTCTTGCTCATAGCAGTCCTAACATAAAAATTGGCATAAAAGAAAGCTAACTTGTCAACCAATAAAATAGTTTACTTTTTCCTTGGATTCCTGCCTTGAGGACTCTGCTCTTAGCACTCTTGAGATATTCATAGCCTGTTTGTATAAAGAATAATTATTATAATTTGCTGTTTTTATTCATGTTTGCCTTTATTAGTACTACTTTTGAGTAAAAGTCCTATTTTATGAAGTGCCTCAATCTAACAACTCCCTGGAAAAGACTAGACAATATGAGTGCAGTGACTTATTTTTAGTAAGTTTCTTTAATTTGTATTCTCCCCATTTTATTGGGTTTGAAAACATTAATTTCCTTTCTTTTCCCCACCCACAGTCAGTGAAATGACCAAAATAAGGTATTTGTTGGGAAAAGAGGAAAGGACTGGCTTATTTTACCACTTAACTGATTAATCAGTCTAGAAAAGTGGAGAGTTGATTTTACTTGCAAACCTTAGCCCCAGAGAATTGATACAACAACAATAATAATAATGACAGCAGCACAAACCAGCAAAAGTCACAACACAACTCTGTGGCTCATTTATACCCTGGGTTCCTCTACGGCAGGGAGGAAGAACCCATTTATTGCTCATTATAAGACAATGGCTAATTTTATTTATTTGATGCCTCAGCAAGCCTTTGTGTACTTCAATACCAATTTGCTATGGCTTGTCTTTTTCATGATACTTTTCCTGTTGGAGATGAACTGCTTTGTAAAGATCAAGAATCACTGCGTAGGCGTGACCAATCTTCATCAGCAAAGTAAGATGGTGAGAGGCTTCAAACAGAGTTGTCTGTTGCCACATGGCCATTAAGAAGATAGTTTTGTGCTGTCTGCACTGGTTCTATGAGAATATGGTGATCTCAGTCTTCAGCCCCATCACTCAGAGTCTAAGTGGATGAGGCCAGTCGATCTGGCAGGTCTCTGAAGCCTGCCGTTCAAACTCAGGCCACTGATAGTCAGGGGACAGAGTTGGGGTGGAGATGCAGGTTGAAACTGGCGCGAGTCATTTCACTGGACTATTAGCAAGTGATGTGCCACTAGATAAGGCTTTGAACCAAGCAGCCCTGTTCTTGCCTAACAGAACACTGCAACTGCTTGACAAAGGCCATTAGCATAAGCAGAGGTTTATGCGCTAAGTCCAGTGTATGTTCATGTCCTCATTCCTTCAATATTTATTAATTGTATGCTACTGTCTAATGGTTATTGGGGATAGAAGTGGAAGGAGACAAGAGTTATAGAGCTACTTATACATAGGAAGAAGATAGGTAAATAAGTCCATGAGCCAAGGACTTTGGAATTACAAAGTGTGACTCAATGTTTTATTTCTGGTCAGAACATGTCACTGTGCTTCCAACAGAGCTTTATTTAGGACTCAGGGGGAGCATCGTGCACAATCATGAAGAAGGGGATATTGCATTCTTCAATAGAATCTGCCCTCAGCTTAGAAACCTGTCAGGAGCAGGGAGTGTGGCTCAGTGCCACAACACAAGTCTCATGTATGAGGTTCTGGGTTCAATCCCTGATAACCACCACCCCACACACACACAATGTATGCATACACAAACACAACACATGCACACACACACGTAATACAACAATGAACAACTTTTTCAAGTCCTAAAATGGCAAAAAAACAGATGTGAACAGAGATATGACCCTTGTAAGAGGGAAACAAATAAATCTAGCCAATGTATCATACCTGGATGTTCCAGATATCATAAACCATGTAATTATGAATTATACATAAGTAAAGAGTTCAGAGACTTTGGCCTCAGGGATCCTGAGTCTGAAATAGTTTGTAAGTATCTAAATTAAATCATGAAAATAAAAATAGCATTCTTCCAGTTGCTAAAAGAATACTAAAGGGAACAGAAAGAATTATTAAGTGTTGCTAGTTATAGAAATGTACCATACAAAAGTACCTGTTGAAAAATTAACTATTCCTCCCTCTAAAATGTCAGTAATTCAGGAATTAGCAAGTTATGTGCCTGCAGCCTAAATCTGGTCCACGTCTATTTTTTGAAATATTTTTTGATTGAAGTGGTTTATGTTTTTTTTGTTTTATTTTGGGGATACACATTGCAGAGTTCAGGGTTTACTCTGGCTCTGTGTTCAAGGATGATTCCTGGGGAGGCTTGGTGGGGGGACGCCATGTGGTGCTGGGGACTGGCTGCGTAAAAGGCAGGCACCTTATCCCCTTTATCATCTCTCCAACCCAAGATTGCCTGCATTTTAGAGGTATGTTATGAAAGTTACCACAGAACGGCCACCACAGAAATACCAATGCCCTTCTGCCACCCATTGGAATCCCATCATCCTTGAAACCCTGAGAACCCCTTAGCTCTTTGATCAGAATCCTAAGCATTTGGCTTTATCTGCTCCCTTGTTTTGATATTTATTATCCTACATATGGGGTTAAGCTCCTCCCATAGTTGTCTTTCTCCTCTGACTTATGTCACTCAGTGGGACCTCCTACATCCAGTTCCATCAAGTTTTTTGAAAATGACAATATTTCTTCTTTTCTTATAGCTGAGTAATAATTTCCCAATATAACACCACATCATGTGATTCCACATTGAAGACATCCTTCACTTGTCAATGGAATTTCAGTTGTTTCTTTTACTCGATTGTATATAAAGTGATAATGAATATAGATGTGCATGTATCTCTTAAGATTTTTGTATACTTCAGAGAGAAACCGAGGCGTGGAATTATTGGAAATGGTGGTTATTGGAATGTAGCTTTGCTCATTTCTTATCTATTATCTATGGCTTTTCATACAAAGTGTACAAGCGGAGTGGCTTGAAAGATAGCTTATGTTTTGCAAAACCAGAGATACCATTTTAAACCCTTTTCAGGAAAAAAATTGCTGGCCTCAATTTTGGTCATCTGAGTTTATTCTGGAGTTATTAGAACAAAACCTTGCAGAGATGAACCTGGTATCAAATTAATTCCTCTAAGACAAGTACTTTATTTTCATCCCCTGAGTTTATCTTAATTTTGAGTATCCAAATTAAACATAGCTAACTCCCAAGGCACCTGCGGTCCTTGTGAAAATGTTTTTACTGACCTAAGATTTTGCTGTCTGCTTTCTGCTTTAATAGAGAGCTAAATCAAGCACAGCCATTTGGAAGGAGTGCCTGTGTTCTTGGTAAACTGTAATTGAAGATATAACTCACTGTGTTCCTCAGTCTTTATTCAAGGCCGCTGGCACAAAATTCTGCTCAAACTTAATTTTAGGATAAGGTTGATTTCTGAATGGACTTTATAGGTCTTCCCAGTTTACAATAATCATAGCCCAGGATGCTTCTCTCTTGCCATAAGTGACAGAAAATGCAGGGTCGTTTTAGAGATGAATTTAATGGACTCCTTGGAGGTGCCAAGACTGAGTGAGTGAACGGAGAAGAGCCAAAGGGTCACATACTCTCAGGCAGGTTGTGCCCCAGAGTTCTTTCATGCCCCCACTTGGGTCCTGATTTGGGCCATGGATGGGATATTCATTTTGCCTTTAAACTGTGTGACTATATTGAGGTCATCTCTGCAATAGGGGTGGGCCCCGCACCTCAGTCCTCAGACCAGTGGAGACCTCACCATCTGTCCCCTTTGGGTCCAAATGTCAGGCAGGGGGGAAACTCAAGGACATGTGTCCACTTCCTAGAGTGGGCTCAGCCTCAAGGTGTGGGAAGCAGGATTAGGGAGATTGGTGCCAGTTCCCGCCACACAGCTCAGGCTCTCAACTCCTGGTAGAGGAGAGGAATTGAGTTTGGATTCAATTGTCTCCAACATCATCTTTGGTGTCCTCAGCCAGAGATTGTCACTTTGGAATTGCCAGGAAACTACAGGGACCAAGAACATAGTGACAGCAGTGCTAACTGGTGATGAGAAGGTGGGTGGGGAGCGAGCAGGGGGCTGAATGATCGACTTTGCTGTCCCTCTGATAGTTAGTTCCCAAGAGGAAAGAAGATCAGCAGGTGGGAAAGAAAAGTGAGAAAAAAGAAAGGCAGAGCAGGGATAAGGGAGGGAAGAAACGTATGGAGGATATGAAGGAAGGAAAGGAGGAACTGAGGAAGACAGGGCAGGGTGGAGGATACAGAGTGATTGGAGACTGGGCCAACTTTTCTTGAGAAGCCAAATTTATAGTGACCACAAAAACGCCTTCTCTTCCCCTGGAACCCGAGGACTGAACAAGAGCCACAGACTTCTGGGCTTTAGTTTTAAAGAGTGAGCGTATGGCACTTAATTCAACTGGTCTAGGATTTGAAGAATGAACAATGGCATAAATAGTAAGTATCTGGTCATAGATTTGCTGCTGAAATTTTCATACTAGTTCATGACTCCTTTATCTGTTAAAAAATTGGATTATCTGTTACCAACCTGTGGAGGTAGGTTTGGTTCTAATAATTTTAGAACTAAAATTATTTGGTTCAAATAATTTTCTATTTGTCTCTTTCTACTCTGTCCTCTGTGCCTGCCTCACTCCCCATGTTCACTTGACTTCCATTACTCCACCCTACTTTCCTTTCAACAGAGATAAATGACTGCTAGGTCAATCTTGTGTATCTTAGTAGGAAAAGACCATTACACCCCGGGAAGAGGATCCAAGTGTAGGGACTTCAGAGAAGTTCTTATTGGAGACATGGAGGGGACAATGTCTTTGCAGTATTTTCACATTCAGAGCAATAAACTGAAATTAATTTTAACCTCTGCACATATTTACATATGTGAACGTGACAGGGATGAATGGAGATGTTACTGGCACCCACTTGAGCAAATCGAGCAATGGGACAACAGTGACAGCAACATATATGTTGTTGTCAGTAGCTATTTTTTCCTTTCCTTTGCTAGTCCCATTGCATTGTGTTGGATATGCCACAATTGGTTTGTCCAATCACCTGTTGATGCACATTTAAGTTCTTTCTGACACTTTAGTATTTTGGATAAAATTGTCATGAGCATCTACGCATAAGAGAATTTTATTTTTCTTGAGTAAATGTCATAGGATAGATAAAAATAAGTAAAGGTCATAGAATAGATGTAGTTTAACTTTATATGAAATTGCCAGGCAGTTTTCCAAGTGGGGAATATTATCTTACAGTTGCTCCATTGCGCTATGAGAGTGGCCTTTCCTTGTTTTCTTGTCAACAATTAGTTTCGTGACTTTTGTTATTTATGTTTTATTGAGGTAACTTTTATTTTTGGCAGCTTTTAAATGTTGACCATTCTAATGGATTTATTACTGAGATTTTAATTTGCATTTCTTTAAGTCCTATGCTAGATATTCCTATTGCAGTATTTCACTCCCAATCTTTGAAAGTTTGTGCATTTCTTTTTATAACATTTTTATTTTCATAATATAAATCATATTTTTACAGTAAATGTCTTTTGTGTCTTAGGATCTATTTGTTTATTTCACTGTCTTAAAAATTTTCTTGTATTTCTCTTTAGAAGCTTCAGGTGTATCTACCCTTTATGTATAAGTCTGTTACCTGTATCAAATTAATTTTGTATGCATTGTTAGAATTGAAATGCATTGCTTTTCCTTTACTCATTTTAAGTTCTCTCATGAACCGTTGTTGATAATTTCCTTTTTCTATAAAATTGGCTGAGTACTTTTGATTTTTTGATTTTATTATTTTTATATAGTTTTTAACGAATCACCGTGAAGTACAGTTGCAGACTTACAAACTTTCATGATTACATTTCAGTCATACAATGACCAAGTATCCATCCCTCCACCAGTGCCCATTCTCCACCACCAATGCTCTCAGTATTCCTCTCGTTTTGATATGAACCATTTGACTAAATATGTGAGCCTGTTTCTGGTTAATTTTTATCAATCAACTCGTCTTAATGCACTTTTTTCATCAAAAAGTAGTTTATGTATTTTAAACTTATAGTGTTAAACAGTTGGTAATGTTCTACTACCCTGTGTACTTCTATATTATTCTTATAGTATTTATTTAAGGAATGTGATAGCTTATGTTTATAATGCAGATAGGTTTGTAAATTTTTTTGCAATGCTTTTGCCAGATTTTGGTGTCATAGCTAAGCTGACATTACAAACCAGGGTAAATGCCTCCTCTTCCTTTATTCTCTAGTAATTGGTGGTGGTGGTGGTGGTGGTGGTGGTGGTGGTGAGTTCTGTTTTTGTCACACCGGCAGTGCTTGAGGATTACTCTCAGTAATGCTTCGGGGCTCATCTGGTGTTGGGGATTGAACTCCTGTTGGTTGCACGTAAGAAAAATGCTTTTTTTTCTTTTTTTAAAAAAAATTATTGAATCACCATGAGATAGTTACAAGCTTTTACCTCACACTATCCCTCCAGCCTTTACTTTATTCTCTAAAAGAGTTTGTATGACACCAACATCGTTTCATTTCCAAATACTTGAGAGAATCTTCCAGAATTACAGTAACAGGGAGTTTCATTGTGGTAATGTTTTCAGTTGGAGTTTAAATTTCTGTAACAGATATATAACTGTTGATTTTTCACATTTATACTTTACAATTTTTTTCTATTGTATTTTTAACAAAATTCCTCTATTATATGAGTTTCTAAATATTAGGGTATAATATCATTCATAAAATTCTTTCAGTGACTCCTCAGTATCTGTAGGACCTGTAGTTTTGTCTCTATTTCCCAAAGAACTATGGTTGTTAATATTAAGTCTTCTGTCAATGGATTTATTTCAAGTACACAGTTCCTTTCAAGTCAAGACAAGTCTTTCCTTATCAGTGTATTTATTGGTCATATTATTTTCCTCAACTTAAAAGTTTCCCTCAGCAAAACATTTTTCTCTTTTCACCTTTCCAATTGTTAGTCAACAATTAGGATTCAAATTATTGTGAATCCCTTTCTTATTTACATGTGCAGCATTTTCCATGTACACATATACTGAATACACTTAGTTGTTCCATGCGAGTGCACAGTAATCACATAGGTATCAAGTAATGTTTTTCTTTTGCAGTATTTTATCCAAATTATTGATTTTTTCAATTATTATAGAGCTTTTATATTGCCTCTCCTGCTAAGGTGCACAGGAGATAGTTTTTAATTGATCCTGTTGATCACTGAAAATCTAGTACCTAATACAGAGCTTGACACAAAATGTATTCTCAGTTTACCAGGTATGGGTGAATGAAGTATGTTGAGAAGAAATAAAGTCTCTCTAAAAATCTCTTCCAATAATTTTAACTTTGCTAGAGGGCAGTGTGAGAGTTGAAAATAAATGGGTGGGGGACAGATTATGAAAAATCTTGGCTGACGATGTACAGAATCTAGATATTCAGAATTCAGAATGTAGATATTATCTGTTTACTTAAATATAGATCTCCCTATTTCTGCCCCTGCTATATTTTTGTGTATGGCCCATGCTCTGAGGATGGGGGACTGGAGCAGATCACGAGAGAGGATGCTGAGAACCACTCAACTGGGGAGTCTGGAGCATGGAGTGCCACCAGTGACCTTGCAGTCTCTTCTGGCACGGTGCCCTGTGTAGGATTAGTGGACAGTTTGAGTCTGAGTTATATCAATGATGGGAGAAGAGGAGGCGGGTGATTTAGCTTTTCTCTCCAGTTAAATATCTCGTGCTTCAAGGTAGTCAGTCCTCTCTATGAGTCCTCAGTCACCATATAGGATCCAAAAAAGATATTATCCAGTGTACCCCCAAACTGCAGCCTCCCAACACTCTCATCTCTACCCCTCATTTGGGGATTAAAGCCGTTTCTGCTTCTGTGCATGTAAGCCATATCCTAAGGAGCTTACCTAGCAATTTCCAAAAAGAAACTGACTGATCAGCTTTTAGACTGAACAGATCAGAGTGCTTCCCCCTCCCTTCCCAGATGCCCTTTTTGACGTAGTTTAGGGCATCTACTGCCCGGCTCTTGCTGGGGTGCCTGCACAGGCATTGGAAGCTGAGGGAGGAGAGAATCTTTACTTACTCCATCAGAGCCCAGAGGTGGAGAGGAGCAGTCTGTCCAGGACACAGGTCAGAGGAACAGTCACCTCCAGATCCCTTCCAGAGAGTCAGCTTCTGCAAGGAGCAAACTGAAGGGAACCTAGAGCCCAGCTCCATTTGCTACGCCCACCATGATTCCCAGTAAGATTCTGGTCTACCACCAACAACCGGGCAGCACCAGCACAGAGCTTTATAAGCCCACAAGGCGCCGTAGAAAGTCTCTGGGTGATTTGTTCCAGAAAGGTTACCGGGTGAAGTCTGGGCCTGCTACTCCTGAGAAGGAGGAACCACCGAGCTTCTGGCAATCGTTGGTGTCTTGCTGCAGGGTTTGTGCCACTTGGGGTAAGCTCCCTTCCAACCCTGTTCTTAATCTCTGAGTACTGCTCATTTCTGATGTCTGCCTATAGAAGGGTCTGTCGCTAGGGACTGGCTCTGGATGCTGGCCAGTGGACTGGTGGCCTTCTCCATTCCCCTTGGCCCAACATACCCTCCTGAACTCAGAGGTGCTGGGTCAGCAAACATGCTCTTCTCCCCTTTTGCAAAATTTAACTGGTCTCTACTGCTCCTGATTGTTTTAGTGATGTTAATAACATATTTCAGAAATGTTAGGGGAAATCTTTGGGACGATCAGGAAGAGCCTCCATCTTTATGAAGTGGTCATCCTTTTCCATGAGTCAGCTTTTTCGGAGGAGACATTTGGTGCTACCAATTCATTCTTTTTTTCAGGTTCAATGGTGCCTTTTATGATTGTTCTCTTCTGTTCTCACACCAGCCAAAGGAGTGTAGTTTTGTTAGTCTGAGTGGTCCTTCATCTGTCACACCCTGCAGAAATCATAAGTCTGCATGCAGTGCTTCCCCGTTAGGTCTTTGTTTGACTTGGGCTTCCCTAATAAGAGGCATTAAAAATAAATGCCTTAAATTTATACTTATGGAGCTAAAAGTATAAGTCGTTGGGTAAGACAACTTTCTTCCAATAGTGCTTCGGAGGTCTGGGGGACCCACTGGCTATTCTGGGTCAACTAGGTCGTGGTGTAGTGCAAGGGACTAAGGATATAAAGCTGCTCAGGCAGCGCTGGAAGCTTTTATTGTCACACCTGAAGGTGTTCTGGGGCCTACAGTGCTTCACCCATTGATGAGTGGAGAACTATGTGGTACTGGAGATAAAACCTGGGTCAGATGCATGTCATGTAGTGTCCTTAATTCTGACTGCAGGACCTTGGAAGAGATCATTTTATTTTCAGAAGGATTAATGGTACCAGAAGCCCCTTGAAGCCTGGCTTAGGATCCTAATGTGAGTCAACACAGCTTGGGCCACCTCTGTCATGCCATTTTGTATAGGGACATTCCAAATAGCAAGAACATGTGAGTGTGACTCATAGTCACCTTTTAATTAGACCTGGCACTGAAAGTTTTCTAGGGCTGAAACATCTGTATGAACTTCATTTGGAATAGAAATATTCATGCTTATGTCCATGACCCTAAGGCTCCTGGCTAGATTCATCTCTTCATTGTCAGTTATTTGGATCTTTTTACTTTTCAACATTCATCATTGGTGGGAGCCAGTTTCCAAGAAGCTAGAGAGACAAGCAAGAACAACAGGGTTAATAAACTAAGAGAATGTAGATACTTTCTGAGGAAGAATCAAGCAAAATCCCATAGCTTGTTTAGCAGCTGATCCCCTTACTTTTCCTCTGGAAAGGTTTCTCATAAATTCTCTTTTTCACTTTGTAGTCATGAGTGGTCATTACTTTTATGCAAGATAATGGACACAGTAGAGCTGGGTTCCTCTGAGGAAAACAAGAAAATGTACAAAGCTGATACGATCATATTTAGAGTGTGAGATATGCTATTAAGAGTTCAGGGCAATGGGGGAGAAGGACACTAAACTGCATGGCCAGAAAACACCTCTCTAAGGCATTGTCTACTTAGACTTATCCTCGTGATGATCTGGAAGAGCATTGCAAAAATATCTGGGAAGACTCTGATCTTGGAGTGAACTGGGCATTGTTCATGAAGCAGAGGTGTGATGTGGAGGGCACAAAGATGGGGATTGGAAGTGAAATGAATAGAGCCTAGATCATGTTAAATTTTCCAGCACAAAATAAGGAACCTGAACTACATATGCAGGAATGGATAAGAGATGGAAGGCTTCTCGCAGTGAGTTATGTCTGTAGAGATTGTTGATTGCTTTCTAGCTGAAGGATGGTGGGCATGAGTGGGCTGCCAGCCTCTAGTGCAGGACAAAGATCAGCTGGGGGTCTTGTGGTCAAGCTAGCAATAATAATTGTTTGGACTATGATTCTAGCTGTGAAAAGGGAAAAGGTGAGTTATTTATGATACAGTTAAGAGGAAAATCAGTAGCATTTGCTTGTTTACTTAGAAAAATGGCTTGTTTACATTTTGGATCCTCCTACTTAAAAAGAAGATCTTTGAAGCAGTACCATTGCCCGTTTTTCTTTCGGGGTCAAGATTGTGATGGGTAGATGCAAAATAAACTTGGTTGCACATGGCCAGCATGAGTGGATGAATGAATGATAGATAGATGGATTGATGGATGATGGAGGGTTAGACACCTGAGTGGAGGGTAGATGAATGGACATATGGATTAACAGATTAATGAGGGATGGATGGATGATGGATGGATGGACAGACAAATAGAGTATGTGTGTATGGGCAGATGGATGATGGATTAGCTGAATGGATGGATGGTGGCTGGATGGATAAATGGACAGATGAATGGAAAATTGATGAATGCGCACATGGAGAATGGATGAATGAATAGATAGAAGGTTAATGGATGGATGATGGACAGATGAATTGGTGATGGGTGGATGGATAGAAGATGGATGAATGGATGAAAAGATGAATAGGTAGTTATCCTACTTTGAATATAAAGTGATGTTACTGTCTGCCAGACAAGAAGTAGAACTGGGATAAGTTGGAGATCAACCTCCCTGAATTGATAGCACCAGAAATATTTGAAAAAGTCAGCAAGGACTGTTTATAAGACAGGACAAACAAAAACCAAGGGGCCTCTGAGAGCAGAAAGACAGTGTCCTCCTGCCGCTGGTAGGGAGGGGCTGAGTCACTGTGCCCAAAGGGAAGAGCTTGTGGTTCAGCAGCTATGGAGGCTCCAAGGATGAAAGAGGGACTCAGAATTGACAGCAGGGTGCAGGACTACGCACGGGGGGTGGGAGGTCTGCCCCACTTCACCGAATTATCTACTGACTCAGTTTGCACTCTCAGGAGGTCTAGGACCTTAACAGGCCACATTAAAGTAAGTACTCTTTAGGATTTGCATAGAGGTGGAAGGATTGGAAACAGACTTACAGTAACTTATTTTTTTTTTTGTATTTAAAGATTAAGGTACTAAAGGAGATGGGAAATAAGAAATTAGATAATGTTGGTAGACTCTGTCATGGATGTATCGGCTTTTCTGCTTTCTCAGTCCTTTATTCTGATGTCACATTCTTTGCATTAATCTCCTGAGTTGTTTCTGTCCTAAGAAGCTCAGCTATACCTATGCTGAGAATTCTATACCTGTTTCCCATTTCTTTGGACTTTTCTTTTGTGCTCTTCATCCCTTTATCCTGGATGAAGAGACCTCTGTTTGATAGTTTTGCATTTTTACATTTTTTGTAAAATTTTACAAATTTTACACTGATTTGTAGGTAACTGTGTCTTCTATTTCAGTGATATTTCAATACTTTGTTGTTGAGAAAGTTAATTTATTCAGTATCTAGGTCTGAAAAATATAAAAAAAATTATTGTGCAAGTAGTCAACCCCAGCTTCATCTCCAGCATCACAGATGGTCTCCCAAGCACAGGCCAGGAGTAAAACCCTGAGCTCTGCTGGGCGTGACCCCCAAACAAACAAACTAGACATCTAGTTGTTTTGTTGTTGAAGACATATTTTTACAGATATTTATTTTTTAACTTTTTCTAAAGTTGTTTTTGGTATATCGAGTATGCCACGGGTAGCCTGCCAGGCTCTGCCGTGCATGCGAGATATTCTCTGTAACTTGCCGAGCTCTCTGAGGGGGCGCAGGAATCAAACCAGGGCCAGCAGTATACAAGGCAAACTACCCACTGTGCTATTGTTCCAGCTCACAAATGAAGTACAAAGTGAAATTCCTTTTCCCCTTTCACTCAGATGGCTGCCCGGAAGCCTAGGTAAAATTCATGACCCTGGTGTATGCTTCCAAACACCTAGATATTTAGGGATTATTATTAATGTGAAGTATGAAAATGATTTTGTGGTAATGGTAAGAAATAATATCAATCTTTCAAAGATTCATGCAAAAATATTTATATATAAAATTGAACGACTTGAGTTGTAGCAAAATTATATGAGGGTGGGTGAAAAATGAAACAAAACTGTCTATGGATAATTGTTGAAGGCAGGCGTAAGTATGTGGCAATATAATACAGTATTTGGTTTACTGCTTTATGTTAGAGTTTTTCTATATGAAATACCAAAATTCATAAAAAATCTGTATGTGTATTCACCAGCTTATAAACCAAATTATTTATGATGTCATTTTGAATAAATGTCCAAAGTTGAGACATTTTCAGTGAACTACATATTGTAGGTATGCTATATGCATTATCTATTTATTCATTATGATTCCTAGGTCCTACCAATCAGATTATTAACCCACTGAGATAACTTTTGGAAATATTTAAATCACAGAATTTTAAGAAAACAACTAAAAACAGAAGGAGGTCTTTTATATATGATTCATATATATAAATATATAGATATTTTTGGGCTCAACCTGTACAAGATGTTAATGATCTCTTATACAGGGGATTAATGTCTCCAAGGTGAGGTACAATAATTTTCACACACTTTCCTCTAAGAAAGACTTTATGGATCATTTTTAGTTGAAAATTCATAACAAAATAATTTATTTAGCATCTGCCTTTGGGACAGGCTCGGGTGGTGGTGGGAAAATTCAAAATAATGATGGTGGAAAGGCGTAATGATGGCAGGACTGGTGTTGGAAATAGAATGCAATAAATGATTACATTCAACAACTTTATGGAAATACAATTTTAAAAAGTTACAAAAATGCAGACACAGCCTATTACTGATCTTCCCTTGTTAACAATCCCCTGAGTTCTGAAAAATGGCAAATATGAAGGTAAGTTAATCTACTCAGCTTCTAAACTCCCTTGTCCACAAATAGTCGCTTACCCTCATTCCCCCTCTAGTCTCAGTCTCTAACTAAAACTTTCAAACACCAAGAAGAAGGAATATTATGAGTCACCTATCGGGTATAACCCATGGAGGGACTGCACCAAAAACATTAACAACAAGTCTCGAAATGGAGACGTTACTGGTGCCCACTCAAGCAAATTGATGAGCAAACGGGATGACAGTGATACAGTGATACTTCATTTGTACTGGGCTGGAGTAATAGCACAGCGGGTAAGGTGTTTGCCTTGCATGTGGCTCACCCAGGTTCAATTCTTACATCCCTCTCAGAGAGCCCAGCAAGCTACCGAGAGTATCTTGCCCCCATGGCAAAGGCTGGCAAGCTACCTGTGGCGTATTTGATATGTCAAAAACAGTAACAAAAGTCTCACAATGGAGACGTTACCGGTGCCCGCTCGAGAAAATCTGTGAGCAACTGGATGAGAGTGATACAGTGAACGTTGTTTTAATGTATCTTCAGGTGCCAGTCTGCTAGGAAATTTTGAAAGATTCTTTCATGTCAGACTTTTCCAACTGTGGTTCTTGATCTGGTGATCTTTGAACTTGAGGTTTCCTGGTGGCTTTTAAGAGTGCTGTGTGCTTAGTGTGGGTCTCTGGGGTGTTCTGGGTGTGCAGTGAGCATTTCTGTCTGAGAACTTATGGCTATGGTACAAGCTCTTTTTTAATTGAATTACTGTGAGATACAATTACAAAGCTTTCGTGACTGAACTTCAGTCATACAATGATCTAACAATGATCTAACTCCACCAGTGTACATTTTTCACTACCAATGTCTCCAGTATCCCTCCCGCCACCCCCACCCCATCCTCTGCCTCTATGGCAGCCAATTTTGTTCTTTCTCTCTACTTTTGGGCATTATGATTTACAGTAAAGATACTGAGAGGCCATCATGTTTGGTTCTTTATCATGATCTTTTTCAGCACACATCTCCCATCCCAAGTGATCCCGCCAACCATCATTGACTTGGTGATCCTCTCTCTATCCCAGCTTGTTAAGCAGGCTTCCAACCATGGAACACTCTCCCTGGCTCTGTCTCTACTATCCTTGGGTATTCGTCTCGTATTATGTTATTTCATATTCCACAAATGACGGATTCCGTATTCCACATTCTATGTCTGCCCCTCTCTGATTCATTTCACTTAGCATGATATGGAGACAACCTCTTCTTTCTAGGTTTCCAGTCCTTTCAGGGTATTGCTTTACAATTAATATGTGCATATATATATACACACACATATATATGCTGCTGTTTCCATCTCAACCAATCAGAGTGATTTCCCCAGCCTCCCTGAGCCTGGGAGTTGGCCACCTTCTATTGAACAATTGTTTTCTTCTTCACTACAGTCTCCCCATACTACTGGCCCCACTAACCTTTGTCTTTGTGAAATTCAGCACTGTTACGTATTTATCCAGGGCATTTCTGATACCATGTAATCATTATTTATATACATTTAACTCAACATATAGTTCTTATACAAATGTGAAATTACATTTCCCAGCTCTGCCAAGTTAATTTCCAACAGAGTACTTACTTTTCATTTTGTTTCAAAATACATTTTCTGGTTTCCTCTTCTGCATTATAATTGTACCTTCTTTTTTACTTCTTGTTCTCATGATATTTTAGTGTGTTTCCTCTTTATTGTTACTTTAGTGAAACTTTGAGAGAGCACGAAATAAAGCATTCTGTTCAGACTACTATGTATAAGCCAGAATACACTGAATTATTATTTTAATCAATAAATTAATGATATGTATTGGTATTTTAATGAAGAATTTAGGCATCTTAGCCTCAGTGAGATTATTTTTTCTTCTGTACTTTGAGAGTCAATTTCTGTTATTAGATTTATATTTAATTCAGGCTCTTGTACCATAGGTTTCCATTTTTTTAGCATTTCAATAAAATATAAATATCTTAAGTATCTTAAGTAATTTAATAATAAGTCATATGGGTGAAAAATCATGGGGGTAGGTTCATTGCTTTACAGTTTGTATCTCAATTGTTATTTTATAAAGATTTTCCATTTTTGTTATATCAACCTTTAAAATAAAAGCTTTCTGAGGGCTGGAGCGATAGCACAGTGGATAGGGCATTTGTCTTGCACGCGACTAACCCGGGTTCGATCCCCAACATTCCATATGGTTCCCTGAGCACCGCCAGGAGTAATTCCTGAGTGCAGAGCTAGGAGGAACCCCTGAGCATTGCTGGGTGTGACCCCCCCAAAAAAGCAAAAAAAACCCAAAATATAAATTTTCTGAAAGTCATCCCTTCTCTCAGGTTTTCTGTTTTTTTAAATATATAATTGTGCATGTCTTTTTGCTATTAGTTTCTTTATGAGATCAACCCAGTACTTTATTTTATTTTGTTCATTGTTATTCTTTGTCGTCATAAAATGATTTGGAATATCACTTTTTGTCTTTATTCATTTTCTGATTATTCAATTATAAACACTAAAATCTACCTCTTAGTGGTTACTAAGGTTCCTTTTTCTCTAAGAATTTAAGCTAGATGCATTATTTTACATGTAGTTTATTATTATACTTATTGATTTCTTCTAACTTATTGTTTGCTGGCATGTTTATTATAAGTTTAAGTATAGAGGTAGCATGCTTTGGCAGTGTCACTGTCACTGTCACTGTCATCCCGTTGCTCATCGATTTGTTTGAGCGGGCACCAGTAGCGTCTCTCATTGAGAAACTTATTGTTACTGTTTTTGACATATCCAATACTCACTGGTAGCTTGCCAGGCTCTGCTGCGCGGGCTCCATACTGTCCGTAGCTTGCCGGGCTCTCTGAGAGGGGCAGAGGAATTGAACTCGGGTTGGCCGAGTATTACTACCAATTTTAGGTTAGTCATATGATTATTCGGGTAAAGGGATATTTGCTAACTCTATGGGGAAAAAGAAATTAGGTACTGTTGAAACACTTTTAACCAAGATAAGAAAGGTCATCAATTCGTATATTGAACAAGTTATAGGTGAAAAAATAAAAGATAACCCAATCCAGTAGTCTCCAAATTGGGCTGTACATTTCTCTCATTTGCAGAATTTTAAAAAATGTGGTGCTCAGGCTGCACCCTAACAAACTAAATAAAAATATCTAGAGTTTGGCTTTCAGGATTCAGGACCACTTTAAAATCCTCAGGTGATAGCAATGGGACAAACTCCTTGTTCCCTGTCCTCTCAGCATCTAGTGTGACCAAAAGCAATGGAAACTTCTTTAAAATGTAGACCCACTGATTTAGAGTCTGCATTCACAAAGCCAAGGTGGGCATACGGAAATTGGCTAGTGGGTCTTCAATGTAGAGTATTAAACTGGATCCCATGACTTCTTATTGGAATAGACTTTTAGTGGGCTGCAGCCACATCTATACCATTGCCTGCTGTTTACATCAGCATGGGCAGATGTGACAGGACCTAACGCCTGTATTATGATCATTTAGAGAAAGCTGGCTAGCCTTCTCAACTGGTGGGTCATTAGACTTTCTTGAAAGCTCTGCCTGGCTGCACCCCAGGTACACACTCAGAATAAAAAGGAGATTCACATAGCAGTGGTTCTTACAGTTTTCACATAATTTCAATGTGCAACTAATAAAGCTCAGATCCAGAGTCCTTCAGGGACAAATAGAACATGTAAAGGTGTTTTACTTTATTTATTATTAGTGTTTTTGATTTTGGGCCATACCCAGTGCTCTTTGGGGACTACCCCTCACCCCATACTCACTCAAGGTTGCTCCTGGTGGTTCGCAGATAACCATGAGATACACTCCAGTCCTTTGATAGATCTTCAGCCTCTGTAGATGTATTTAGTTACATTTTTTAATTTTAATTGAGGGGGCTGGAGTGATAGCACAGCAGCTAGGGTGTTTGCCTTGCACCCGGTCGACCTAGGTTCAATTCCCAGCATCCCATATGGTCCCCCAGTCACTGCAGAGTTCCTGAGTGCAGAGCCAGGAGGGATCCCTGAGCATCGCTTGGTGTGACCAAAACAGCAAAAGAGAAAAAAATGAATTACCATGAGATATAAATTTACAAAGCTGCTCATGATCGGGTTTCAGTCATACAATGTTCCAACATCCATCCTTCCACCAGGTACATTTCCTACCACCAATGTACCCAATTTGCCTTCTGCCACCCCCAGCTCCTGAGCTTCTTTCTTCTTCTTCTCTCTCTCTTTCTCTCTCTCTCTCTCTCTCTCTTCCTCCCCCTTTTCTCCCCCCTCTCTTCTTTTGGGCATTATGGTTTACAGCACAGAAATAGAGACCATCATGTTTGGTCCCTTACGCACCGTAGATGTATTTTTTAAATCTGTTTTTATGCTGGTAGTAGTCATATTTGAATATTAAAGAGAAACAGTGAATCACTGACTACTAAATTTGATCGTTTAACAGAGTCAGAATTTGAAAAAACAGAGCAAACCAACATTTACCTGAGGCAAAATTTTATATTTAGAAATAAAAAATTAAGCAGAATTTAAAGAAGATATATTAATAAAATAACACTCAGTAAATTATTAACTGATAATGAAATGAATGTATAATGAACATCACTTGTCAAGGAAGGAAAATTAAATAAAACCTTATGAGTTCCTATTTGGAATTGGCAAGTATCAAATTAGGATTCTTACTCTCTGTCTCTTTCTCCCCCATGCCCTCTCCTCCCTCCCTTCCTTCCTCCCCTCCTTCCTTCTTTAGCACAATATTTAATCTGGGGGAATGGGGGGGTGGTTTTATCTACAGATGAAACTGAAAATTTCAGGTTAGCTCTGAAAGATAATTGTAGTGTTGGAAGTGCTCCTTAAGTATGAGTGGTTGAAATTGGAAAACAAAAATCTCTTAAGGGAAGTGGTTACAAGTTTGGGCTTTGCACAGTGAGACAAATTTGGGTTAAAACCTGACTCTGTCACTCATAAATTGGATGCTGGCCACACACTTTAGTCTTTCTAGTCTTTAATTCTTTTCTTCTGGGGATGGATTAAATAAGAACGAATTTGACATAGGGAAACTTAAAAATGGTAGATAGTTATTTTTCATAATTGTCAAACCATCACCAATATTTAAAATAGAATGCTGTGTGATTATGTGTATGTCTTGCTTATCCATTATTTATCTTGAAGGGGATCCCTGCTTGCTTTTGTTGGAAACGCTGTGAGAGTTAGAATGGGTTGACTTTTAGTAGGAATATAGGACCTTCTGGCTTGTTGCATTAGATTTTTCCCACCCTTATTTAAATTTTATTTATTTTGGTTTTGGACCACACCAGGCAGTACTTAGAGCTTACCTTTCGACCTGTTCTCAGGGATAGGTCCAAAGGACAGGTCAAAGGACAGGTAGGCTTGGGGGACCATGTGGGGTACCACCCATCAAATCTGGGTTGGCCACATGTAAGGCAAGAACCTTACCCTCAGCATTATCTCCCCAGACCCTCCTTATTTTCATATGTTTCAATGAAAAAACATTTTCTTCTATTACATTTTTAAGTTACTTAAAAATGTGGCTTAAGGGCGGGAGGGGCAGTACAGGAGTTAAAGCATTTTTCTTGCATTGTAGCCTGTGAACAAAGGGTCAGGAATAGCCTCCGAGCACCACTGGGTATGGCCCCAAACCAGTGTGATTTAAAACGACATCACTGAGAGACAAATGTTATAAGTTTGAGTGATTTGTATTCTATTTTTGTACCAATAAATGGAAAACTATACATAACATGTAATATAACTCATTATATTGGCATAGTAAAACATAGTAAACTACGTATAAATTCACACAGGATTTTCAGGATGAAACCCTTAGTGGTTAACACATTTTATGCCCCATGTCCTCATTTCCATGCTAACTGGTCATCTTTGTTAACTTTAGTTCCATTGATATACTGCAGAAGCACAGATGGAGTCAGCTTTCTCCACTGGACTGGATGCTTAAGGCAATAATAGTTTGTTAAAACTTCACTTTCCACCACCTTGACCTCAATGTGATTTAATAAGATTGGGGGAGTTCTTTGAAAATGTTCTGCACAGAAATACATTTTCTGAGTGCATGGATATTTGAGGAATTTTTTTATTGTTGCTTTACTGTTGAATAACTATTTGACTGGGTATAAACATTAGGGAACAGGCTCTGCCTGTCTTAAAATTCAGTGTTGCCCAATTTTTATTGAAGGTTTCGCTCTATACTTTGATCTGAATTTCTTTCATTGATGGCAATTCTGTCTCCATGCTGATATTTAATTATCTTTTCCTATATATTTGAAATGTTAAAGGAGAAAATAAACCTGATACTTGATTGGCATTGGTTTTGAGAACTGGTCATTTATTTCACCTTCTGTTTCCAAGTTCATTCTCATTCTGCTCTGGCCATTACTTATGATTGTCCTGTGGTTTATTCTTTACTTTGAAAGAATTTTATTCATTGGTTGGCTCTCTGTGATCTTTTTCCTCGCTTTCCCGTATTTTCTCTGCTTTCTGAGGTTACTTCTCAATCCTGTGCTCTGCCACAAATTCCATTCTCAGCTGTGCGAAATCAGCCTTTCATCAGTTGGGGAAGGACTGTATTTTTGGCACCTGAGCCTTTTTATTCCATCAACATCCTTTTCATCCCTGTATGATCCTGTTTAATAAAAGTAATATAAATATCATTTAGAACAGAAGTGGACTATTTTCTGAAAAAGTCTCTGTTTTTGAAGGTAAATTCGTGAAGGTAAATCCCTTTCAGATGAGAAGTTTTCCTTTTGAGCCATTAACTTGTGGTCCTCTTGCACAGTCGGATCCCCGGGGGCTTTTCCTTGTTCTCTTATGCTTGACCCATCAGTACAAATTGAGCCTGATGTGAGGCTGGGCTTCTGTTCTGTCTCCTCCCCAAAGTCGTCCTGGGCTCCCTGGTAAATCAGTGTGGCTTCTGTCTACCTCTCGCTGTCCCATTCTTTATTCTGTTCTTCCCAGGACAGAATAAAATCTGGCCCATTAGCTGTGAGCTCTTCTGAACTTACTCCACACTCTTTGTGGCTTGCTAATAAAATGCTCTCAGAAAAGATGTAAGAGATAAGTCCTTTTGGAGGAGGGCATGAACTGAAGTGTCTCAATGCTATGATAAACAGTATTTTGTTGGAATTTCTCTTGCACAGTGGCTCCACAGTAGAGCCGCAAGAGTGACAAGTCTTAACTCTTGAACTGCATCTCAGAAGAAGTGTGTTTCCCCCAGAGCTATGAAGACTCAGCAGAGATTTGTATTTCTTTAGCTATTGGTTTTATCTCTTCCTCCAGGCCCCTCTCTCTTCTACCATCTAGGAAGGACCCACTTTTCTTTTCCTTTCAAGAGAAGCTGCTGATTTAGAAAGGACAGACTTTTAGCTTGATGTCTAGTGAAGTGGAGTTAAATCTGTTTTGATTTCTGAGGCTGCAGGATGCGATATTTTCTTGATTTTTTTAACCTTTTTTTTTAATTGGGAGAAAAATATCAAAATATCAAGCCATGATATTTTGAACAGATAATGTACAGGTTACATTCTTCATTTTTCTCACTTTCTTCCCAGTGGTGCTCAAGAACCAGGAATACTCCAGCAATAATGCTTGGTGGGTGGTGTAGACCAAGTGACTTGGCATTCTGTTCTGGCTATGTGGTGCTGCTTGGGCCATGGTTCTTGGGGAGCCCTCAGGGCTGTACCCAACAATGCTTGGAGTGATGGGCGCCACTGGGGATTTGGTGCCAGGCTTTAAAGTCATGGTTCACCCATCCGAGTCCTTTCCCTGGCCCTCTACCCTACTGTTCTTGTATCAGGAGGAAGATAAGGATGTTTGGTTATCCGATTTGTGTCTGATCTGTTCTGAGCACAAAAGTTATCCCAAGCTTTTCCTTATAGTTTTCAAAGACAAAATCCTCTCTGAGAACTAAGTAACTGAGAAACTGCTTTAAACCAGACACAGGCAAGTGAGAAACCTCATCAGACTGAGCTTTTGATCCAGACCTATCTCTGCTCTGGCTCCATAAATTTCTTTTCAGGAGAAATTCAGCTCACTACTGATGTTACAGCAATCAGGAATCAAGACAAGGGCCTGTTTCCAATGCACCAGAAGGTTCAGCCCCTAGAAATACTCTCTCCTCCCTTCTTTCTCCTCTCTGTCTCTCTCTCTTTCTCTTTCATCTCTCCCTTTCTTTCCTCTTTTCTCTTTTCATTTATTCTTTTATATTTTTCTTTTTCTTTATTTCTTTTCTTTCTTTCTCTAATTCTTTCTTCTTTTTCTTCCTCTCTTTTCTTTCTACTTTTCATTCTTCCTTCCTTTCTTCCTTCCTTTCTTTCTTTCTTTCTTTCTTTCTTTCTTTCTTTCTTTCTTTCTTTCTTTCTTTCTTTCTTTTTATTTCCTTTTTTCCTTTTTCTCTTTCTTTCTTTCTTTCTTTCTTTCTTTCTTTCTTTCTTTCTTTCTTTCTTTCTTTCTTTCTTTCTTTCTTTCTTTCTTTCTTTCTTTCTCTTTCCTCTTTTTATTTCTTTCTTTCTCTCTTCTTTCTCTCTCCTCTTTCTGTTTTCTCTTTCTTTCTTTCTTTCTTTCTTTCTTTCTTTCTTTCTTTCTTTCTTTCTTTCTTTCTTTCTTTCTTTCTTTCTTTCTTTCTTTCTTTCTTTCTTTCTCTCTCTCCCTTCCTTCCTTCCTTCCTTCCTTCCTTCCTTCCTTCCTTCCTTCCTTCCTTCCTTCCTTCCTTCCTTCCTTCCTTCCTTCCTTCCTTCCTTCCTTTTCTTCTTTCTTCTCTCTTTGCTTTCTCTTTTCTTTCTCTTTCTTCCTCCTTCCCTCCCTCCTTCCCTTCCTTTTTCATAGTTTAGGTTGTATGGTTGCAATCATGCTAACCTTTACCATCTTCCAGTACCAAAGCACTGTAGTTTATTATCATCAGAGTTCCCAAGAGTTCCACCCCCCCACCAGTCCTATGTCATCTCTCTCACTCCCTTCCCCACTATCCTTGCCCCTGCTTGGTGATCTTCATTTTGTAATCCAAAGCCCAGGGTATGTCATCATTCTATACTATCTATTCCCTTGCTTTGTTTCTGTACATACCACAGATAAGTGAGATCATCCGATATTACCCTCCTTCTCACTTAATTCACTTAACATGATGCCTTCTGATTCTATGCAATCTGTATCCAACTGCAAGCCTTTATCTTTTTTTGTTCAGCTGAATAAATAATATTTCATTTTAGATACATTACCATTTCTATATTCACCTATCTGTCATTAGATATTTGAGGTGTTTCCATATTCTATTCTATTTATTATTTAAGTGAACATAGGAATGCCTATATCTTTTTGGGATTAATGTTTTTGTGTTTTGGGGGTTTTGGGGGATGCCAAGAAGTGAAATTGTTGTTTTCCATGGGGGCAAACTGGACAATATTCCCACCAATAGTGCATTATGCTTCCTTTCTCAGCACATTCCTGCCAGCACTGGTTGTTTCCAGCTTTTTCCTGCCTTCAGTCCTGGCCACCAGTGACCCCGGGGCAGAGTTTGTGCCTCCAAACATGCATTGAAAATAACGCTTCTTCATTTCACTTCTCTTTCCAGGCCTGAGATTTCTACGAGCTCTCCGACTGATACAGTTTTCAGAAATTTTGCAGTTTCTGAACATCCTTAAAACAAGGTAAGATGTTCTTTTGCATGCTCTCCCCCACCCACTCTCTGATGTCGGTAGCAGGTCCCACACCAGGCAGAGTCCTGTCACTCACCCTGGCACCTGCAACTCGAGATCCGCTGAAACTCAGCCAGGATCTGGTTTCTCCCCTCCCCCCCCAGGGCTGGGGCTTAGCGGTAGGAGAGACACAGCTGTGCAGGGGTGGTGGACCTGGCCTGCTTGCAGGGTGCATGCTGGACTGCACGGACATCAGGGCGGCACACAAGGATGAGGGAAGGAGTTGTCCGTCAGTGGGAAGTCCTTGCTCCCTGACTCTAAATCACCCCCGTGTTACATCACTAAGTAAGAAATTGAACCAGGCCATAAAAGCAATAGCAGCAATGCTCTGGGAGAGGCAATCACAGGCCTCATACAGCAAACAGAAAATCATTTCATTTCAAAGTACATTTTAGCTGTGCATTTTATAGCCAGTGCAGCCCCTGGGGCTGGCTCTGTGAATTGCCTTTTGGGGAATACCTGAAGACCTCCCGCCAAATGCACCACAGTGACTTCTGTTAACTGTGTTATGATCTAGAAAACCCTCCTCCTGAACCAGGAGGGAAAATCCCCCTGAGGTCTTATTCCTCGTGACTGGTGTGTTCACAGCGCTGGCCTGAGCCCAGGCCTGCCTTGATGAATAAACTAATAAAGGAAGTTCGGCGCTGGCTAATGGAGCAGAAGGGCCAGTCATAAGCTCCTCTTATAGGAAATTACACTTTCAGAGGCACATGGCCAGTGTTCTGTTTCCTCTTTGGTCAGCCTTAACGTGTGTGATAAGTGATTAAAAACAGGACACCTCTCTCTTTTTTGTAGGGGGAGGCATACCAGGTGGCACTCAGGGGGTGCTTCTGGTGCTGCCTGGGGGGAACATATGCAGTGCTGTAGATCCATCAGGGTCCCTTGTGGGCAAAGGAAAGTGCCCTGCCCACTAGACTATCTCCCGGCCCGTCTCTGTATTTTGTGATTTATACTAAAGACACCTCCATGAGTCCTGGGAGTCAGATTTTGTGTTGTTTTCCCAGTAACTGAGGCTGTGACTCACTTTTCCAAACCTGTCACATCCACTCAACAAAGAGGACAGGACTTGGCTTTTCTTTTGGCTTCTAGTGACTTCGTTAGTTTATGTCTGTTTCGGGTTGATTTCCCCTCTCTGACTAGCCAGCTGTATGGATGTGAGATGCATTTGTTGTAAAAGTTAAAAAGAGCATCTCATAGAATTTTTTCAATAAATGTTCTCATGCCCTGCAACTTCATTGACCTGAGATCAAACTTATTGGTTCACTTATTGATGTACGGTGAATCAGTGTCACTCTTCATATTTCCTCTGTTGTGACAATGACCTCAATTTGTATCATTTTTTGTTTTTTGGGATCTTTGACCATACTTGGCAGTGCTCAGGACTTACTCCCAGCTCTGAGCTTAAGGATCACTCATGGTGATGTTCAGCAGGCCTTATTAGGTACTGGGGGTTGAATCTGAGTCAGCTAAGTGCAAGGCAAGCTCCCTACATGCTGTACTATCTCTTTGGCTTCATTTTTAGTTATTTTTAAATTTAATTTTATTTTATAAAGTAGTTCACAGTATTTGATTACATTTAATATTTAATATTAAAAATAAGGGAGAGCCTGGCAAGCTCCCCGTGGTGTATTCACATGCTAAAACCAGTAACAATGCTGGGTCTCATTCCCCTGATCCTGAAAGAGCCTCCAGTGCAGCACTGTTGGGAAGGACGAGTAAAGTGAGGTTTCTAAAATGTCTGGGCTAGAACGAATGGAGATGTTACTGAGAACTTCTAGAGAAAATCTATGATCAATGGGATGATGATGAATATTCAAACACCAATTCCACCACCATTACACCTTTCTACCACCATATTTCGGATGTCTCCATCCTGAATTCCAACCCCTCCCCAAAGCAGAACTGAAATAATTTACTTTATATTGTTTGCTATGACTAATTCCCTGAAAATGATCCAAAAAAAGTTTCTTAGAGGAAAGTGTGTGAAGACTGTATTTCACCCAGGAGTCATTAAGCCCTTCTATACGAGATTACTAACATGTTGTTTAAGGTTGAACATGCATATCTATCTATCTATCTATCTATCTATCTATCTATCTATCTATCTATCTATCTATAAAATTATATTTCCCCCTAAGATTGTTTGCCTTCTGATTTAAGCCCCATCAAATGTGGTGTGCTACTCTTGGAATGTTAGTGGTGTGAGGTATGAGATGTCGAGCTGCTACAAATGTGGTTCACTCATGGGAGAGGCTTGATCTGAGCGTGTGGAGAATGGCCGTGAACTTGGTGGTGGCTGAGTTCTGGAGGTTTATGGCTGCTGGGGCTGGCTTCATTGGGGCAGGGCGAGCCTCATGCCCCCCTCCCCCCCACAGCCCCGAATGAAACAGCCTGGTGCGGGGTCCGGCAGAATGGCTATGGCATCTGATTTTAGGTCTTAAGAATGGAATTCCATGCAATGGATTTGTTAGTCTTGAATTAATCATGATTATTAATGCTGGCACGTCCCGCAGTGGGTGCTGGGCACCCATGCCAAGCACAGCACTATGGTCAAGAGACTTCAGAGTACCCTAGAGCAGGTGACGTCCCGTGGAGCCACACACAGTCTCTCTCATGCTCCTTCTCTTCCCTTGTTTATGCTTTCCTCAAATTAGGGAGCTTTTTATTCTTTATTCTTTATTTTATTTTTTATTGAGTCAGCATGCATTACAAGGTTATTCATGATGCATCTCAGGCATACAATGTTCCAACACAAGTCCCTTCACCAGTGTCCACTTCCCTCTACCAGTGTACTCAGGCCAGCTGTGTGCGACACGAGCATCTTAAACTCCTGTGCTATCGCTCTGGCCAAAGAACAGATCTGAGAAACAGAAAACACTGGCCATCAGGAGGCTGCAAGAGCTTGTGCTGGTGGAACAGAAACCACGAAGGGGCTTAGATGTGGGTATGACAGAGAGTTGAAGGCTCTTCAGCATGTGAGGATGTGGCTTGATGTTTCAGAAAACCCCACCATTTCTCTGATGAGAACAGTTCAGAGGATGGGAAGTGTCAGCTGCAGTGGGGGGTGGTGAGGAGAGAAAAGGAGAGGACAGGAGAAGAAGACAGGAGAGAGCAGGGGAGGAGGGAACAGGGGAGCAGAACAGGAGGAAACGGGAGAGAGCAGGAAGGAGAGGCCAGCAGGCATTTGGGAAAGAAGTAGCAGTGGTTGGTGCTGCTGCCACGCTATGCCTCGGGTTCAGAGCATCCTCACAGGATGCTGTTCCATGCATTCCCAGAGTGGGTGTTCTACATCCGACCAGCAGACGCTGTGAGAGAACAGGATAAGGTGATGGGCACCTGGCAGTCCCTCACCCAGAAATAAAGAAGAAACGTGTGGGCAGGTCAACCTCGTTTGGCATTTCAGAGCCAGACACGTGCACTTGTGAGATGCACCAACAGTAGAGCCGGTCTCCAGACACATGGGTGCTCCCACCAGTGTCAGCCTCCTGAATGTGGTCTCTGATGGAGGATGTTCTCTGCTCTTAGGTCTGACTCGCTGGTCCCTCCATGTGGACTCTTTCCCGGCTAGGGAGTGCTAGGGAGTGCAGGCCTGGAATGAGGAGAGCAGAAGGGGATTGTTTTTAGGACTTGTAGTTTCTTGTCCTGAGACCACTCCATGCCCCCACTCCAGGCACGAGAAAGCTCTGGACTCTGAAGACCTGTCACTCTTCTCTTGGGACGTGGCATTTGTCTCACACCCGGATTTTCGCCCTGATGCCTAGGGCCCTATGCTATGGCTTCTCTTGCTGGGCAGAGCATAGACCCCAGCCCATTTCCCTCCCCTTCCTCCCCCGCAGCTGGACGAGGTCTGAATTGCAGGGTAGAGAGAAAGTGCACCAGTTAATCGTGAGTCATTTGCACAGCACTTTTAGATGTCATTTGTTCCTGGGTTTAATTTGGAAAGCAGATTCCTAATACTCAGCATCTGTAATGATGCCCTAAAATTAATCCGATTTCTGTGCTGATGGTGGAACCTTCCAGCAACAATGATGAAATGTCCTACGCACAGAAGTACTCCCTTAAACACCCTTCCTATCCCTTAGGGATTAATCATTGCACATCTGGGTCATTTTTGCAAAGCTCCAAGAGGCTCAGAGATACTAGCAGTTTTCTTAACTCTGGAGCATCCCACTGGTCACTGGGGATGGGGTGTGGGTGAGGGCAGACATGACACACAGTGTTATCCAAGCTCCATGGTTCTGTGAATAGGGATGTGAAGCAACGTGGTAAAGACAGAAACAAGAGGGGCTTCCCTGACATACCCCCTTTGCTACCAGCTCCCTATCCCTCATCCAGTGCCACTGCCTATAGTCAGGACCCCCCCCCAGGGCTTTGCCCGGCAACAGAAGCCACAGAGGGTCCCACTCTGGACTTTCTATGAGGGAGAAGTTTGAGGACAGGATGTGACAGTGACTTGGCCACATCTAGGCTCAGCTCAGTGATTGCCAGAGTTGCTTCCTCTGAGATGTCCTATTGGGTGCATGTCCCAGTCTCTCATGGGACGGGTGTCCTCCCTGAGAGGGAAGGTTCTGGAAAGGCAGGGGGCAGAAAAGCAAGAGGAGCAGTCTTGCTTCACTCTAAAGATAGACTTAGAGAGATGGTTTGAAGCATTGCTTTGGCCTGTCTGTGCTGTCGTCCAGAGCTACAGACTAGGTGAGGTGGCGGGCAGGATCCATGACCTGTCTGCAGCAGGGAAAGCCACACTGTGACTCCTCTGGGCTTGCCCTGGTAAGCGTTCATCTGGCCGTGGGACCAGGAAGCTCTAGCCCTATGGGAGGAATCTCATGGTCAAGTCAACAGTGGATATCAAGCTCATGCCCTCTTTGCTCAGGCACAATTCCAGACCCACGTTCTACACCTGGCTAATTAGTAGGTTCTCGAAGCATTTTGCTCATCAATCAACCACTTCCTTGATAGACATGTGTCTGCCCCGCCTGTCCCTTCCCATGTTACTGCTGGCCCGGGCACAACACACACTGGCTGTGGGCAGACCCCAGTGGCGGGGCTGCAGGGATTGTGTTCAGTGTGTGTGTGTCGGGGTGGGGGGTGGAATTGAACTCTTGTCTCCATTCTCTCAGTGTCTTTCTCTATCTCTCACTGTCCTCATCTCCCTCCATCTCGTTCTGTTTCTCACTCCATTTCTCTCATCTGTCTCTCTGTCTCTGTTTACCTCGCTTTCCCTCTCTTCATCTCTGTTTAACTCTTTCCTCCTCTCTCTCCATCTATCTCTTCTCCATCTCTCTTCCTCTGTGTGTGTCTTCAGTTTTCACTCTATCTCTTTGTATGTGGGATTCATTCTCAGGCTGATTTTCTCAGCCAACCCCAAACTTACATTTTATAAACCCTAAACTTGGACCCAGTAAGACTCTTTCTGAGGCCAGAGTGATAGTACAGCGTATAGGGTTGACCTAGATTCAATCTCTGGCATCCCATATGGTCCCCTGGACACGGCTGGGAGTAATTCCTGAGCACAGAGCTGGAAGTAACCCCTGAACAATGCTAGGTGTGACCCCCAAACCAAGCAAAAAACCAAACAAACAAGTAGACCCTCCCACCCAGCTTCCATGCGTGCCTCTGAGGATCGTTCACTCTTGGATTGGGGCCTTCCTCCTTTGACCCCTGATCAGTAGAGGAAAAGAGCGGGGTTCAGGTGATCTTGAGGCGGAGAGGTAGCACAAAGAGAAGAGGGGCGTAACTCCCAGTGTGGCCGGCCCCCTGACAGGTTCTGTACACGTCAACCTCGGTATGAGGTCAACCCCAGTCCCGGCCCTGCTCCCCCAAGCCAGCTCCTGAACGCCTGGAAGCCACCGAAGATCATTAAAGCTCATCGACCAATTCATGGCAACAGTGATGGGCCCGAACCAAAGAACCAGTGCTAGAAATGGGAAGAAAGCTGTGCATGGGAAACACTGGCGGTGACCCCAGGCGGGGCTGGACATGGCCGAGAGAGACATGAGCTGCCCTCTGGTGTGCTCGTGGACCAGCAGGCAGAAGACTGGTCTGACTGAGAAGTGAACGTGTGTGTCTGCCTCTCCTTCCCAGGGCCAAGGCAGGAGAAAGCAAGAGCGCCGGTTTCCTGCTCAGCTCCATGAACAAAGATAGGAGACAAGAGAATCCCCCGATACTTGCCCCAGCACCACTGCCCAGAGGCCCATCAGGGACCTGCAACCTTGGGTCCATTTCTTAACCTCCAGATACCCATAGTGTTTCAGGATGATGGAGGAGTGAGCACTTAGAAAGAGTCTGCTAGAGCGAGCAAAGCAAGTGTGTTCCATTTATATGCCCATGCCCTTTGGCTCACAATTCGAATTCTGAGAAGGAGTGGGGAGAGGGCAGAGGCAGCCAGAGCAAAGGCCCTTTTAAATTTTTTTTGCTTTTTGGGTCACACCCATCGATGCACAGGGGTTACTTCTGGCTCTATGCTCAGGAATTACTCCTGGAGGTGCTGGGGAATATATGGGATGCTGGGAACTGAAACCAGGTCGTCCGTGTGCAAGGCAAACGCCCTACCCACTGTGCTATCGCTCCAGCCCCCAGCTCCCCTCTTTAGGGTACAATGGAGTTGGAAATACCAGAGTCAGGGGTTGAAAGCAACAGGACCCCAAGGCCCCTGTGGCTCAGAGCAGGGGGTGGGGGGAGGGAGGAGCCACCGCAGTGGGGAGGGGCCCCATTGAGGGGGAGGCAGGGATTGAAGCAGGCTCTGAATGGGGAAAATGTGGATGCATGGGAAGGGCTTTGGTGCAGTCACAGAGTGAGCCAAGGCGCGGGGCAGGGAAACGAGCAGTGGTGGAGTTTGCTGGAGCATCTGTAGAAGCACAGGGGCAGGGAGGTGAGCCCGCCCAGGCTGTTGGGCCTCTTCCTGCAACACACCAGGGACTCAGGGCGCCCCGATCTAGACAGGCAAGGCCTTTCTGTCCCAGTACGGTCTAGGTGATCCGCCCCAGAAATAGTAGTGGGGGCCGGAGAGAGGGTCCAGTGGGCAGGGCTTACTGGCAGTACCGTGGGCTGCTGACTCAGGTTCCTTCCCTGGCACTGCATAGGGTCCCCTGAGCCCTTCCACAGTGATCCCTGAGTGCAGAGCCTGGAGGAAGCCCTGAACATGGCCAGGTATGACCTCAGAAACTCCAGCAGCAGCAAAACAGCAGGAAGAAAAAGAAAAAAAGAGAAAAAGTCAGTGCTGCTTGGGGCTGGAGCGACAGCACAGCGGGTAGGGTATTTGCCTTGCACGCGGCCAACCTGGGTTCTATTCCTCTATCCCTCTCAGAGAGCCCGGCAAGCTACCCAGAGTATCCCGCCTGCACGGCAGAGCCTGGCAAGCTATTCGTGGTATATTCAATATGCCAAAAACAGTCACAACAAGTCTCACAATGGAGACGTTACTGGTGCCTACTCGAGCAAATCAGTGAACAACGGGGATGACAGTGCTACAGTGCTACAGTGCTGCTCAGGGCTGTGGCAATGAATAAAACGGGCAAAGACTCCGGGACATGCCTGTCCCCAGGAGCTCGGATCTGCACTCTTTGTGGGGTGGGCCACAGGGGAAGTGGGACTGCCCGAGGCACGGCCAGAAGTTCTTGTTCTGGGGTGGGGAGTAGGGAAAGCTGCCATACTCGGTGCATATTCTTGGTTCTGTGCTCAGGGATCACTCCTGGGGGGGCGCTCGGGGGACCCCATGTGGGGCTGGGGATCAGCCCCGTGTTGTCTGGGGCCTGGCGAGAGCCTTACCCACTGTACTCTCTGCATCCCCACCAGTAGCTCTTCTCAAAGGAGTGTGGGCACGGGCTCTCCTCACGGGGTGCCAGCTGACAGCTCCAGAGTAGGGAAGGCCCCTGCCTGGCTTCTCACAAAGTTCAGGGTTGTTCAAAACAAACTACAGACGACAGGCGGGCCTCCTTTCAGAATACAGCAGGGATGGCAGAGCACATGGCACAAGCCCGTATTCGTTCCATTTTTTATAAATAAAGTTTAGTTGGGATGCAGCCATGTCTGCTCTTATAGGCTGCTTCTGCGCTGCAAAGGGGTTGTGTAGTTAAACAGAGGCTGGGGGCCCGCCCAGAGCCCAAACTATACACTATCTGCTCCTTGGGGGAAAATAATTGCCTGATAGTAACCCAATGCCATGCTTGGACCCTAGAGAGTTTGTGAATTAGAGTTCAAAACGAAAACATCAATAATTCGAATTTCTGGGCAAGTCCATGTAAAGAAGGATTTCATATGAGCTGATGTTATTCCATTCACACAAGTTTTGTTAGGCGTGATCTGGCTATTATGTTGCACCACAGTCTTCGGTAGCCTTGGTGTTGAAGGGACTATGCCATGTCCTATACAACGACAGAAGGGAAGAAGCCAAAGAGAGAGCAAGCAAGTGAGGTGTGGTGTGCACAGGTGGGGCTGGTGAAGGGCATTCACATGCTCGTTGGGTCCTGGGCTTCAGTCCCTGGCCCACAACGGTGCTGGTCGTGGGGAGCAGAAAGGCTGAAACCTGCGGGTCTGGCACCCCGGTCAGAGCTGCCGGCACAGGGGCCCATCCACAGGTGTGGAAGGTCAAAGAATGCTGTATTGTTCAGTTCCTTCCCCATCTCTGTGTACTTAAAGATTTATTTTCCAAGTGAAAGTTCATTTTCAGAAAGTGAACAGAATTCACCAGGTTAACTCGGAGATCGCATCATTAGAGCTGTTGTTATAATCTCCCTCTGACCCAACCCGACTCTGCCCCTTGGGGGGGTCCCCTGAACTGCACAAAAGGCGGGGGGGGATGTCTCTCCCCTTCCAGCGGGGGTGGCGGTGGTCGTGGGAGGCGGCCTCCACACCACTCTTCTAACCCGGGGTTTTGGTCCCTCCTGCACAGCAACTCCATCAAGCTGGTGAACCTGCTCTCTATCTTTATCAGCACGTGGCTGACGGCGGCCGGCTTCATCCACCTGGTGAGTGTCCTTGGAGATGCTTCCACTCCGGTGTTTCCGAAACAGTCCCCACTCTCTGAGTCATGTTATTGCCGGAAATCTCTCTCCTTCCTCTCTTTCACTTACTCTTTCCCTTTCACTCACTTTTTCCTCACTTTCCAGAAAGACACATAAGGCCCGCAGAGGAATGTAGGGAGAGGAGAGGCACCGGCTCTCTTGGTTTCTGGCCCTTTGTGACAATGTTCCACCCCCTAACTGCTCAACTTTTAGCCTTGGGGGCTTTGGGAGTGCTCATGCTGTCTGCAGTAACCCCAGAAATCCACAAGATGGCAGTATTTCCTCAGCAAACGCCTGTAAAATCTGGGGATTAGGTTGGACGTTTGACCCACATTTTAGCAAATCAATTCAGATTCCTCAGTTTCTCTCCCTCTTAATAACAACCACCACAACAGTAACAACAACAACAGCAATAATAACACCAAAACCAAGATGTTTTTGGGTGGGGAGAGGGGTCTGTAACTTGTTAACTTGTTAATTTTTTTCTTATCTAAAATCCTTTTTTTTTTTTTTTAACATTATTAGATCAAGCTGTTCTAACCTTCCCAAGGAAAACGTCCCACTTTATTTTAGGGAGCTTGGTTATTGACTGAGAAGAGTTTCATACAAACGCAAAGAGTTTTAGCAGGAGGGAGTCTCTTCAGCCCTGAGGTCTTCAGTGAAGGTGCCTGTTCTTTGCTGATCAGCCAAAGGCACAAGGCATGGAGTTACTTCCCACTTGGAATTTAAATCATCATCCTCCAAGGGAAGATTGAACAGGGGGGTGGGGGGAAGCCCTGGAGCTGACCTCTTGGTCCCCATCACCTCTTCATACGGAGGGCTCCTTGGCTGAAGTCACCCCAATTCTGCAAGGTGGGCCAACTGAGTCCAGATGTAGGGGGGTTATTTGCCTTCAACAGGCCAGTGACACCCCCAGCCCTGCCCTTACCCCCTATCTATGAATCATTTTCTGCCTTACTAGACCCTAGTGAGTCTGTGAATTAGAGTTCAAAATGAAAACATCAATAATTCTAATTTCTGGGCAAGTCCATTTATTTCATATGAGCTGATACTATTCCATCCACATGAGTTTTGTTAGGCGTGTTCTGGCTATTATGTTGCACCACAGTCTTCGGTAGCTTTGGTGTTGAAGGGACTGTGTCATGTCCTATACAACAACAGAAGGAAAGAAGCCAAAGAGAGAGCAAGCAAGTGAGGTGTGTTCATGAAACGGACACACCGAGCACACGTGTTGGGATGCAAGGGCCCTGGAAGCTTCTGCAGGGAGGGCTTTGGGGAGGGAGGGAGACGCCTCCCTGCACACAGCGCTGCCGTGGCTCCTGGCCCTGGCCCTGAGGCCTGGGGGCTCTGGAGCAGAACCAAGAACCAGCACATCCCGGGCCATGAGCTGGCGCCTGCCTCTCCGCACTTCTACGAGCAGAGCCCAGGACAGCTTTGCGTCAGTGACTGTCTGGACTCCCGGCCTGTCTCAGCCCACCGCCCATTGCCTCTCCCTGTTGTCCCACTACCCTGGCCACTAGGGAGTTCAGACATTGTGTCCATCAAAGCTGAAAATGCTCCTCATGCTGTGGCCTGGGCCCAGCCCAAAGCCCCCGTCCAACGACCTTCATGAGACGGCGGGTCAGGTGGGCGTACAAAAGCAAGTTGCTGTGTGAGCTCATTTCCCAGGCCCAGAAGAAGCCTTTCAGTGGCTCGTTCTCCACAGCCAGGAGCAGAGGCCATTTGGTTGGGGTGTAGAACCCAAAGGAGCTGGGCCCACGGGGCTGTCTGGGTCACAGGGATGCAGAGAGGTGGCATCTGAGGGCAGAGCTAGGGGTTCACCAGCAGGCAGGAGCTCACTGCACCCCAGCCATGCACAGCTGCCTCCCGTGGCACCGTCTGCTGGAGTCTGTGTGGCTGGGGGCTCAGTGGAAGGCTCGGGACGTAGGGGAGCCCGGGGTGCTGGTGTTTCCTGGTCGATGGCGGATATGACATGATGCTTTTCCTTCCCTGTGACTGTTTTAGGTGGAGAATTCTGGGGACCCGTGGGAGAACTTCCAGAACAACCAGGCTCTCACCTACTGGGAATGCGTGTATTTACTCATGGTCACCATGTCCACCGTTGGTTATGGGGATGTTTATGCAAAAACCACTCTTGGGCGCCTCTTCATGGTCTTCTTCATCCTCGGGGGACTGGTAAACATTCTTTATTGTGATGTTGAGTTTTATGGTCATGAGTATTTTCTGTTACCCGGTTCCTTAAAGCTTTGTGTCCTGGCACTGTGTTTCTGCCCTGGAAGCCAGTGATCACCTCACCCGGCAATTGGGCTGAGACTATCCAAACCCCAGGGAGATTTGGCTGCACTGTCCCAGGTATATTTGAATATATTTCCTGTAGCCCAGGTGTATTGCCCTGGAGAGGGTCAGTTATTGAGCCAGCACCACACCCAGCGGTGGTCTTATGAGAATGAGACACTTACTAAGGGGAAATGTTCCTTTGGGATCTGATTCAGTCCTGATATTCCATAGGACAGTTAGTTATTTCGCCTGACCCACTGAATGCTCTCCGTAATCAATAGTTTGCGGTTTCAAGAACTCCCCTGCCCCCATGGAGATCCTCCCCAAACTTCCAACAAACGCTGTGGCTGGGGCTCGCCCTCTTTAGTTGGGTGCCCACATGGGGGAATGGCCTGGTTCAGTGGCTCTGACCACATGGATGGAGTGTGGTTTCTGCAACAACCGGCCTCATTCGGCATGCAAAGACATAGGAGCTACCTTTCTTCCTCCTTCCCCAAACAGAAAACTTTGCTCTTTGCCTTTCTGGTTCATGCAGACCGATCATGATGGTGGTTCTGATCTTTATGTCCAAAAGGGATTTTTAGCAACACGTTGGTGGTTGCTGCATTTTGTCTTTCAAAGGCATTCTCCATTTGAGGTTAAATTTTTTATTTTTATTTTTTTGCTGTGCTGGAGTGTCAGTGGTTAAACTCCTAATTCCCACACAGCTTTCCCCCATGTACACTGCACACAGGTTTATGCCATGCATAAGTCTGTCTGTTCAGTATGCATCTGGCATACCATACATTATGAAATGTATGTGAGCATCCTGTGTCAGTGTACACCCAGCAAGCGTGCTGGGAGCACCTCCGGGGCCCCTGTAGCCACAAGCTCAATGTTTGTTGGACAAAACATGGCAGATTCGTGTTCCTCCCTGCTCTTCTTTCTTCCCATGTGATTCCTGATTTTTTTCTGAATATCCCTTGGATATTTTGATGATTTTTTAAAATAGAAAGTTTATATGTATATATATGTATGTATATATGTATGTATGTATACATACACACATATATGTACATATATGTATGTAATTTTCTTTGGGCACTTGCCTATAATTACTCCTGAAGGCACTGATGATTCCTTTGATTTTAGTGAAAAAGATCTTCCTTCAACAGTGTGCTGTGTGCATGTGTGTGTTCATGTGCGTGTTACATGCGTTTCCCCAGCATGCCTCCATTTCCCTCCTCCTTGTCAAGTAGAAGACCTGGATGTCAACTGATTTATTCCTGTCTCCCTTATTACTTTCCCAGCTGTGACTGTTACTGTTAGTTGTCTAGGTTGGCTGGTGCGTGGTCCTATTTGTTTTCAGCAGTGTTCTCCCCCGCCCCCACCTTTATTTCAGCCCTTATTTTTTAAATCCAGTAATCCAACGAACTGATAGAAACCTTCAGCCCTGACCCTTTTGTGTTCTCAGATCTTAGCACCCTTGCCCGGACAGGCCATCCCCTTTCTTTGGCTGTCTTTTTAGTCTCTCTTCTGTCTCCTATCTTCTCCTCAGGCCATGTTTGCCAGCTACGTCCCTGAAATCATAGAGTTAATAGGAAACCGCAAGAAATACGGGGGCTCCTATAGTGCGGTTAGTGGAAGAAAGTAAGTATGCCCGAGGTCTTGCTGCCTCTGCCGCAGTAGAATCCTCTCTGCATGCCATTTTTTTTTTTTTGCTCTTGTTTCTTTGTTTCATGCATGTAGGCAATGTTTGCTCGCTACGTGCCCGAAATCGCTGCTCTCATCCTGAATCGGAATAAATTCGGCGGGACTTTTAACAAACATGGAGGCAGAAAGTAAGTCGTCTGCAGCAGGAAAGACGTGATTGAGTGACTTGCCAGAGCCCCTCTGGTGGGGACAGCTGGCCCCGCCTCTCCCCTGTCCCCACTGAGGTGCTTCTGTGAGGGGCAGGTCACCTCCTGTGGCTCTGCGTGGGGTGTGATTCCAGGAGCCTGTCACTCATGGACCGTTGAGTCACTCTGCTCCCAGCCTAGAGAGAAGGAGGAGACCAATGGTGTCTTCCCCAACTGTCTTTCCGAGAAGCATGCTGGAGTTTTTCACAAAAGGACATTTATGGTGCAGAGATGGTGGGGCCATCTTTCACAAGTTGCCCCTTCACCAGCTTGTTCCCTCCACACCGTCTGCTTCAGGCGCTGCTGGCATTCTGGTTTCTCCGCTGACTGTGGGGCCGTCCAGGGGTGAGGGCGGGTTGTAATCACTACTACGTGCCATCATGCCATCCAAATGTAGCAGAGAGCCTGGATAGACAGGATCTAGATCAAGGTCACTTTGCTTCTTGGAAGGTTTTGTGGCCACCTTAGAACCCATTGTCTTCAGCTGGGGGACACTGAACTTGGCCTCCAAGGGCCTCATGAATTTTGGGGACACACAAGGACTACTGTGTTTCTGCCATGTTGAGGCATGCCAGAATTACCATGTTACCATCTTCTGGAAGAGTCTGTGTCTGCTCTCCACACTGGGAGAATGTTTCCTTCTTGGTGACTGTTTCAGTGTGTCTTAAGGTCTCCATTCCAGTGCTCCTTTATCAGTCAGACATTTGATTTCCGCGGCTGGGCCTCACCTCACTGGCCTTTATCCCCACAGTGCCTCGAGGAGAGGGAGTTCTGAGGAGGCTATAGCCTGCTCCCCTTTATTTAAAAAAAGCATTTTCTCTTGCTCCTGGCTAGGATTTTGTTGTGAGGTCCAAGCCCTGTGAGCAGGAGGAGCCTGTCTTCCATCTAGAGCTCAAATATTTGTTCCCTCTGTGCCACTCCAGAGCGAGGTACGGCAAGCTTTCCTCATCTACCTGCTTTGCAGGTCATGGAACTTCCTCTCAGGAGACCAGACCTTTCATAAGCTCCACTTCTCCCCCCATACACACACGCGCACACACACACACACACACACACACTCACACACACACACGGATTTTCAAATTATCTCTTTAAGAACCTGTTTATTAAGAGAGAATAAAATCAGGACCAGCCTTTCTCCCCATGGCCTCCTCCCTTCTGGCCAGCTGGCTACCAGCAAAGGCCTCTTCTTATACACAGTTCCAGTGTGCCCTGAGCGCAGGTGTCCAGGCCACGGCTTGGGAAATGAGGAGGTGGGAAACAAGGCTAGTTCCCTTCAGCTGCCCACAGGAACCAGTTTCCCTGGGCAGGAATGAGGGGCGCGCACGCGAGGAGACAGTTGGCCTGCTTCCTGTGGGGCCGCCCCTTCCTCCACCTCCCTGTTATGGCGCCCTCTTCCTCCTATTATCTCAGCAGCCCTGGATGAGATCAGATCCAAGCTGTTCTGATTTCTGGGCCATTGGTTGGATCCAAAAGGCCAGATAAGTCTGGAGATCCTCATTGGCTGCATATTCCACACCCAGAGGCCAACAGCTCCTCCATTTGTTTTGCCTTTAAGGTGTGGACAGGTCACCATGAGGCAGAAGGCACTGGCGGGATGGGTGCTCATTCTGGCCCTCAGCCTGCTCTCTCAGCCTGCAGCACCTCTCAGCCTTACCCCTCAAGACATCAATAAAATCAATTGTCCTGAAGTCCATGCTGAAAATGTTTCTTGATTCTCACCTTAGGTTAAACAAAAAAGTTTTTTTTTTCTTACAATAGTTTCTCTTATCCATTGTGGGTGGCCCGGTGGCTTTGAGGGACAATTGTCCCAGTGAGACTCCTTGCCTGATGCCTGGACTCATCTGATCATCTCTTTGCTGGGGCCATGCACACCCCTGTGGGCCGATGCGCATGCTACACCACTCCCAGTCTTTGCTATTTCTCCATCCCTGTCACCCTCCAGGAGGATCTCTCAGCATCTATCTCTCTCTCTCCTCCCTCTGTTTTGTTTTCACTCTTCAGGAAGATGCACACTTTGTTTTTCATGTGCTTTCTGAGTCTCCAGTGTCTGGGACCCCTCGGACCCAGGGTAGGACTGTCGTAGGCGCTGGGACTGTTCCCTTTACTTTACACATTGTTGCCTGGTTCAAAAGCTAATTACTAAGTAGTTTAAAGAAGCCCTTTGGTCACTTAGATCTTTCATCAGAAAACATAAGCTTGGGAAAGGAGCAGTAATAGGGGGCCATTAGCACCCTTTGTTTGATGTTGTTTTTTCCAGTCAGTAGAACAAGATTGATGAAATGTTATGTTTGGCCAAAATTTGAGTTTTCATTTGGAATTCAGTGTTGAGAGAATGGACTGTCAGAATCAATAAGTTTTCCTTCGCTTGGGATATGGGCATGTGGTAGTAATTAGCAGTATAAGGTCTTTAGTTGAGCAACCAAGCATGGATTCTGGCAGCAAACATAATGAGAAACTACAGTTGTTCTATTTCTAACGTCAGAAAGTTTCCAGATAAAATTAAATGCATTTGCAAAAGGAAAGCAGCTAAACTTTGTTGAAAGATAGAATTCAGGCTCTTAAAATAGCAGACTGCGCCCTGTGTTTTTGTGTAGGGCATAAATAATGTGCGTCGTACTCATGGGCATGTACACACTCTTCTCTCTCACATCTAATCCGGTGGCTGCCACAAAGTAACTAAAACATCTCCATAGTTAAGGGATTTATTTATGTGTGCATTTTTCACTCAGGATAACTCCCCCAACTATGCATTAACCTGTCAGAGGACTTGAGGTAACTCATTTCCCAGAACTGTGTTGAAATCCAAAGATTACTTAAATTATAAAAATTAAGGGGAGGCAGAGAAGTTCAGGGTTTGGGATATGTAGTCCCCAATTTCAGGATATTGAGGAGAATTAAGACTTCATTGGCATCTCACTCTCTACATGTTTGGCATAAAGCAGCTACCCCCACCAGCACCCCACATTGGCATGTGGGATTTCCCACATATATTCCCTCCTGACCTCTCACAGCACCCATTGAAGATGTGAGGACCAGTGTGTGGATCAGGTGTTATGTAATTCACCTTATTAAGATGCACTGGAGTGGGGGCTGGAATCAACAGGGTTTCAAGGATAGGACCTTAGGTATTAACTGTCAAGCATCTAACGAAGGCCAAGGCAGTCAGTTTCTTTGATTGAAGAACTGAGGACCATTAGATTCTCGGAAGTATGGAGTCACCAAGTCTTGTTCCCAAGGCCTGTCCACAGACCTTCTTTCCCTCCCGTAAGGCCAGAGCTGCTCAGAGGTGGGGGAGCAAGAGGTGAGGCTCCCTTGGCCTTTGGGATCCCAGCTTGACCTTCTTCCTCACACAGTTCCTGCCATTTCCCCCAGAGTGCTATTTGCTACTTGTGACCCTGCCCACTCCTGGCTAGTTTATGAGAACTGACAAGATCATAGTCTGAGGTCACATGGCCAACGGCCATAGGAAATAATGGGCCCCCAAGCAGAGTCCATCTGTTACACCCCCTGGTTGGGAGCAGCCAGGCTGCGAGCCTTCCAAACCTTTTTCTTTCCCAGGGCAGGCTCCCAAGTCGCCCAGGTGAGGAGATACCATGTCAGGGGTCTGGGAGCAGGTGTGATGGGATCCTGAATGCTAGGGGACAAAGGGAGTCAAAGGGATGGAGGAAAGAGCAAGGGCAGGACAGTGAGTGTGACACACTTGGAGAGAAGGAGGACCCAGCTGCATGAAGCTGCCCACTCCCTTCTGCTGGCGGGAAGAAGGGTAGTCCAGAAAACATGGGTGAAACTGGCATCTTTGGCTTCTCTTTGAATTCCCTACAGAGATGCCCGCAGGCACCACTTATGGTCAGTCAGCGTAGAGTATGTAGAGTAGCTCATACTTCCAGAATGAGGAGTGAAGACAGCCCTCCTTTGATAGTGGCACTGCCTTCCCGCCCGTAATGATCCGCACACACCTTGCTTGCTCGTTATTCCTCGCCTTCATGTGGGAGACATTTCCATCCTCTCCATTTGCAGCAGTGGAGGTGATGGGAGGAGAGAGATTGGCAGGCTTGCCTGACAGCACACAACTAGTAAGAGGCCAGTCTGGAATTCGAGTTTGGGATTCTCTGCTCCCCTGAGCCATGCTGCCATTCCTGATCTCTCTCAGCTCTGACGTGATTGATTGTACTGTGTTGCTTTCTTCATGTATGTCTGGCCATAAGTGGTGCCAGGATGCTGTGGGCGTCTCTGAGAGCCAGTACCCCTGCTGGGCCTGCTTCCTCTTTCTGCTTGCCTCTGGCCTCTAAGGATTCTCACTCCAGGGATGAGAAGTGGGAAGGATAAAACCATTTCTCCCTGAACTTTTCTCATTGGGTTTGACTACAAAACACATTTGCCTCTTGGACCCGTAGCAATGAAGGGCTTTCGGGGATGGCTAGTTTGGGTATTGCCTCAGTGAAATGAGTGCCTTCTGCTTAGATTTCAATAATTTTAACCTTTTCTTGGCTCCATCTTTTCTGGAGTGTTTATTTCCTAGGTAACTCATCGCGGTAGATTGAGGTTACCCGCCAGTCTTGGCCTCCCTCGTGGGCAGAGCCAGCTCCTATTTAGAGAGCACAGTCTCTGCCCTCGCAGACAGTACCACCCTCTCCCTCCCACCTCATTATCTCCCACCCTCATGGGTCTGTCTGCAGTACAGTTCAGAGACCTGTCAGTGAGAACAGGAGAAGCAGATCCCTTTCTGGAAAGATCTGCAAAGTACACTCTCTGGGTTCGTATCATATTTTTGGTGTCAGAAGATTAACTCTCCGGAGTCTGGAGGGAGGTAGAATATTCTGTCTTCAACACAGGTGTGGCCTTGTTGTTTCAAGAAGGAGTCTT
Organism: Sorex araneus; assembly: GCF_027595985.1. Taxonomy (NCBI): domain Eukaryota; kingdom Metazoa; phylum Chordata; class Mammalia; order Eulipotyphla; family Soricidae; genus Sorex; species Sorex araneus. The sequence goes on from NC_073304.1 coordinate 114,251,436, forward strand.
AAAGCCAGAGGTAGCGAGAGTGGTATCATTCTTATCCTTGGGGAGAAGGGGGGAAAGAAACTAGCTTTATATATTATTTGCTTTAACCAAGAGCATCATATCTTAAAGATACTCCATAATTTAGAACAAAATGTCAAGATTGAGAGCCCTGGGAACACAGGCATCAGCCTCACCACCCGTCCCTGGCCTCTGTTCATTCATTCAGACCCAGACTGTCCTGAGCATCTCTGTGCTTGCCTCTGTGGGTGCTGAGCTTGGTAGGCAAGAGGATACAGCCCAGGAAAAAGGTGGCAGCTAAAAATTGCCAAATATGAATTTTGATGCATGGACTGGAGCAATAGTATGGACTGGAGCGATAGCACAGCGGGTAGGGTATTTGCCTTGCATGAGGCAGACCCAGGTTCGATTCCTCATCCCTCTCGAAAAGCCTGGCAAGCTACTAAGATTATCCCACCCATACAGCAGAGCCTGGAAATCTACTCGTGGTGTATTCAATATGCTAAAAACAGTAACAACAAGTCTCACAATGGAGATGTTACTGGTGCCCGCTCGAGCAAATCGATGAACAATGGGATGACAGTGCTGCAAAAATGAAATTGCAGAAGCAAAACTTAAGAATCTGTTATAAAGCCAAAAAAGGCTTCATTCAGATGCCCCCAGAAGTGACACTTCAGAGGAGGGGATGTTTCAGATTGTTCAGCAATTTCACCCACTAGCATGGGGGAACTGAATTCTTTGAGATTTAAAGTTCAAATTGTGTAATAGCCCAACAGGCTTTTATAAGTACCTGCTTTGCAAGGGGGAGGCCTGGGTTGAATCCTTACTGAGCCTGGAGCAAGGATGGGAATAGCCCCCTGAACATGCTGGGTGGTGTGGCCCCAGAATTAAGGTTCTGGGTCTTGACTCCCTTGTACAAACCATAGGTCTTCCTCCTTGCAGAGCAGTGCCCATCCCTGATGAAGAGAGGGCATCCTGGCTCTTGTCCCTGGTTCCTTCTTCAGAAACAGCCTCTTCAACTTCCTTCCCCTCTCACTCCCGCCTTTCCTCCTCCATCCCTCCTTTCATCCTCTCTCTCTTCCTCTCTTCTTACCTCTCTCCTCCCTCTTTGCCTTCTTCTGTCCTTTTAAAAAACTAAGTGTCACTACCAGTGATGCTAATAGAGACAGGGACATTGCTGGGACCATCCGCTATGAAGGACACTCTACCTGGCCTGACCCTTCAATGATCAAATCTGATGGTGTGGACCCACCCCCGGCAGAGCTGGCTGGGTGTGGGGTGAGCAAGAGGTTCCGCACACCCAGCCAAGAGCCCCGAACGTGCTGGATATCCGCTCGGCCATTGATGTTCTCTCTGTCCCCCTGCCCTTTCCAAGGCCAGTTGCCTCATTCTTGACTGTCTTGTGTCCACATGAAATTTCACTCAGCTTTCAGTTTCTCTGGTTCTAGACCCTTTTCTTTTAAAGAATTAGAATTTTAAATCATCAGTGATGGGAGAGCATGGATTATTGCTGTACAAAGACTGACTGCCCCTCTTTTGACCCCCAACCACCCCCACCATCACTAGGAAAGTGAAGCATCTTGGGCCATGTCTTCACCTTCATGGCTCCCACTCGTGAACTTGGACTGTGAGGTGCCATCCCTGCAGGTAGCGGAGCTCTCCACACCCCTGCCAGTGCCCAGTCTGTCTGTGGCGGCACAGTCTATTATCTGGCCAACAAAGTAAGCTCAGACTCAGGGCTCATTTCTGTGTCCCCTTATTTCCCTGAGGTGACAGTCTTCCTCTGTAGCCATTCCCAGGCTGCCCTTCCTGAGAGGGCCCAGCCTAGTTCTGAGGAGAAGTGGTTCTCTGAGGGTGTGGTGCTGGACTGAGGCCACAGCCCTCTTCCTTCCTGCTTACAGATGGCTCAGGCACCACTTTGCCTTCTTTTTCCACAGCCCGTGAGGTGGATATATGAGGCGAGGTGAGCCCCTCTGAGGGATGTGCCCCATGAGACTTCATTCACGGTTGCTGTCTCTCAGACATCACCATGCTTGATGTGGGACTGTGGTGCTGCGTGTCTCAGTCTTCCCCACCACAAGTTGGTCTTGGCCTGTTAGCCTTCGCGTGGCGGGGCCCGTACAAGCCCCAGCCCAGACTCCCATCAATGTCTTCAGATTCCTGGATTTTAAAAGCCATAAATTAGCAAATCATCAACATATCACTAGGAAGGATCATCTGGTAGCGATTCCAGTCAGAAGGAAACACAGACCCCAATAACTGATCTTCACAAAGATATGAAGAACTGTAGACAGACAGATACAGTAAATAGGGAGACAAACAGATAATTCGAGTTGACAGACCATCTTGAGCTGATTAGGCATTCTGCTTTGATTAGCATTAAACATTTGGGGGAGGGAGGAACAAAACTGAGATTGCCCCCAATGCTTTGTAAAACTGACCCATTGACTACTTCTGAAGTGCAGTTCCGAGGGGCAGATACCAAAGGCAAGTGTCATTAGATGCTGTGTTATCTGGTAGAATGTGCCAGGTCTTCCTTTTCAGGGAGGGCAGTATTGGTGGTGTGGAAGCAGATCTCTGCATCTGTTTGGGATGCTTACAGTCACTTCTCTAGCTCCTCTCAAACTTGAAGCTCTATTTAAAGAGACTTGGATGAATATTAAGTCAGTTTCCTGATCATGCTAATGGAACAGAGTCTCGCTGTCTCCCACCTCACTTTGCTGCTGTCTCTTTTCCCTTTCACACACTTATCAAAATGTTCCAGCTATTGTTCAGAAAACAAGAATAGAAATACAGGTGGGAGATGAACTATGTACCTACAAATATAAGTCATATTCAAGCTTAGACTTTTGCTCTCAATATTCTCTCTTCCATTAAAGAAACCACACACCCCAGAATTACAAATATGACTAATTATAATCCCTGAGGATTCTTTCTGTTTAGCCTCGTCTGTGATTGGCTAGGCCTTTGCTGGGTGGAATCAGAATTTAGAGGACAAAGGCAGCCATCTGAGACTAACTTGCATTGTGTTTTCTGTCTCTCTGCTCTGTCATTCATTCTGAACTAAGTCTTTCCAGAGCTATGCAAAGCAGTGCCTTTTAGATTTGGGGTTCACCCCCCTAGTCCTGTCATCAGACATTGAAAACCAACCAAGAAACTTTCTAACTAGCCAATGCCAGCATCTCCTTGACCTGCAGATCTGTTGAGACTGATGCAGTATGAAAAGTCATGAAAAAAATCTGTAGCTCTCAAGCTCTCCACATGTAGTAGTGAACTGTAGAATAATAGCTTGATTCTACCCTCAGAACCACAGGAAATGTTCCTCATGTAGATACCAACCCAGTCAAAGCATCTTTTCACTTTTCATGCCTTCTAAGAACTCATGGAGAATGTTGAGAGATATGTGCATGCAGACATCTGGGAGAAATTGGTTTACCTTAGTCACCAATGTCAATGAGTACCTTAGGCTGAGGGATAGTACATAGGGAAAGGCACTTGCCCTGCAAGCATCCAATCTGCATTTAATCCCCTGAGTGGTCCTCCAAGAACCCCATCAGGAGGGATTCCTGAGCACAGAGGCATAATAAGCCCTGAGAACTGCTGGGTGTGACCCACAAACAAAAACAGAAGAAAACGCAAATGCCTCAAAGACAACAAATTTAAGAACCTGCCCCCTCCTCTGACTTGTCAATAATGACTTCAGCCTCTGCCATGTGCCCTACAAGGTGCAGTGGTTATTTGAGGAAGAAGAAATGATGATTCTTGCTCTGCTAGCACTTGCCTGGGACTGTGCCCTATCAGAGCCATCTAAGAAGCCAGCAGTAGTTACACAGATACTGGATCATGAAGAAGTGTTCTAGTGAAATGCACGTTTGGCAGAAGTTTTTTTTTTTTTTTCAGTAAAATCACAAAAGCATAGCATTTGTGAAGACTATAATTATTTCAGAGGCTCCTAAATGTATTTGCTAATTCACACTGTTGTATCAATCCATTGAGAGAGTTTAGGGTGAAAGTAATAGCAGAGTGTTCTCTGTACCAAAAACCCCCATCTGGATCTAATGGGGTGGAAAAGGGGTGCAGAGACTCAAGAAGGGGGTGAGGACTGCAGCAGTCTCCGGACTCCCACTCCTTTCTGTCCCCACACAAGCCCTCTGTATCTTTTCTAACTCAGCAAACCCTAGAACCTGAGTTTTCTTACCTTCCTGGCCCGGGGAGCAGATGCTGCCTGCTGAGAATCACGAGACCCCTCTGGGGTGGCTGGGGTCACTATCTGCACGTAAGAAGTACCTCTTTTGTACAGAAAGTTCTGGTCTGGTCAGGGCATTCCAGAATTCTCTGTGGTGACCTGTCATTTGCCCTTTGACCTTGGGAATGTGCAAGACTGCGGTGCCTTTGCTGCCCTGCGGGTCTCTTTTTTACTGAACCTTCTGCCCCATTTAGGGAAATGGCAACACAGCCCATCCCCTCCTGAGCCACTCTTTGCCAGCTGGATAAAATGATTACTTTATTCCCTCCCTCACTAGGAGGGAGAAGACATTTCCTTCCTTTGTAATTACAAAGCATGAGATGGGGCCACAGTAGGGAATTGCCTTATCTCTGTGCTCCCCATGTTTTTAGTGGGCTTGCTTTTGTGCTTTTCCTTGAACAGGAAATGGTTGTAGCCAGAATCTGGGGGTGTGTGGCCAATAACAATCACAACTGTTTCATGTTCCCTTTTTGCCCTTTTCTTCATGCAGTGTTCTCTGAAATGTAAAACAAGCAGTAAGTAGATCCTGGCAACCAAATCAGTCAACGATCTAATGGGCTTGCGTTGACACCCTTTGTCCAGTTTCTTACACACTATGGTAACATAAGGGGTCCAAGCCAAATATGCTTTGCCAACTGGTCCATTAACCAATAGATTGTTCTTGACAGTCCAGCAAGTTGGGGCTGTGTGCAAAAGGGTCTGCATAGCCTGAAATTCACTTTTTGTGGTTAATCTGATTTCTCTGCTTGAAAGTCAGTTCTTTGGGCTGGACCCTTGAGTGTAGATGGGAGCAGGAAGGCAGGAACTGGATTAGCCTTCTTCCTTTTGGGCAGTTGGGCCATGTGCCTTAAGTGAAGACTTAAGTCACAGTCTCCCTGAAGTTTAGGATCCAAAGCCACATCACAAAGCAACCAGAATGCTTTTAAAGAGTTGAGGCCTCGGCTTCAGAGGTTGTCCTGCCAGAAGGACACTTGTCTTGCATCAGCCCCACCCAGATGTCATCCCTGACACTGCATATGGTTCCCTGAACCCTGCCAGGAGTCATTCCTAAGTGCTGAGCCAGAAGTAAACCCTGAGCACCATCAGGAGGATGCTTACACCCCTCCCTGTCCCCCCCCAAAAGTCAGTACCACCATCTACACCAATTTTAGTTACTGTGTGAGCATAACTTTCCATGGTCAGTGAATGTCAGGTGTCTGGATCCAGGTGCTGGTGAGGCAGAGCTGAGCAGAGCCTGGTCTCCAGTGCTTAGCGTGGACCTTGCTTTGCTTTACATTTCCTTGATTTGACAAACTGTACAGCTTCAGTTGGTGGGGTGGAAAGATATGCAGGAACTAAGGAGCATCATATGCAACTGACCTCTTGTTTGATCCCTGGCATTACATATGGGGTCATTCCTGAGCACAGAGCCAGGAATAGCCCTGAGCACCACTGGGTGTAGCCCACACTCCAAATAACATTAATAAAAGAGTAGAACTTGGATTCAGGTTTCTGCTTTCACTCAGCCTTTGATGTCCTAAGCCCCCTAGCCTGGCTGACCAGACACAGAATCATGAAACTATAGTTGTATAGTTTCTTACAGGATGAAGTAGGGTAGAAAGCCCCGACTCTTTCTCAGTCTCACCTTACAAATGGGAAAATGTGGGGGAGTTATATGGATTCTTAATAGTTGAAGTTCAACCCAGGAAGACCTGGGCAAATTCTTGGTCCTGGCCACGGTGTGATTACAAAATGTCTTGCAGCTCGCCATCCCTACCCCATCCCACTCCTGCTTTCGGTATGATAACATGCTGCTGATTTCTCTAACAAATACTCCTCAAAATTCATTCCCATCGCATCAGAGGCTACCAGTGGAGGAGTTGTTGGGAGAGGGGGAAGGGGGAGCAGGAAAGCATGATTAGAAGGCTCAGCAGAAAGACAGAAGAGATCCCAGCATATGTATTTGATATAAATATTATAGTTTTACAGAGACATCTAGATCAATATATGCCACATTTCATCTACCTCTTTGACAAAGTGAGCACAATGTATTCAGGGAAAGCTGTATAGGATTTTCAATTTACTCAGGATGATTTATTGTGACAGGATAGCTATGGGTTTTTTAAGTTCTTTATACTTGTTCCAGTAAAAATGGATATAGTATCTTTAAAAATAAACAGCCCAGAGCTGTGTGTTTTACATTGTCTTGCTAGAGAAAAAGCTCTGCTAAAGAGATCTAAGACCTCCCTGCCCTTTGGGGACCTGAGGCTGTCAGATTAGCCTCAGTCTTCTCTCTTTAGCTTCTTGCAGGGGTTGGGGGAGAGCAAATAGGGAACTGAATTAGGAAGTGATTGCAGACGTCTAGACAAGACTTGGTGATGGTGTGAGCCAGGGTGTAGCAGAGAGTTGGGCCCTGTGGGAAGATGCATCAGACGGCCTGTCTGGGCCTCTGGTCTAGAGTGACAGGCCCCAGGTCCCCCAGAACCCAGTCTGCGTCCCCACCCAACCTCCCCATGGCACCAGCAAGCAGGTTCTGTGTTTGTGTGGCATCACACCGAGGGGCAGGTCTGCCCATGCTTTGTTACTGGTAGGTCTGTGAGGGTGCTCCCAAGCAACGTTCAGGAGGTCTGGGGGACACTTGCAGTGACGCTCAATCAGCAGGGCCAGGTGCTTGTTGTGTGGGGCATGTACCTGCATGTGGGAAGGAATTATCTCTGCCCTGTGTCAGTTTCTCCATTTTCAAAGGTCACCTTTTCAAAGGTCACCAAATCGCAGAAAAACTCTCTGAGACCTTTCAAGAGTGTGTAGATTTCCACCCTCACTGCATTCAGCCTCAGTGAATCTCTAGGTGCCTCATTCCCTAGAGTCTTGAAAATCTCTGTGTGGCACCCCCTCCCTCCAGCCCTCCCTCTGTCCCTGCTCCCCTCCCTCTGTCCCTGCTCCCATTCTCACCCCCTCCCTGCTCCCCTCTCCCTCCTTCTTCCTATTCCCCTCCCTCCTCCCCTCCCCTCTCCCTGCTCCCCTTCCCCCTCCCTGCTCCCTTCCCCTTGCTTCCTTCCCTCTCCTTCTCCCTACTCCGCTACCCCTCCCTCTTCCCCTTCCCCCATCCCTGCTCCCCTCCCTCCTACTCTGCCCCTCCCTTCTTCCCTCCCCTTCTTTCAGGTCCCCTCCCCCTCCCTCTTCCCCTTCCCCTCTCCCTGCTCCCCTTCCCCCCTTCCCTACCCCTCTCCCTACTTCTTTTCCTCCTCCCTCCTCTCCCATCTCCTCTCCCTCCTCCCCTCCCACTCTCTCCTCCCCTCTCCTTCTCTCTCTTCCCCTTCTGTCCTCCTTCTTCACTTCCCATCTCCCTCTTCTCTTTCCCCTCTCCCTCCTTCTCTTCCTCTCTCCCTCCTCCTTTCCTTCTCTTCCTCCTCCTCTTATACCACCAGTCATAGGCCAGGGCTCCTAGGTTGTTTTCAGAAATGAGCTCTGAAGGTGGGCTTCCAACTCAGCTGGCTCATTCTGGGTGCCCTGGAATATCCTTAGGAGATTAAAGGAACAGAGGAGAAAGTCACGGGTTTCATCCTAAAGGTAGGTAGGTTAAGAATGGAAGAAGACCATCAATATACATAGTATCCATGAAATAAGCAATTTGCGGTGTGCTGGTGAGATCTAATAGTTATGGTAGGCAAGCATTCTACTATTAAACAAATTGGAGGGTTACTCACAGCAGTGTTTGGGGGTTGTTCCCAGCAGTGACAGGGAGCCATGCAGTGTCAGAGATGAAACCTAGGCCTCCCACCTTCAAACCTGCGCTCCTCCTTCTGAGCTGTCTCTCTGGCTTTCAAGAATTTTTAAAAAATTTATTGAGTGAGCCAAACTCAACCATTTGATGACTTGGATTCTGGAATACTCCCAGGATTCCCACACTTTGTTTATGGACCCTCACCCCAACTAGGCATGCTTGCCAGGAGGGAGGAGTAAGTATTTTCCACAGAATGCCATCTACTATAATTTTGTCCTTGCAAATTCTTTCTCAGGAGCCTGAAGTGATAGTGTACTGGGTGGGGCACCTGCCTTGCATATGGCCAACCTGGGTTTGATCCCAGGTATCCATATGGTCTCAGGGCCTTGCCAAGAGTGATCCCTGAGCAGAAATCCAGGAGAGGTGAGCCCTGAGTGCAGTCAGGTGTGGCCCCAAAACTAAAAATAAGAGAAAAGAAAATGCTTCTTCAAGCATGTGAGATGAATTTTTGCACTCAAGCATTAACATTTATCCCAAGAAGGAGATATTCACAGAACTGGACAGAATTTTGAAGAGCAAAGAGTCTGCCTGTAATTAATTTGAGTTTGTTGACCATCTTCACAAATAGGGTGGCCAGGACCTCTTAGAAATCAATCATTAAGATTGCCAGTCATCTAAAAATGTTCAACCCCCCCAGAGCCAGAGGTGACAACAGCTTGAACTACCCTTCCTAGCACAATGTTCCCATTGTAAGTGAATCTTTGAGATTATCCTTGTTGTGTAAAATATGTTTGTGCCATTTTCAGCCCTTCTATTTGCCAAATTGCATGGCATTAGTTTACCAGGTGGGTTAGTTACTCCAGTCACTCAGCTCTGGCTTGAGGCCTCTGATTTGTCCACCAGGTACATAATCTAGTGATGCTGAAATACTGTCATGTCTTTGACTTTTTGGGTTTTTGTTTCTGGGTCACATCTGGCTGTGCTCAATGGCTTACTGGCTCTGCACTCAGGGTTCACTCCTAGTGGGCCTTAGGAGTCGTGTGAATGCTGGGGATTGAATCCAGATTGGCAGCATCTGACCCAACAGTGTCATGTCTTAGGTTTATCTCTGTCCTCCTTTGTGCCCAGATGGAACCTCTTTTCTAGTCCATTGACACTCCTATGAGGTCTCCCCCTCCACTTCTCTTTGTGTCCCAGAGAACCTCTTGGTGTCCATGCCCTACCTGACATGAAGGAGCATAAGTTGAAATACACAAGCCTCTTCTCTCTCATTTCATCATCTACATCTTAGGATTCATTTGGGCAAATCTCTTGCTATATGACTTATAGTAACTGAGGAAATTGAGGGTCAGAGAGGCTTTCTGAAAAGATGAAGGCGGTAGGTAGGAACACAGATTTCTTTTTTTTTTTTTTTTGCTTTTTGGGTCACACCTGGCGATGCACAGGGGTCACTCTTGGATCTGCACTCAGGAATTACCCCTGGCGGTGCTCATGGGACCATATGGGATGCTGGGAATCGAACCGAACCCAGGTTGGCCGCATGCAAGGAAAATGCCCTACCCACTGTGCTATCGCTCCAGCCCCTAGGAACACAGATTTCTTAAGGATTGGGTGAAACTTGTAGGGATCATAGAGCATATTAAATCTGTCCTATACTGATTTACTGAAGATAGCCATGAATCTTCCTATTTCATAAATGCATACACTATTGCCCCCTCATATATATTCTCTAATTAAACAAATTCTCCAGGAAACCTCCCTAATCAAGTGTCTTCTTCTGCTTCTCATAGAATCTGACCTGGTACTTGTGAAATGCTAAATTGGTACTTTGCCTTAAACCATTTAGTTTTTCTGTGCTGTATGAACATGGGGCTCTCAAAGTATGAACCTCACATGGATTTGTAGTTGTCATGGGACCCAACAGATAAAATTTTGGAATAGAGTATTATTGGCATTCTACAAATCATGTATCATGAACAGCCATTGCTCTGCTGCTAAAGAGGGCCCCTGTTCTCCATGTTAGAGCATTTTGAACTTTATTTTCAGTCATTGCAGATGCAAGAAATGAGGCTTCTTGTCTCCTAATAATATTCTTTTCAAAACTGCTGCCACTAGATTTTCAAAAGTCCTACAAATGTTTACGGGAAAAAAAATTTTGCCTTTGATGCTCTATCCCTGTGCTCCTGGAGGGAGCACATTCACTGCCCTAGATGTGGGCTGGGAGGAGCTGATACCCTCATGCAGATGCTGAGTTAGAGAGTCAGCTTCTCCCCATCCATCAATCCTAACTGCATTCAAACATTTTCAATATGTGGGCTCCTTGATAGCTTTCACTGTATGGAAAACAAAATGGAGGGAAATGATTATTGGCACGAAGGGGGGAAGCCGTAAATCTTCAGATCAGATATAGGACAGATTGGAACAATATGGGTTCTCCAAGGTTGCCATGATAATGTACCTAATAACTCTCCTTGGGCAAAAAGGCAATCTGCTTTCAATCAATCTCGCCTTTCTGAGCAAAAATACCAATTATGTTGAAGGAAGATTTTTTTCTTCCCTTTTGATAAAGACGGCTCTCCACCCCAGAAATCATGCTGTAGCTAAAAGATATATATTTTCAATTGTCTAGAATGGTATTGGACAGCTAGCACCAAATGAGAAAAGTCAATCCTTTTTTTTTCCTCCTCTCTCCTGCCAGCATTTGTCTACTTCTTAAGAGAAGTGAAAGCTAATTAAAGGCTTAAGGGATAATATTGATTGCATTGGAATATATTTTATATGTACCCAGCACATTTTCAACGAAAAGAACCCTGACTCTTTCCAAGGCTGAATAAATCAGCTGGCTGAGCCTTTGATTCAGGGGTGAAAGGGGTGAACTCATCTCTTTCTCTTCCACTTCTCACACATCTGTCCTGGAGATGAATGACTTCGGAAGCGGAAGAGGGAAAGCTGGCAGCTGTTCATTCAGTTCTTTGCATACAGGATAGGAAGGATGAATGTTCAGGCAGTTCCCCAACCTATCATTGATTTGAGTCCAGCCCTGAATAATAACCAGCTCCTGCTGGTATAGAAGTTGTGCTATGCAAGGCCTGTGCAGGAGGTTGCAGGAGGTCTTAACTTCTCAGCTTCCTCATCTAGGAAATATCTCACCTAGAGGCACATGCTGGACATCAAATTCGACTTCCTTTCAGAACCATGGGACAGAAAGAACTCAGCCACGTCTATCCTGTGGGGGTTGGGTGTCATTCAGTTGGATCCATCTTGGCCTTCTTCTTGATTGTAGGATTGTGTGGGCAGAAAGTTCTAGAATGGCCCCAAGTCACCCCATTTCTTTCGGTGGCAGAGTTAAAACAGGTACGAAGTCCTGCTTCTTAGTCCCTTTCTGTTCACCTGAGACAAATTTGCAATCTAAAATCTGACTCTAAATGTGCAGATTCATTTGCAGCAACATATTTTTTGTCCACGTAAAGGCCTGAGTACCACAAGAAACATTTTAATCTCAGTAAACCATAAAATGTACATAATCCAAGTGTCCAGTTTACTGCATGGATTCTGCCACACAGTCTGTTCCAAGAGAGACTCAGTCTTATGGGTTTTAGGCATGAAATCTGAACATGAGTGGCCAAGGGACTTCCCTCCATTTAACAGGGACTGGCCAGAGAGCAAGATGACCATGTTCAGACATTGCTGTTGCAAGAGCCCATGGACAATCTTGCCTCCCCAAGCTGGCCTCTGCTTGCCCCACGCTAAATGCAGCACCGTAACAATAACAGCTCATAATGGCAATATTATTAACTGCAGTGTGTGGATTATTGATTTACTCTTTGTTCTGCATCATTATCCTTTCACCAATGAGTTTACGACATTATTCTCACATACTTAGTCAAGCACCAAATTACCACGAAAGGGCAGGCTCTTGTAATGGCAGCTAATGGAACACTGCATAAGCAATCATCATTGCCTCCGATTAGGGCCTGCCTCCAGCCAATGAGCTTTCTGCCTTCTTGGAATGTGCCCAGCGCAATTAGGGAGTACAGCGGACCTGGCCATTCTAAATTTTTCCCACGAAATGACCATACTTTACATCTGCCACCTGCCCATGCCTCTGAACCCAACCAGTGACTCAGCCTCTGCCACTCTCCGCCCTCCTGAGGGCAGAGGGATCTAAATGAGGCCTTCCTGCCAGTCTCTTTCTTATAAGCCTGTAAACTTCACCTCCACGATCAGACCCCAGCTGTTGTCCTTGGGGCTATGTCATGCACTCAAGTGCTTGATCTTAGTGGGCATCATAGAGTGAATTTAATTGGCCACTGAGAGTCCAGTGGCACAATCAGATGTTCTCAGGAGCCCAGGATGTTCCAGCAGCTCTAGAAGAGGGGTTCAGCTCAAGGGTGCCCTGATCTAAGTCACCCCCCCACCCCCAAGACTTTCCCTGCACCTGAATCAAGATAACCAAGCCCAGCTTCAACCTTTTCCTGGCTACTTCCCATCTTCAACTCAGTTCTGTGTCTGATGGCCATCCTGGGCACTTTCAGAAAGCAGCTGGGACAGACCACTGGCACACTGGCTTCGATTCCATAGGCGTCTCATTCCCATTTAGCCCTGAGTAATGCTCACTTACTGTAAAGTGTTACCTGCCCCCATTGTCAGAGGAGTTATGGTGGAAAAATGCAAAATTTCCTTTTTACTGCTTATGGCCAGCCAAGCCCATAATGTGTCAAGGCGCACATTAGCCACTCTGATAAAAGTCCGCTTTCTTACACACAAAATCATCGTTTCAGCAAGATTTGTTATCTCATTACCTGATAAGCTCTATGTCATAAACCAAGACTCATTCGGTAAATCTCTCGAGAGGACGCTTTGTGGGCAGAAAGGAGGAGATATGAATCTGCAAGGGACTTGATAATGCGGCATTTAAACGCAAGCATAATGTCACTTATTGTTAAATGCATAAAACCACTTGGCCAAACGGTTGGGCTTTTAATAGGATTTTGTGCAGCCTCAGGTGAGAAGCTACACACGTATTCTGTCAAGGAGTCTCTGAGCACCTGCCAGCACTGCTGCTTTGCCTGTGGCCTCTGGGGATGGGAGCTGGGCTTGCAAGGGTCTGGGGGAAGGTGGGCGCTTCACTGTAACTGCAGCTTCCCTGTCTTGCCAGGGGTGGGATCCTGGGTCTTGGCTGTGCCAACTCCCTCTAACTGGTCTCTCCCATTTAGGCACATTGTGGTCTGTGGACACATCACCCTGGAGAGTGTTTCCAACTTCCTGAAGGACTTTCTGCACAAGGACCGGGATGATGTCAATGTGGAGATTGTCTTTCTTCACAAGTAAGACCCCCCTTGCTATGTTTGAGACCCATAACCCAACTAGGCACCCCTGGGGGAATCTGTAAGAATTAGGGATGTGGGGCAGCATTGGGAGGTGAGACCATGTCGAATCTGCCAGGATTCTTACTGGTCTCAATAATGCTATGGAATCAATAGCAAGGGAAGCTACTTATTAGTTTCATGATGAGAATAAGCTCCTTCTGTGGAGGTGATTCTAGCAAATAGCCCCAGAACTTCTGTGGTCAAAGTCATTTTTGTAGTTTGTACCTCTGAGAACCAGGTGTGTCCACATGGTCTGATGTGGAGTGATCTGGTGCAGTCATATAGCTACAAGGTGTGTATGGTGGGGGAGCATCTTAACTGAGCAAGAGAGAAGCATAAGCAGCAATAAGAATCATGATAATGGCCATGAGCAAATGAGGATAACTCTGGTACGGGACACGTGCTGTATTCCTCACCTAACCCACAGAGGAGCTAAAAGTATATGCTCAGAGTATTCAGTCTGAATCCTAACTCCTACAATGACTGAATGAACAATTTATGTGATAAACTTCCTAGACTTCATTGTCTATATACATAAAATGAGGGAGATCACAATGGTTTTCATCTCCGCTTTATAAAGTTGTGAGGATGAAAAGCAACAGTCTATGCAAAGTATCCAGAACAGAGTCAGGTATGCAGTAAGTGCTCAGGGGAGAGGATGGCAGAAGGGAAACTGGGAACACTGGTGGTGGGAAATGTGTGCTGGTGGAGGGATGGGTATTGGAACATTGTGTGACTGAAACCCGACCATGGACAGCTTTGTAACTGTTTTTCACGGTGATTCCATTTTTTTAAAAAAAAAAGGTATCTCCTATCACAAAGGAAGAAACATATTTAGCTGTGTCATCAATTTAGGACCTCGATCCTGTTATATCAGTGGAAGCTATTGGCTTCCTCACTTTGTTAAGATTTCAAGCTTTTTCCAATCCTCTTTCTGGTGAAAGGCGATCTGAAACAGGGATGGAGAGTTAAGAGGGTCCAGCGTGTTGGCAGGGGACATTACCCTCTTTTGTAGAGACAGGACCACTATGATATGATCTGAGGCCACAAGTTGCCATGGGACAGAGCCCATGATGATGATGACTTCCATAGACCCAGCCTGCACTGAGTCCCTTGAGCTTTGACAAGCTCCATTCTGTACAGCCTCTTTGCGAATTAGTTCAAGGAACACCAAATCAACCATGGTGTTTGAGCACCAACTATCCTTCCTACTCTGACTTATCCAGTCTCTTCAAAGATTAACCAGGCCATGGGCACAGGAATAGCTTTTTAAAGAAGAATAGCCCACAGATTCTGCCCTTATACTAGTTGCCCATTTATAGATAAAAATGATTGATTCTGTATGAACAGGTAGAGCCAGTTTAATTGAGTAGCAGAATAGTATGGTCTATTGAAGAGAGAGTGACTTCCTGCATTACCAGGGAAGGCTTCCTGAAAGAAGCACAACTTGTGCTGAATCTGGAGGACTGGCAGATTCTCACAGGCAGCTGCTTTAGTCTGAATCAACAAGCTGATTGCTAATGCTTCATCGGCCAGGATTCACCTCTGTGGCCCCAGCATCGGTCAGTGTCAGCAGCATAGTAGATGGCCCAGTTAATTAACCTCTCGGAGCTCTGGGTTAATAACATACCTTCCTCTAGGGGTGTTTTGAGGTTTGAGTGAGTTAGTACTTGTCAAGAGCTTCAAATGGTGTCTGCCACAGAGTAAACACTCAAAAACATGCTTATTATTACTCAGAACTTACTAATGTTAGGCCAACCTGGATTCCCAGTCACTGGCACCGAAGTATAATATCACCCAGTACCTCACATAGTTATTATTTTATGAGGATTTCATCTCTACAATGAATAAGTGAACGAGTAGGCCAATTAGTGATTTGAATCCCTGTCCACCAAGGGAAAAGATTCTTTCCATCTCAGCTCCAAGAACACTGGCTTGTGTGTACATGTGTAAATCAAAGAAAGTTCCTGAGAGCACTGAATTCTGGGTGCGGCTGCTCATAGCCACCTTTTTTGGACTCAGACATTGAACTCATTGCATGTGGTAAAGAAATATGGGCAAGGCCCTTCAGGAAGACTGGAAGCAGGGGTTCTCTCTGGGAGCCTTGGGCAAATCTTTCAGGTCCTGGCCTCCTCCGTTTCTCTGCTCATAAATAAAGTTTCTTTGTCCTTTTAGTTTGAGGCTACTCCTGTCAGTGCTGGTGGGGGGCACATATGCTGTGAATTGAAACAGTAGCACCTGCCTGCAGAGCTATGCTCCCACTCTCCGAGCTGTCTCCTTATCCCCATCAATAGGGTTTCTACTCACAACAAAATACAAGAACTTTTAGTCCATAGGGCTCAGACTATGAAGGCTATGAACCTCTTTATTTGATCTTGCTGCTAATTTTAGTTTTCATTGAACCAGGGCTTTTACTTCCCTTGAGTGCAAGCTTTTCATTTCTAGCAAGGAAGGGGGTTGCTTTGAGGGTGAACACTCTCACCAAAGTCCCTCTGTGGGAAGTGTGGAGGCAGAAATATCTGCCTCTCTTATGTTAAGAGCCATTTCTTCTTTCCCTACACAGCATTTCCCCGAACCTGGAGCTGGAAGCACTGTTCAAACGGCACTTCACTCAGGTGGAATTTTACCAGGGTTCAGTCCTCAATCCACACGATCTGGCTAGAGTCAAGGTAAGAGTCACCTGCTGCAGTCACCCCCAGCCCCCAGGACCTGTGACAGATACTAGCGGCTAGCGGCTTTACATCACCTCCCACTGCACCTAGGGACTCTCATGTGTGAGAAGCCCCTGGATATGTTGCACACTTGCACTTGTCATAACATGGAACTTCCTCTGTCGGTTTACTCAGAATCAGAATGACTAAAGGATTCTTTGTCCACCAGTTACAAATATGGTTGAACTCACTAGACTCATCAACAACATAGGAAGCAAGAAATTTCCAGTTTAAAGACTTTAAATGAACTTCACTCCAAAATCTGTTATTTATACAAAAAAAGAATATTAAACATGAACCAACCTATCTCAAAGTATGCAGTAACACTTTACTAAGCCATGAAATCAAGTCACTTGGTAAGGAATGATGTTTCCTTTCATTCCTTACCAAACACTGAAGGTGCAAAACAAAGTATGCAGGTATTTTCTGTCACTTGGTAATGACTGCACTTGAATTTCCTAAATCTCCCATTGAGATTTTCTTACAAAATACACCTGAGGCTCTTAAGAGAAAGAATACAGCAAAGTGGAAGCTACTGCTTTACTTATCTTATAGAGATTTTGTTATCCCATTCCAAATAGCATGCCAGTAGATGTAGATTAATATTCTGGATTCATCTAAATGTTACCAATGTAAAGCAACTAGCAAACAGAAATATTTGGGCAAATTCTCTTGGATTATTAAAGAAAACAACAAATTCTAATACACAATGGGGGAAAAGAATGCCCTCCCACCAAATACTGGGAAGATCTAAAGGTACAACTTATCAAAAAGGACAGATTACAAACCTGAACTAGCATGAGAATTCTTTATAGAGCTTGGTTAATCTTAATATTGTCTGGATATGATCTAAGCTATAGCTCATGTGAAGTCTTTAAAAACTTAGAGAAATGGGGCTGGAACGATAGCACAGCAGGTAGGGCGTTTGCCTTGCACGTGGCCGACCCGGGTTCGAATCCCAGCATCCCATATGGTCCCCTGAGCACCGCCAGGGGTGATTCCTGAGTGAAGAGCCAGGAGTAACCCCTGTGCATCGTTGGGTGTGACCCAAAAACCAAAAAAAAAAAAAACTTAGAGAAATTAGTTACTTTTATGCAATGTGTATCGCTCATGCATTAGATGCAAGTAATTATTTGCACAAGTCATTATCTCCTCTAAGGAGATAGGTTGGTTCATGTTTAGATAAGTCAACAGATTGTCTCTTGAGGTCATAAGGGATATGACATTTCATACACATAGCTTTGCCATCTTTTAAATATCTGAGTGATCCTTGAGGACATTACTGAGCAGAACTCTGATTTGAGGCTCTCATTTCCTTCTTTTCCAGTTACTGAAGATGTGGTAAAGATTAGATGAAGGATTTAGGAGTTTAAATTTCTAATACCCAGCCACTCAGTTACCTTGCCAACCTGAGAGAAGGATTTAGCCCACCTTCCTGCATTTCCTGACCAGGAAAATTGGGGAAAATGGTGCAGACAGCTTGGAAGGAGGCAGTGAGGAATTGAAAGGCCTAATTAGTTATTTAAAGAAATCTGGAAAGCTTACATGTAAGCGACTATGCAAAATGAAAAGTATAATTACCAAGGTACATGTTGTTTCCCTCCAACAGCAACAAGATGAAATGTTTATACCATAACAAGAACTTACAACCTACACTTTTGACAAAAACTATAATCTCCTGGGATTAGTTCTTTTTTTTCCCCCCTTGCAAAGCACCAGGTTCCCCAAGAACTGTCAGCAGAGAGAGACTGCAACCAAGCATGACTATTTTTAAGTTTATGTTTGGTGTTTTCTCTTTGGTGTCTTAGATAGAGTCAGCAGATGCCTGTCTAATCCTTGCCAATAAGTACTGCGCTGACCCGGATGCTGAAGATGCTTCCAATATCATGAGGTAAACTTCAGGGAGGCTGGGGAGGCCTTTGTCTGGATGTTTGTAACAATGTCTGCCCTTTGGGATCCTCTGCAGAGCAGTATCCCTCCTTTGCCCCATAGGCCACCCCATATCTTGTCCCACACTTAAGTCCTGGGATGTGGGTAGCTGAGACTGTGGTGAGTGAAAGGTCAATGATTCAAGACCTCATGAACGGGAAGTTCATCCTTAGAAGGTGAAGATCTGGGTCTCACAACTGGTCTTGTGCTTGAGATACTTTAGACAGGGCTAGGAAAGGAAAGAGGTTTAGATAGAGCATGGATGGAAATTCAGGACCATATTTCTGAAGGGGAAATAGACCTGAATTGTCTTAAAATTATCTTAAAAGGAGGATTCTTCCACTTTCCCCCCAAATGTTATGGATTGTCATAACTGAGGACGGTGCTGCTGATATACTGCTCAACAGGCCATGATGTCTCAGCCCATTTTCTGTAACAGAGAATCATCCAGCTTCAAATGTCAGTGGCTCTGAAGCTGAAAAGCCCCACGAAAGCTCTCTCCAAATATGTCTTCAGAACGTGGATTGGTGTTCTCCAAAGAGGAGTAGAAACAATTATCTTTCTACTGTCAAATAGTTTTCCAAATCGATATGGTTTTCTTAACCAAAAAAGTCATCTAAGTCATCTAGTAATTTTTATTCTAACAAGACATTCAAAGTGAGTGCTTTGAGAGAACATATCAAACTGATTTGATAGCAAGCCTGTCCCCAGTTTCTTTTTATAGAACATTTACTTGAGGGACACTTAGAAAATGGTGCCCAATGGCATTCATACAAATAAATTATGTCCATTTGATGTTATTCTTTGCCCAACTCCTATTTCTTTGTTGTTATTTTTTTTTCAGAAGAAAATTGTTCCATTTTCATTCTTTTAATAGACCCATATTTCAGGCATCTTGTGACTATGAAGGGCCTAAAAGTGTGTGTATTTTTCTCTGCAAGTTAAAGTTCTTTTGCATGTTTTGTTTTTCTAGTATAAATCACAGAGTAGGTAAGAAAGCTGCGAGGAATAATAAGGAGAATCTTGTGAATAAGATGAGCCAAGAGAAAAAGCTTGGCCTTATACTTCCGCTGTACGCCTAGTTGTGACCAGCCATCCATTCAATCAGCTAGACTCACCTCACACCCAAGCTTGGTTTTCCATGTTCTGGGCATTTATTCACCTGAGGTGGTTGGTTGTGAAGTTGCCTTGGCATCATTACAATTGCTCACATCTCCTCCTCTTTACTTTTAATCAGTAGCCCAAATTGGCATGAGCTTTCCATCAGTGAGGTGGGGGGGGAATCCCTCCCACCTGTTTCTGAGGAGCAAGCCACTCTCCCATCATCTGGTTCTTGTGTCTGGCAGCAACATCTGGCACAGTGTTCTTCCACTAGACTTTCTTAGGCAAAATGCACAGTTCCCTTGTATAAGCAATGGAATTCTGGAAGCACAGGTCTTGCCAGGCTACAGGGAGATGGTGAATGGGGACTTGCATCCACACCTGGGCTTATCCTCTAATTTGTCACGGATGGATGAGATTACAAAGGTCTGGGCTAAGAGTGTTATGACTGACCCTCTTTGAACTAAAATTTCCATTTACCTTGTCTTTAAGTCATTTGGTAAGAGAAATTTGGGGCCAGGAATTTCTTTGAACAAATTTTTTAAATTAAGTGAATAATTGAAAGGAATATAATAGCTTTGAAATGGGCATTTTCCTCAATCACAATACATTATTTAAGCTATGTTTGCAGTGGAGTTAATATGAAGACTTACTGGTCACCAGAGTCATCACTGTGATGCCCAAACATAAAAGCTACTGAGCAAAGGTTTTTCCAGTTGTGTGATTAAATCTTTATTAACCAGAGCTCAGAACTGTGCACAAGCAGGCATAGTGAAATGGGAAGCTCAGGGTTAAAAATGGGCTCTGTCTTTCCTTTATTTGTATAATCCTCCTGCCTTCTTAGTTTAATGAGTCCAACCTGCCTCTTTTGAAATTAAAATGTCAAAGATCCATTTGAAATGAGGTAGTGCTGAAAACTGGCTGGTGCTGTGGACTGAATGCAGAGGGTTGACAGAGACTCAAAGTCCTTGAGTAATGAGCATGGGCCAACATAACACTTTTTCAGACACAAAGTGAAATTCTTCAGGTGCAAAAGCCAGGGTGAATTTTTGCTGGGAGAGGCTTATGTGTGATCCATTTTCTACATTCACAAGTGGTGGCTTTTCAGATGGAGACACCCTTCTCTGTCTTTGCACACACACACAAAGGTGAAGCTAGCAGAGTTCATGGTGGGGAGTGGGGTGGGGGGGTGGTCAGAGCAGACACACTACATATCTGGGTAGGCTTAGGAGGAGAGTCTGCATCACTGTGGAATTCCATTTTTTAGCCTTCCTTGTCATAGAAGGAAATGTACAATGTCACCTCTGACAGAGCCGGGAATGACAAAAACCATAACTCACACGTAGAGGGAGCTTTTAGTGATTTCAAAGCATTCTCACATCTGGTCTTTCATTTGCTGCTCATACCAAGCCTGTGAAATAAATAAAGCAGGTACTGTTGCCCCCGATGTCCAGATGAGGAAACAGTCACAGAGTGCCCAGGGATTTCCTGAAGGTCACCCAGTTCATAGCACAATAGCTGGGACTGGAATCCAGGTGTTTCCACTGCTCAGCTCCCTGATCCTCCTCGTTTGCAGTCATACACTTGGGAGTAGAAGTGAATGAGAGTTGGGGTGAGGACAGGAAGAGGTTACCATGGGGATATGGACTGAAGACAGTTTGGGGAAACTTTTCTATGAGATCTTGACCTCCATAAGGCATTGGCATGTACTGCTAACCAATGTTAAAGTCATCCTTTAGACACTGTTAGCTATTGAAAGCTGAGTCATTGATCTCAGTCTAAGAACCCAGCTTAGAAATCATTTTTTTTTTTTTTGGTGAGCGTGGCCATGTGTGTGACAATTAGAACCATCCGTCAGACTGCTTGTTTGATTTGTCATTGTTGTTGCAAGTTGTTAACTTGGAGAATTGGACTCAGCAAATTGTTTCTAGTCTTAATGGGAGACTGCACACATCTCTTGGCCCTATATAAAGTTGAGTTTGATTTATTTAGATGACTATGTAGGCATTAAGCCATGCCTCAGAATCTGCACCCTCAGTACACACGCACACTCACATGCCATAACCAAGCCCTGGAAGGGCCCCTTCTTTCTGTAAGGCCCTAAATGCCCATCTGTGGCTGCTGTGTGGTTTCTTTTTCACACTGTGACGGTGAAATAGATGGTGTGATAGAAGCGCAGTTCAACTTGGCCCAATACCTCATTCCTTCTGCATGGTCCTGACTGCTGGCCCCACATTTTCTCCATTTGGAGATAATCAAAATAAATTTCTCATCAGGCTTCAAGAGAGTAAGGCAGACCTTGCCTCAGCTTTGATTTTTCTCTTCCACAGAGTAATCTCCATAAAGAACTACCATCCGAAGATACGAATCATCACTCAGATGCTGCAGTACCACAACAAGGTAGGTGGGGGGAGCCAGCCAAGGCTTAGAGATGCAAATCCAGGTGTTATATCTCTCCCCTGGTCATAACAACCACACATGCACTCGTATGCTCATACACACCCATGCAATTCAACATTCTGGAGAGATAGCAATGGTAAGGACCTTCCAGGACATCTCCTCAGTCCAAACACCCCTGTGTTGTTGTTGGTCCCTGGCGGGATGTTTATATACGGATTCATTCATTCAGGAAGCCTCTTTGTATCTCTTGATCCAGAAATACTGATGCATTGCTGACCCAGCCCCATAACTTCCATCTTTGTGTGCTTTATTCATTCTTTTCAAGATATATTAAATACATGTTATGTAGTCCATACCCTACCTGAATCCCTTCCCATGGATAGGGTGAAAAAGAAGTCCTGTTTTGTGTTGTCCAGCACTTAGGGGCAATCCAAGTGTCCCAGGCAAGTGTGAAGACTTTTGTGTAAGAGACCAGGTGAACTTGAAGAAATGAGCACAAACTGGGTAGAGCATGGAACAGAATGTGTAACATATCTCAAATTCAAATGGAGAAGTTGGTAAAATTGAATTCAGGAAAACAGCTATTCAGAAATTAAAAGCAAAGGAATATTTTCCTACTGTTACAGTTTTCAAGGGAATTTGGAAAGAAAACAAATGTTTGAGCCTATGTTGTTTCCCTGGTGGTCAGGTCTCAATATACCCAAATCCAGTCTCTCATTCACAGGCAGTGTTCAATCATTTGGCCAGCTGGTCATTAAATTCCCAAGAAAACAGCTTTGGGGGAGGGAAGGTGGCACCTTTCTCTGTTTGATATGGAACGGTTATCCCCATAATGAGGCTTCCAAACCAGAGGCTGTTCAGTACCTGGAACCAGGTGTCCAGTCTGAGCAGAATAACTCCCTGCTGGGTTATGAGTGAGCACACACACCATCTTAGAAGCCATATTCCCTATGAATTAGGCTTGTCAGGCGACTCAAGAAGACACAGTTCTGCCAAATGCACCAGTGCCATGCCATTATTTCTTAATTGCTGGCACATGCTGCCCATTTTGATGTTTGGTGGCCCATCAAAGGCTGTTGTCGAGGGGAGCCTGCTGTCGGCCACTGGCCTACCCCTCAGGTCCCTGTCCAGTGCCAGCCATTGTCCAGATCTCGGCAGGTGGTTCCATTGCAAAACAGGTTGCAATCCAGCCAGTGGGTTTTTGTGGTGGGAACCCAAGGTCATTTTGACACTGAGGAGACAAAATGAAGATATTTGGTAACAAATAAACATTAATCTGGAGTCATTTTTTGATAATCATTTCTGTAGAGAGAAGTGAGTTTTATTCGTTGTATAAAGGCTGCAGCTGGTGACAGCTTCTGAGGCAGCAAACTCTCATTTGTGATTTGAAATTTCATTTAGTGTGGGAGTTCTTTAAGCTGTTGTTTAGGTTTTTGGTTGGAAATAGGAAAATTAGCATTGTATGTTTAGATGGGGACGTCAGTTTCTTTTTTTCTCCTTCCAATAAGCACTGATGCACCATCTTCAAGAGATTAAGGAGTATTTCAACAATGTGATTCTTGTCAAACTCTAAGTAGATTAACAGGCCTGGAATACAGATGGTACCTGGTCACTATTTACATGGCCAGAGCAAACTGAATGGCTTTTTCAAAGCTCTGCTCTATAATTATTCAAAAATAGTGATGAAGATATCAGATCATTTATACTTAAAAGATTTTTTAAAATAAATTATTTATTTTTAATTAGTGAATCAACGTGAGGATAAAGTTACAGATTTATACATTTTTGTGCTCATGTTTCCCCCATACAAAGTTCAAGAACCCATCTCTTAACCAGTGCCCATTCTCTACCACCAGTAAACCCAGCATCTCTCCCGCCCTCCCCAGTCCTGTCTCCCCCGCACCCTACACTGCCACTATGGCAGGGTATTCCCTTTTGATCTCTCTCTCTGATTAGGTGTTGTGGTTTGCAATAAAGGTGTTGAGTGGCCATTGTGTTCAGTCTCTAGTCTATATTCGGCACGCATCACCTTTTCCCCGCATGACCTCCGACCACATTTTACTTGGTGTTCCCTTCTCTGAGTTGCCCAGAATGAGAGACCAGCCTCCAAGCCATGGAGACAACCTCCTGGTACTTATTTCTACTAATCTTGGGTGTTAGTCTTATAGTCTATTATTCTATATTCCACAGATGAGTGCAATCTTTCTATGTCTGTCTCTCTCTTTCTGACTCATTTCACTTAGCATGATACTTTCCATGCTGATCCACTTATATGCAAACATCATAACCTCATTTTTTCTAACAGCCACGTAGTATTCCATTGTATAGATGTACCAAAGTTTCTTCAACCAGTCATCTGTTCTAGGGCACTCGGGTTTTTTCCAGATTCTGGCTATTGTAAACAGTGCTGCGATGAACATATAAGTGCAGATGTCATTTCGACTATACTTTTTTGCTCCTCTGGGATATATTCCTAGAAGTGGTATTGCTGGGTCAAATGGGAGCTCAACCTCTAATATTTTGAGAATCGTCCATATTGTTTTCCAAAAGGGCTGAACTAGCCGACATTCCCACCAGCAGTGTAGAAGGGTCCCTTTCTCCCCACATCCTCTCCAACAGCGGTTGCTTTTGTTCTTTTAGATGTGTGCTAGCCTCTGTGGTGTGAGGTGGTATCTCATGGTTGTTTTGATCTGCATCTCTCTGATGATTAGTGATGTAGAGCACTTTTTCATGTGCCTTTTGGCCATTCGTATCTCTTCCTTGTTAAAGTTTCTGTTCATTTCTTCGCCCCATTTTTTGATGGGGTTGGATGTTTTCTTCTTGTAGAGTTCGACCAGTGCTTTATATACCATTTATATCAACCCCTTATCTGATTTGTTTTAAAATCACCCAACTATTTGGAAAACTCACTTATGAGATTTTGCACTGGTAATATTAGTAAAGGTCCAAGGGATTTTGACCTTTTTGATCAATGATTTCATTTCTCTCATCTTCAAAGACCAAATGTCTACCCAGTGTTTATAATTTCATTCCTTATGGAATTGCAAATGAACATTCTTCACATAGTTTTATAATTTTGCAATTTCCTCCCTCCCTTCCTCCCTTCCTCCCTTCCACCCTCCCTTCCTCCCTTCCTCCCTTCCTTTCTTCCACCCTCCTTCCCTCCCTCCCTCCCTCCCTCCCTCCCTCCCTCCCTCCCTCCCTCCCTCCCTCCCTCCCTTCCTTCCTTCCTTCCTTCCTTCCTTCCTTCCTTCCTTCCTTCCTTCCTTCCTTCCTTCCTTCCTTCCTTCCTTCCTTCCTTCCTTCCCTTCTCCCTTCCCCCTCCCTGTATTTCTCTCTTTTCCATTTTTGGTTTTGGGGTCACATATGGTAATGCTCACAGTTTCTTGCTGGCTATGCCCTCAGAAACCACTCCTGGAGGGACTTAGGGGACCACTGTGGTGCTGGGAGTTGAACTCGGGTCAGCTGCATGCAAGACAAACACTTTAACCCTCTCACTGTTTCTTCAGCCCACACACCCTCTTAAGATGCTCCTCCTACCTATTTTTCCAATGCTCCTCTTTATCTTTTCTTACAATATTATTTTTCTTTCTCTCCCAGCACTTTCTCGTAAGCCACAGTTAGATTACCTAAGTTTTTTTTAAAATTTTTTATTAGTGAATCACTGTGAGGTACAGTTACAAACTTATGAACTTTTGTGTTTGCATTTCAGTCATACAGTGATCGTTTACCCATCCCTCCACCAGTGTCCATTCTCCTCCACCAATGTTCCCAGTATCCCTCTCACCACCTTAACCCCACCCCCCACCACATCACCCTGCCTCTGCAACAGGGCATTCCCTTCTGTTCTCTCTCCTTTGGGGTATTGTAGTTTGCAATAGAGTTATTGTGTGGCCTTCATGTTCGGTCTATGGTCTACTTTCGGCGCTCATCTTTCAACCTGAATGGGTCCTCCCGACATCCTCTGCTTGATGTTCTCTTCTCTATCTCAGCTGACTTATTCCCCAGCATGTGAGGCCAGTTTCCAAGCTGTGAGGCAGACCTCCTGGTTCTTATCTCTGCTACTCTTGGGTGTTTGTCTCCCACTCTGTTACTTTATATTCCAGAGCTGAGTATGATCTTTCTATGTCTGTCTCTCTCTTTCTGACTCATTTCACTTAGCATGATACTTTCCATGTTGATCCACTTATAGGCAAATTTCATGACTTCATTCCATTGTGTAGATGTACCAAAGTTTCTTTAACCAGTCATTTGTTTTTGGACACTCGGGCTTTTTCCCAGATTTTGGCTATTGTAAACAGTGCTGCAATGAACATACAAATACAGATGTCATTTCTACTATACCTTTTTGCCTCTCCTGGATATATTCCCAGGAGTGGTATTGCTGGGTCAAATGGGAGCTCGATTTCTAATTTTTTTTTCTTTTTGGGTCACACCCAGCAATGCACAGGGGTCACTCCTGGCTCATGCACTCAGGAATCAGCCCTGGCGGTGCTCAGGGGACCATATGGGATGCTGGGATTTGAACCCAGGTCAGCCGCGTGCAAGGCGAATGCCCTACCCACTGTGCTATCACTCCAGCCCCACGATTTCTAATTTTTTGAGAATTTTCCATATTGTTTTCTAAAAGGGCTGAACCAGTTGGCATTCCCACCAGCAGTGAAGGAGAGTCCCTTTTCTCCCCACATCCACGCCAACACCAGTTGCTTTTGTTATTTTGGATGTGGACCAGTCTCTGTGGTGTGAAATGATATCTCATTGTTGTTTTAATCTGCATCTCCCTGATGATTAGTGATGTAGAGCATTTTCTCGTGTGTCTTTAGTCATTCAGATTTCTTCTTTGAGAAAATTTCTGTTCATTTCCATCCCCCATTTTCTGATGGGGTTGGATGTTTTCTTCTTGTAGAGTTCAACCAGTGCCTTGTATATCCTTGATATCAACTCCTTATCAGATGGGTATTGGGTGATTATTCTTTCCCATTCTGTAGACTGTCTTTGTATTTTGGTCACTGTTTCTTTTGAGGTGCAAAAGCTTCTTAGTTTAAGATAGTCCCATTTGTTTATCTCTGTTTTTACTTGCTTGGCCAGTGGCGTGTCATCTTTGAAATACCTTTAGCATCAGTGTCGTGGAGGGATTTGCCAACCTTGTCTTCCATGTACTTTATTCTGGTCTGATGTTGAGGTCTTTAATCCACTTTGACCTGACTTTTGTACATGGTGTTAGGCAGAGATCTGAGCTCATTTTTTTGCATGTAGCTGTCCAGTTTTGTCAGCACCATTTGTTGAAGAGGTTTCCTTGCTCCACTTCACATTTCTTGCTCTCCTATCAAAGATTAGATGATCATATATTTGAGGGTGTGTGTCAGGATATTGAGCCCTGTTCCACTGGTCTTCAGCTCTGCCTTTGTTCCAGTACCATGCTATTTTAATTATTACTGCTTTAGAGTTTAGGACCCAAGTTCTAATGGCAATCTCCAGCCATTAAAACTTGCTTTCAGGAAACAACATGATATGTGTGTATAAACTTACTCTTTGTCAGTTAATTTAAGACCTTAATACCAGACTCAAAAATATGAAGAATTGTGTTACTTAGGTTACAATCTAACAATGTTTGGTAGAAGAGAACTTAGAAGAAAATGGGGAATCTGTCTGCTCTCCATGTAATATTGTTCCTGAACTTGTTATTACAGTGATTTCAGATTTTGTTGTTGTATCTTATTGTCTTAGAAGAGATTTTTTATCTTGCTTTTTGGGTCACACCCAGCGATGCTCAGGGGTTACACCAGGCTCTGCACTCAGAATTACTCCTTGCAGTAGTTGTGGGACCATATGGGATACCGGGGATCAAACCTGGGATGGCTGTGTGCAAGGCAAATGCCCTACCCACTGTGCTATCGCTCGGGCACCTTAGAAGAGCTTTGATACCCATCGTTCCATTTAATCTCCTTTGATGATCTGTGCATCACAAAGTTACTTTAGACTAGTAATTTAAGTTCTATCTTTGAGGATCTAGTGGGTATGTCTCATGGACTTAGCAGCCAGTGAGCTAACAACTGCCAACTTCCACCTTCCCATTTAAGGAAACTTCAATCCCCTGGGCCAACTGTGGTTCCTCAGAGTAAGCATCAAATATGGAATGATGGTCTTCAAAGTGATCTGTTTATATTTTGAGAGCTCACAGAAAGAAGCACCCTCAGTCTTCAACTCTAAATACAGAAGGATATTAAATGGCCATCATGTTCAGTCTATAGTTTTCAGCCTGCATCTCCCATCCCAAGTGGGCCCTCCTAGCACTCTTTGCTTGGTGGTTCTTTCTCTATCTGAACTGCTTTTTCCCCCAGCATGTGAGGCCAGCTTCCAAGCTGTGGAGTAATCCTTCTGGTACTTATTTCTACTATTCTTGGGTGTTAGTCTCCCATTCTGTTACTTTATATTCCACAAATGAGTGCAATCTTTATATGTCTGTCCCTCTCTTTCTGACTCATTTAACTTAATACCTCTATAGCAAACCACAACACTCAAAAGGAGAGAAAGAGCAAAAGGGAATGCCCTGCCACAGAGGCAGGGTGGGGTGGAGGGGACAGGTTGGGGGTGGTGGGAGGGATGCTGGGACCATTGGTGGTGAAAATGGGCACTGGTGGAGGGATGGGTACTCGATCATTGTATGACTGAAACACAAGCATGAAAGTTTGTAAGTCTGAAACCGTATCTCATGGTGATTCACTAATAAATTTCTTTTTTACAAAAATAGATAAAAAAGAATTACAGATGGGGTAAAAGATGGTGAGGAATATTTCTTATTTGAGCATGAATGATTTAATGATCTTGTAGGAAGAATGTAATTTATGACCTATTGGAAAAATGTCACTCCTCTCCTAATAATTTTGATACTAGACTATTAAAAATAAGAACCATTAGTAAAAAGTGGTGAGCATCTTTGATCCAGAAATGAAGTTCCATTTGAATCCTTTGAATCTCACTGTGATTCTATTCTGTCACATGGTGATACAATGTTTTCTATGAAATAACCTTTGTTCCTCACACTGACTTTCCCAAAGTTGTCTAAGTAATGAAAAATGGAACCAGAGCTAAAGTTCATTTCCCAAGAGTATTTTTTTTCACATTTTTTCTTGTTGAGATTTGGGTCTTTCGATTTTCCAGAGTGGAGAGGATTTGTCTTTAGACTCCGTTGCAGTAGTGCTGACATTTTCTGATGAAATTCCTCTGACTGAAAACAGGACAGAATTACCAGAAATAAAGAATTTTAGTTTCTGGTGAATCTCTTCTCATTGTTTCATGCAGAGTTTTTTCCAGCCTTTGGCATATCTTTCCTTGCTTCATACCCAGAAATGGAAGAAGATAGGATAAGTCAAGGAAATGATTTGGGAGCCCGAGAAATGAAACAAGCTTGACTTTCTTGTGTAATAAACATGTAAAATATGTCTGAGGAACTCAAACCAGATGGGGACAGGAGAGGACCCAGTGCCTAAAAGCCTGGACTTCATACACTGAATGACACATGGGAGATGAGAGACTGTCTTGAAGAGGGTTTGTTTGCTTGAAGGTGCCACGAAAGTTTTGTGGTGTCTGTCTGGGATTTGGACCACCCAAATCTTCTTTCACACTTCATGATTTACTTGCTCATTACTTAGATTTAATTTCTCATTCTTCTCAGATGATGTTAATATAAATGAGTCTTTTTCCATTTAGATTGATAGATTTTCTATAATGTCAGGAAAGTAAAGGGAAAAGTGGCCTTTCTAAGCCAGAGAAGGAGAGAAATTGGATACACAGCAAGACTAATTGCTGGAATCAAATGTCTGATGAGGGAAAGTCTCTGATACTCAAGTTGATAGAAAGTTCCATCTTCTGTGGCCACACACATGGTCCCAATAGGAAGGTTCTGGTCATCTTTCCCATGAGTAAAGACTACTGAGTTAGAGCTCACAAGATTGTCACACAACTAATTGGATTTTGCAAGAAGGAATTTTATGAGGGATATTTCTGAAAGAAGAGCTTGGAGCGATTGGATTTTTTTATTTTCACAGTGGAGTCTTCCAACTCCTTCAACTGCAACCATTATATTGTCTTGAAAATTAGAGAAGTCCTCTTTGGTATTTCTTGTGTTTGCTCATATATAGGGAGAAGTATGGATTTCAGGCCATAAGGTTAACTCCCTCATTTGAACTCCTGGCAAAATAAGAAATCTTTGCTTTGGGACTTGGAAGACATATTCTGAAATGTAGGGACAAAGATTTTGCTTTCTTGAAGGTAGCTTTAAACTACTAGACAAATTACTTCCTTAGAAAGTTCCTTTATATTTGCATACAACCAACTCATGTTTAGCTCAGTCCCTAGCACCTCCTGTGGGTCCTGAGAATCACCCAGGGGCACTCCTCAGCACAGACCTGGGAATAGCCCTTGAGCACAGCCTGGTGTGGCCAAAATCCCTACCTCCCCACACGTCACACTAAGTAAAAGTAGAAAGTTTTGTATAAACCAAGCTCCCCAAACTTATTTCTCATAGCACATACCGTCTAATCTTAATTTCCCACCTTCCCCTGACCCCAGTCCCAAGCCAAACAGGGAAACCTATCTCTCTTATTCTCATAGCAGTACCTGAGATCTTCACAACAGTGTGGTCCTACCTCAGCATAAACACTTAGGTCTTGTGACCATTTTCAGAAGCTATTTCCAGAGTCCTCACTGTCTTGTGCCCTTGTGTGTCTCCATTTTCTCTGGAAGTTATTCCCATGATAAGTTTTCCTTTTACAAGTATGATGATTACAGCTGAATCAAGTAGCCTGAAACTAGATTAACCAGTTTTCAACAGTACAAAAATAATTCATTTCCTTTGATCTAGAGACCATTTTTCTCAAGCAAGTTTTGTATTTCTCATAATCTGTCACATGACTGGTGTTTTGTTATCCACACAACTAAGTTTTTCTTTACCCTCATTTCTTCCTCCAAGATTGGTTCTCTCATCCTAAGATTTAATAATTTTAAATTAAATGCTTCCTCTTCTTTTCTTTTCTTTCTTTCTTTCTTTCTTTCTTTCTTTCTTTCTTTCTTTCTTTCTTTCTTTCTTTCTTTTTTCTTTTTTTCTTCTTCTTTTTTTTTTTTGCTTTTTGGGTCACATCCATTGATGTTCAGGGGTTACTCCTGACTCTGAACTCAGGAATTACCCCTGGTGGTAATTCCATATCAGGGGACCATATGGGATGCTGGAAACTGAACCCGGGTCAGCTGTGTGCAAGGCAAACTCCTTACCCACTGTGCTATCACTCCAGCCCCAAATGCTTCCTTTTCTTATCCGGTCGGATTATTTCGGAAAACTTTTTTAATCTTGATTTTTTAAAAAAAATAATTCTGCATAATATCTATGAATCCTTGCTTCTTACCACTTAAAATTAACTTGATTAGCAAGTCTGTGGGTCCTTATCACAGGGTCCAACCTATTGTTTAATAGGATCATCTCATCTGCAGCAGATTATATCATGTCTGCACTCTAATGTGTCTGATGATTAGGGCAATGCTTCTCCAAGTGTGGTCCTGAATAAGCAACAGCAAGACCTCCAGCTTGTTAGAAATCCAAATTCACCACTCAACCCATGTGTACTGAATCATAAACTTTGGAAGAGGGCTTAGGAATTGAAGTTTGCTCAAGTCCTCCAGTTACCTGCTCAAATATTAATTCAATGTTCAGGACAGGGACAGATCGAAAATAAATCTAAAATATACACATGCATCTGAAAGTCTTTGACTCTATTCAGGTTGTCAACTTATGAACAACCTAGCAACACATTCTAGTAGCATGGATGCATTCTCTACACCAAAAGGACATTCTCTTTAGACTCTATTTGGATAAGTGGCAAACCCAAGGGGGAAGCCTTGGGCTTGGAAGGTGAAGAAGAAATGTTCCAGAGAGACTGAATTCTGATCAGTAGAAGAATTGACCAAAACATCCACCAGCAGTCCCAGATCAGGGGAAAAAAGGATGTGTCTAGATGACCCTGAGTGGTTGGGCAATGTCGCATTTCCCCAAAGTGATTTTAAACAATCAAACATTTAACAAAGTAAGGTCTCATACCTGCTTCTCTTTACACAGGCCCATCTGCTAAACATTCCAAGCTGGAATTGGAAAGAGGGTGATGATGCAATCTGCCTTGCAGAACTCAAGCTGGGGTTCATAGCCCAGAGCTGCCTGGCCCAAGGCCTCTCCACCATGCTCGCCAACCTCTTCTCCATGAGGTCATTCATAAAGGTAACGTCTTGTCCTATTAGAGCACATTAGCCCAGGATTCAATTTGTCGTGGGGTTGAGTAGAGAGCACAGCTTAAACTCAAAACAGATCGAGGGGCTTTAACCACTTTGGTTAAGGAGAAATTCCTTGTTACAGATTTGGGCATACAGCCAACTTCTTTCAAAATTATGTTTTTATTTTTATTTGGCACATCCACGGCCATTAAATGATTGTTCAAAGCACAATCCTTTCTTTTTTTAGATAAACCACATGTTTATCTATCAACAAAGCCTCCGCTGTTAAAACAAAAATATGATTTATATACATTCCATATGGCACCAGAGCGCCTAAAGAAAAGAATTATCATTTTGCTCTTTTACATCAAGTGGCTGGTGGACCTCTCACTGTGCGGATAAATGCAGACCATGTGTTTGTGCTGAAGCCCAAACCCCAACAACATAATTCATTTATTTATTTCTGCACAATCAAGGAGGCCAGCAAGGCTGACATGCCATGGTTATTTGAATGGAAAGTGAAATGATGAACCGAGTCCTTGGCAGCAGTGCCCTTCGCGTCCCGAGACTGGCGGTCTGGATATGCTCATGTTCTTGTCAGCCTGTCCACCCCACAGAGTTGACTGAGCACCCTTGCCCAATCCTCCAAGATGGCTCCTACCTGTGAGACTAATTCAGGCTAGGAAAGACTTGACTGTCCTTACAGGGAAGGCTAGGGACATCATGTTTCCAGGATATTGTGTTGTGGGCCCAGTCTCCCTTTTAGAGGGAGCTTTTGAGTTACAAGGGATTGACAGCACCAACCCTTGTTCCTGAATTAGGCTTAACTCTAACAGTCCTGTTAACACACCAACGTAAAGCTTATATAGCATAGACCTTGGATAATTTGATCTTGCTGTCAATTAGGTTAGGATTTAGACTTGCATTCTCTTTCCTGTTATATACACATTTATTGACATTTCCTATCCTGAGTAGTGGTGGTAGATTAGCAGTGGATGTGGTGGATTGGGAGTGCGTCACCAGGAGGTTCCACAAAGGGGCCAAGAACTCTGAAGTCAAAGGCGTGGGACCTTTAGACTTTGGCCATATCTGGAACATCCAGCATCAGCACAAAGGCTCTTGGGTAGAGCTGAGGAAGTGACCTTGGATGTAGTGGGAGGGAGTGGTGGGGAGAACGGGAAGCAGATCGACTGTTTCCATGAGATGCCCTCCCATAAGTCCAGAAGGAGAGCTACCACTCAGAACAGGATTGTTTTCCTTATGTCCCTCCCCTCTGTGCGCTCCCAGTTTACATTCATTCAGCAATAGAGAGCTAGCATCACTTTACGGAAGAGAATAGATTGTTTTGGAGCCACATCAATCACCTTAACAATAGCTTGAGCAAAAACTCTTCTGTGCACATGGGTGCTCTAACTGCTGACCTGACACAACTTCCAGCCTAGATGTTGCTCACAAGTAGGATTTGTGTGTTCCTGGAAATGTCTTTAAACCAGGCTGCTATTCCCCTGCCAGAACAAAACTGAATGTGGACATAATGGAGGCGACAGGGAGGTCTGTGGGGCTGGACTTAGCACAGACAAAGCAGACAGCCAGATGTAGCCCTGGTGTCTCCAGGGCTCTTGCAGCAGTGCAAGGAGACCAGACTCCGGATGAAGGCCTGTCACCAAGAGCGCTCCTCTGGCTCATTCAGACAAGTGCTGGAGTTGTCATCCAGCAGGGGATTGCCCACAGGACTGAGCACATGGTCCAAAGAGCTGGGCTTTACCTCCTTGTGTTCCTGTAACACGGGTCTTGGCAAGGTCCTGCCACAGATGGGGTACTTGCCATGGGTATGTTTTGATTTTGTGGTGCCTGCATGGTAACTCAAGCTGTCTGTCAAGAAAATTAATATAACAAATGTGATGCTGAGTCTTCAGTGTTATTACCAGCAGGGAGAACTTCTGTCCAACTTTCTTCAGGACCCTGAAGGGCCTCACCTCTGTAGCCAAGGACATCCCCTTCAGCCCAACTCATCCCACTGCCAAGTTTCTATTTAGGAAGAGCTGGGCTGGGCCTTGGTGTAACTGAAAACATATTTCTCTCCCAAGGTCATGTTACCATGTTATTTCAGACTAGTGCCAACTTCCCAATGTTTGAAGATAGATAGCTCTCTGAATATGGTCTTTTGATATTAAAGTGGTCTTTGTGTTGGAATTTGCTAAGGCACATGACCTGGAAATTAGAGGGCTTCCACATATACATTCATTTAATTTAAAGTAGGGGTAGCCTTCAAGGCCCTAAGCACACACGATTAAGGAGATTGTCTTGGTGTGCTTATTCTACAAATCCCAGATCCTTGTCTCTTTTAGGCCATAATAATACCATAATGTGCTCTTCTTGGCATGTTTTATATATTATGTCCCATTCCAGGAGGTCACAAAGCCTGCACATATTTTTATTTGGGGGGACAGATGGAAAAAGGAATTTATAAGTGGATTATTGTTTACAGAAATTGCTTCCTTCCCTAGTGTTCCCCATGGCCTGTGGTGGAGAATTCATCATCACTTCCGTGGGGACCAACAGGCCTGTTAGGACAGAGGGAGAGGGGCTGTGGCTCTGGCAACACTTGATCCCTTGAGAACACTTAGTGCTCCTGGGAGCTGAAGGAGAAGTGTGAGCTCACTCTTTCTCTTGCCTTGGGCAGGTACAGTGTCTGTTTGTTGGCTCTGAGGAAGACATTGTACTCTGCCCTTGCTGAGAGAAGACAAAGGAACCAAAATAACTGTGATGACATATCAGATGCATGGTGCTATCCACTGGGCTTTTAGTATGTGCAAGACCAAAAGTCCAGGACAGAAAGCAAACTTTCTATAAAGGAGAGATGAGCTGTTGGCTTGTAGGAATTATGAAAGAGGCCTAGCCCAAAGGTAGCAAGAAACACGGGAAGTACTTGTTTATCTCTTCAGTGTCGCTTTCAAAGGTCCGCATGCTGGAGCCTGTTGCCATTGGCCATGAAAGTCCTTATTCCATTTTGGATGTGTTATCTTTGGGTTGATCTCAGCTTTGGAGGAATCTATCATTTTAGCTCACATCTTTGGAGATAATAACTTAAGCTTGCTATATACTGCTAAGTCTGGAGCAATAGCACAGCGGCTAGGGCATTTGCCTTGCATGCTGCCGACCCAGGTTTGATTCCTCCATCCCTCTCAGGGAGCCTGGCAAGCTACCGAGAGTATCTTGCCCCCGTGGCAAAGGCTGGCAAGCTATGACATATCAAATACCCGTGTTGTATTCGATACATCAAAAACAGTAACAACAGGTCTCACAATGGAGATGTTACTGGTGCCTGCTTGAGCAAATAGATGAACAACGGGGTGACAGTGCTACAGTGCATATACTGCTAGAGATCTTTTTTTCTCATTACCTGTTCTTAGTTTGCTTCTCCTTTATAGAATGGTCTCATGTGCAGTCTCTCGTGTGCTGGGATTTAACACGTCCATGCTAACTTTATCATAATACTTTGATGCAAGAGGCTCTGCTTGGGGTGACAGGATTTCTATGACCCTACAGCTTGTGGCTAAGGAAAGATTAAGCTGAATTCAGTTGATATCCTTAAGTTTCTTTCAGAGTACAGGAAAGTCAACTGGTTCCTGTGATTTCTCTGTATCTTACATTATCAACCCTTAAACGGAACATCCTGTTCATTTACCTCTATCTGATCTCTAACCACCTGTCTGGCAGGTTCAAGTGAGAATCTTCCTAATGTCTTCTGTAAAGACCAAGACAATGAAATGTTTTAGCTTATCTTCCAAGCTCTCATTCCTGAGTAAGTGGCCACACTTAGCCTCTACTTGGCTTTCTTGCTTGATTGTAATTTAAGATCCATTGATTTTTTTTCTGTTTCAGAGTCTTACCATGTAATACTTAACTTTCTCTTCAAGTTGGTGTTTTCAAGTTTGGGTTTGACTTGGACATCTCTGTGAACTATGTTGTTGTTCTTTACTAGGATTAACTGTCCTTGTACAGGATTGTGTATGTGTATGTGTGCATATATGTGTATTGACACATGTGTTTAGATGGTTGTTTGTTACTAAAATTTCCTTTTAGTCTACATTCTCCAAATTTATCACATGTAAAGAATCCTCAGCATTTCTAACTATTTTAATTCTACTAAACTATAATTTTGCATACACATGAGCACACACATAGGCACACACTCACAACCACCTAGAATGTGACATAATCGACATAATTTTTTCCTTGGTTGAATAAATCAGTTCTGGAAATGGAGAAATACATAATGAGCTTCTTGTACTTTCCTCTGTTTTATGCTAGTTAGGATTTATGGGTGAAATGTTACTTCAAACTGATAAAATCACAATCTCCATCACATTTTCAATTTTTGAATGAAAAAACATTGTGGAAATCAGAGTTGTGTTATTCAGATTGTGCTTTGACTCAGATGTACCTTGTTGAATATGAAAACTATTTCTTCATTATATATGTATATTACCATATTTAGGTAAACTTTCAGCAATATATAGTCTAACGCTAATTGTAACCAAGGAATAATTTTAATTTATTTATTTGAGGTTAGGTTTATGTGCATATGTATACTTGTATATACTCACGTATAAAAACATTATGGTGTAGAAGCAGAAGATATAAGTAAGGACTCTTTAATATTAGCTAAAATCTACAGAATTCTAACACACATGCCAAGTTCTATGACAAGGGATTTATATACATCATCTCATTTTTTTCCCTGACAATTGCCCTACCCAAACTTGGCACTATTACTGTCCCCACATTTCAGTGGCAGCCACAGTAGATTAAAGAAGCTAATTAACCTGTATGAAGACATAAAACTTGATACTGACCTGTAAAAAACTAAAGCACGCTGAGGGGCGCGCACACTCTTGGGCTCTCCAGGCAGCTGTCTCACTACCCGCGTTCGGTGCCCCAGAACCGCAGTGTGTGCTGTCGGTCAAGGACAGGCAACGGAAGGAAGAAAGCCAAACTGGTTGCTCGATCAGTTTGTTTCATTCTCTCTCTCTGCTTCTCTCCCGGCTCTGGATCTCTCTCTGGATCCATGGATCTGGCCCCCCAACCCACTCTTACAGCCTAGTTAAATCTCCCCAACATGAGGGGGTTGGGGTCTACACCTAGGTGTGGTCACCATCAATAGGGTAAGGTTCCTTTCCCTTAGGGGATGCTTCTCCTAGGACTTAATTCTCTTTCAGCAGGAGGATCCACCCAAGGGCAGAGTCCCATGAGTGTGTTTCTCTCTTCTCCTCAGCCAGCAAACATATAAGAATTCATAATATTAATCATTTTGTATGGACACAATAAGAGATGCATTAAAGCTTATAGAATTGCTCTCCTGGGGCCATCTCAATCTCAGACTACAGTGCTCAGGCCAGATCAATCTTTCCTGTCCCTAGCAGGGTCCTAGTCTCATCATTACTTTTGGATCATTACAGCATTTGTCTATGATCAAGCTCTCAACTTATAGTTAAGAATTAGGCACTTTGGCCAGGCCCATCTCGATGCCAGGGTAGCACATAACTCACCACTTGCCCTGGATCCGTCCCATCCCTCGTCGGGCCCCTGCTTTTGGGGTGCTAGGAACTGAGGGCAACTGAGGCTTAAGTGGAGAAAGCAGATGCCCGGGAGGGAATAATATTCAAAGCCAATTAAGTCCCAAGTTACAAAAGCTAATATGGTAAAAGTTACAAGTTAATATTGTCTTCTCGTGCCCATACGAAAAGGACATTGCTTTAAAGTAAATTATTCAAAAGGCACAAGAAGAGGAGAAAGGCAATAAACTTATATAATATAAATTCAGTATCCTAGGAAGGTCTGACCTTACAAATTAGCAGAGTCAGATTAAGGGAAAGCCGCGGATTAACTCTTTCGGGGAAGAGAGCATGGAGAAGTGATTATAGCTAAACAAAAGGATGGGAGAGATTCGGGAACACCTTGATGTGTGTGCCTGGGGTAAGCCTAAACTCTGGGGAAAACTGGGACAAGCTACTTGTGGCAAGGAGGGAGAGGACAAAGTAATGTCATCCTACACTGACCGACTCTGGTGTTAAACCAGGCAAACTAGTTCCAGGTTTGTCCTTCAGCAAATAAAAATATGACCAACAGAAGAGAGAACTTAACTAGTGCCAATATTTCAGCTTTAAATCACTTATTTTATGGAGTATTTTGATTCATTAGAGATTCCCTCAGCACCTTCTATATTCCAAGCTATCCACACTGTCATCCTTATAACTAGGAGGCACCAATAAGCTTCAAGAACCTCTGCATTGACTATGCTGTATGGCCACAGGTTTGCATAGTCCCAACCTGTGGGTGTTTTTGGTCTTTTTCTTTAAATATCTTTGCAAGGACAGAGATCATTGCATCAAGTTGGGTGATGGGTAATTGTAGGCTAAGATGAAACAGGTGAAAAAATGAAAAAGCACGCACAAAGTTAAATGGCATTGCATACTACTGTCTTCAATGGCAAACATTATTGGCTTATGTAGGTGCTCTGGGAGACAATGAATCTTTCTCATTGAGTGGTTTTTTGTATATTATACTTTATATAATATACAAAAATTATATATTTTTTATGAGTTGTGGAAGTAATTTTTTCATGCCATAGGTATTTATCCAGAAAGACATTAGGAAAATTCTCACTTGAACTTGCTAGATAGGTGGTTAGAGATCAGATAGTGCTAAATGAACAGGATGTTCCACTTAAGGGTTGATAATGTAGATACAGAAAAACCACAGGAACTAGGTGATTTTCCTATACTGTCGAAAGGAACTCAAGGGTATAAACTGGATTCTGTTTAGTCTGCTCTTGGCCAAAAGCTGTGAGAGCAGAGATCTCCTGTCACACTAACCAGAGGCACTTGCATCAAGTATGATGATAAAGTTAGCATGAATTTGTTTAATCCCAGCACACAAGAAACTGCAGAGACCATTTTTAAAAAGGTGGAATAAACTAAGGACTAGTAATGAGAAAAAGATCATAAAGCATCACTTTATCAGACATTACACATATTCATAGATTGGAGAATCTCAACCTTGAATAGCTCTCAACTTCCTTTGACCTCTTTGGCCTCATCTTGTAAGGACTTCCTGTTTTTAACATCCCTTTGGCTTGTCCAGGGATTTTGCACTTGCTGTTCCCTCTCACTATAACTCCCCCTCCTGTTAACTTCGTGATTCTCATTCATGAAATTCTTCATATCTTTGCTCTATGTTAATTACTCATAGACCCCTTCCTCTTAAATATTACAGGGGATAATTTAGTGGTGGATTAAAATAGAAGTATAATATACAAAAATTAAACATTCATAAATGTTTAGCTTATTAAATACTAAAAAGTAAAAAAACCCTTGTAATTAGGGACTATATAAGAAAGAGTACATTGTCATACTCCATGAGCCTTTTATTTATGTAGATGACAGTATATGTTTGGTCTAATTCTGGATTCTCTTCGGGAGCACTGATAGCGACACAAGGTTGAAGTCACCAGTCTATAAATAAGTGTTATCTGTCTGATAAAGTAATGATAGGGCTGGAGCGATAGCACAGCAGGTTGGGCATTTGCCTTGCATGAGGTCGACCCAGGTTCAATTACTCTGTCCCTCTAGGAGAGCCTAGCAAGCTACTGAGAGTATCCCTCCCACATGGCAATGCCTGGCAAGCTACCCATGGCATATTCGATATGCTAA
Source organism: Sorex araneus (assembly GCF_027595985.1). Taxonomy (NCBI): domain Eukaryota; kingdom Metazoa; phylum Chordata; class Mammalia; order Eulipotyphla; family Soricidae; genus Sorex; species Sorex araneus. Next base: position 114,290,864 of record NC_073304.1, read on the forward strand.
AAACAATAAAAACAAGTCTCATAATAGAGACATTACTGGTGCCTGCTCAATCAAATCAATGAACAATGGGATGACAATGATACAGAAAGTAATGATTTATGATTCCATAGTCTTATTGGAAAATAGAGGTAAATCAAGAAGTAAAATCATAATTGCTCTGAGATTTCTTAAAGTCTCTACAGGAAGATGGTGTCCTATCTGCCATTATCTTCAGAAAGAGATAGATGTTCTTCTTGACTTCGTGGAGTAAATAGCATTACCGTGTGCAAAAAATACCAGGGGAACATTTAAAATTTTTGTGTCACCCTCCCCTCTTCATCCCATACAGTCACATCCTTATTTACTCTCCATTTGGCTCTAATTTATGGAATTTATTGTTTATTTCCTCTCTTTCCTGAAAGCATAAGCTCTGTAAAGCGCAAATCTTCTTGCTAAATGTGCCAGTGGCTAGAACAGATCTTGACTCCTACTAAATAGTTAACATGTCTATATTGAATAAATGAATGAATAAGCTGCCCTCAGCCAAGGCTGGTCTGTCTTTATTGCAGACAGCTGGGTAGGTCCTTACAATTTTGGGTGATTATGGTGCTGAAAACGTCTTTCACTGCTACTGTGGATGGTTTCCTTGCCAAATTAAAGAACTTTGACTCCATGCAGAAACTTGAAATGCAAAGCTCTATAATCCTTGGCGAGGATGTATGGGGGCTGGTAAGATTTGGTTATAAACCATTTAGACTGCCAGAAAATCCAGTCAGTGTTTAAATTCACAAATCAAAATAAACACCCATGAATTGAAATGAATTTGCTAAGCCTCAGTAACCCATTTGGGTTAACAACAATGTGTATCCCCTTTTCTTTGTACTTAAATCTCCTTAGATCAAGGACTCTGACTGCCTCCCCATGCTGCTCAGGCAGCCTGTCCAGGAAGACCAATGCCCACCTGAATATACAACATCCCTGCAAATGATTTCAAATGAAGAGAGAATTAATCCATGAACGATTAACAGGGATTTCATTCCCCTCTGGCCCCAATAATTTCTAGAACATTGAATTAGTGAGTTCTCAGACCTTTACAAATTCTCAAGGCAAACATTATTAGCAAAGGGAAGCCCATGCAGCATGTTAAAAGATTGCCAGAAAATGTCAATGGAATTTCAGAATAAAATAAAAGAGGTTCAAACTCCCTTCCTCATAAGCTCTCCTTCGGCCTCCCTCCACCCACCTAACATGATTAGAAAGTCATTTCATGTGTCTTAAATGTTTGGTCAATCAAAAGCAAATGAACATGATTGATAGTGACAGGGAACACATTTAACTCATTATTCTTTACTTTGCAGCAAAATGATTTGTGTAAACTGTCTGCCTAGCATTAAAGGTAAAACAAACTTAGAAACCCCAAAATGTTATATTTTTTGTCTAATATTTTCCTTTTGGTTTTATAGCTGTAATCACATATGGATTCTTTTATTTGGATCTTGGCATGGACTGAACAAAGGAAGGCAGCACAGAAAGATTACATAGCATAAAAGCAGAGCCCGTGCCCAGTGGGGACAGAGGCCCAGAAGCTGCTAGACTCAGAGGGAAAACCTAGGAAAAGCTACTATTCAGCCCAGTTCTGTACCAATAATAAAATACTGTCTCTAATGTGGAAGAATGGCCTTCGTGGCAGAACCTTTGATCAAACCTCAAAACAAGTTCATTTCGAGACTTTTGGCCATTCATTAATAATATTTATTTCTAAGTTTGTCTGAATATACACAGGCTAAGTCCTCCTGACCCAGCCTCCCACCCATTCTAGTCTCCTACTTTGGACTTCTGGTGTTATCCCTTGTTAGTAATTTTGCAATCAAATCTCTCAAAATTACCTGTAGACCATTAGAAATAAGATTTTCATACAATGATACCAATTATGACTTTGTCTCCAGGACAATGATGAGGAGCCAGAAAGTTTGAGTTGACTATTTTACATATCTAGGGAGTACAAAGAAAGCAACTACCATGCATTTGATATGGTAAGTAGTTTGCCAAGAACTTTCAAATCACAATAGTACCCTAAGTTTGCATAGTACTTTATAGTTTAAAGAAAAAATTTCAGATAGACAAGCATTCTATTGAATATCATACAGAAAATAGGCCTAGTACAATGTATTTGATATTTCTAATTCTTCCTTAAATAGAGAGTAGATAGAAATAGAAGGAGAGTTAGGAAGATGGCTGACTTCTGGTTGCACAGCTGGATGGAAAGTGGCAGAGGTCACTTAGGTTACAGGGTTTATGACTCAGTGCTATGAACTGTTTCCCCTAGAGAAATGTCTCAAATATAAACTTTGCTTGGTTTTAATATTCAAAGTCACAGCTTTTAAAAGATTAGAAATCACTTTGAATTATTTATAGAAGTATTCTATGTTCTTCTTCATGCCAAACAATGAGTGTGCACACGTGAATGCATGTACTTGTGCATCTGTGTGTGTTTGTGTATGTGTGTGAATATAATCCGTCAGAGGTAGGACACATGCTTGTCTGCTCCATTCCCTCTATAGTCCCACAATCAAAAAAATTCCCAGAGTTGTCTCTCCAAGTCCACTATGTCTTATGCGGGAAAATTTGTTGGGAGTAACTAAGTCAAGGTCTGAACTGCTCAGGATAAGGAGATCATGGCACAGAGGATTGACCAGCCCCAAAAGGTTTAGTTCCAACCATCTGAGGGAAGGAATGATGGGTCCAGACTGCAGAACGGGGCCTTTTTCACAGGGAAAATGCCAGTGAGAAGGGAGTGAGCTCCAGAAGGGAGACAGTGTTGCTAAAAGAAGAAGAGGACCCATGTGAGGAAGTAGCTACAGTTTCTCCTAATCCTTGCAGGCTCCTTCTAATGATAGTAACATTTTTCAAGTCAATCAAACAATTTGTATTCAAGCAGTGGGGCTTGGGACTGATACACATAAGATTAGTAGAAAAGTGTCACCACTACATTCACTGTTCCACTCACCAGTATCGATTATAGAAAAGTGCTTAAAGAGTATTGTCCCAGTAACATTTAGAGGTTCTTTTAATTTTCCATATAGATCCTTTTAAAAAAATGTTATTTTATTTCATTTTTTTTAATTTAATTTTATTTTATTAGTGAATCACTGTGAGACAAAGTTACAGACTTACAGGTTTTCATGCTTACGTTTCAGTCATACAATGATCGAGTGCCCATCCCTCCACCAGTGCCCATTTTCCACCACCAATGGTCCCAGCATTCCTCCCACTACCCTCACCCTGTCCTATTCACTCCACCCTGCCTCTGTGGCAGGGCATTCCCATTTGCTCACTCTCTCTTTGTGGGTGTTGTGGTTTGCCACAGAGGTATTAAGTAGGCATCTTGTTCGGTCTATAGTCTGTTTTCAGCCTGTATCTCCCATCCCTAGAGAGCCCGCCTAGTACCCTTTGCTTGGTGATCCCTTCTCTATCAGAGCTGCTTCTTCACCTAGCATGTGAGGTCAGCTTCCAAGCTGTGGAGTACTCCTCTTGATACTTATCTCTACTATTCTTGGGTGTTAGTCTCCCATTCTGTTACTTTATATTTCACAAATGAGTGCAATCTTTCTGTCTGTCCCTCTCGTTCTGATTCATTTCACTTAACATGATACTTTCCATGTTGATCCACCTATATGCAAATTTCATGACTTCATCTTTTCTAACAGCAGCATAGTATTCCACTGTGTAGATGTACCAAAGTTTCTTTAGCCAGTCATCTGTTCTCGGGCACTCGGGTTTTCTTCCAGATTCTGGCTATTGTGAACAGTGCTGCAATGAGCATATAGGTGCAGATGTCACTTTTACTAATTTTCCATATAGATCCTTATTTGTTTTATTTTTAAAATTAGCTTACATTAACATTGATGTGAGTATGCACATGCCTGCGTATATACAGTTCTTTGCATTTTAACATTATGTTGAGTCTTGTGGCTACCCCCAGAATCAGGACACAGAAGTTCTGATACCTGCAGTTCTATTGTGCTTGCCCTTTGCCCTCTAACTCCCTTTGCCCAGACAAATACTGATTTCTTCTTTGTAATTATAATTTTGTCTTTCTGAGACTTGAGTATAATATAATCACAATATTTGATGTTTGATATTGGCTTCTTCAGTAGAATTCCTGGGATGGTAGAAGTCTCCCCAGGCTACAGTGTGTCAATACATTTTTCCTCTCTTCTGTTGAATAATATGGCATTTTATGAATGTTTTGTCACTGTCACTGTCATCCCGTTGCTCATCAATTTGTTCGAGTGGGCACCAGTAATGTCTCTCATTGAGAGACTTATTGTTACTGTTTTTGGCATATCCAATATGCACGGGTAGCTTGCCAGGCTCTGCCGTGCAGGCTCCATACTCTCAGTAGCTTGCCGGGCTCTCTGACAGGGGCGGAGGAATCGAACACCGGTAGGCCACGTGAAAGGCGAAAGCCCAACCGCTGTGCTATCGCTCCAGCCCATGAATGTTTTATAATTTTTTAAAAAGCACATTCATTTCTTTAATAGCCAGTATTTAGGTTGCTTTTAGTTTGGACTGAGTATGAATATATCTTATATAAACAATAATGTAGAAGTTTGTGCGTATATAACTTTTAATTTTTCTAGGTTAATTAGGATGTACAGTTCTTAGATTAAAGGGTAGGTATATGCTTAACCTAAAAACGAAACTGCCAAAACGTTTTTCAAAATTATCAGAACATTCTTGTTGCTCTAAATTCTGGATAATACTTGGTATTGTGTTATTTTTTCATTTTAGCCATTTTAATAGGCATGTAGTACTACCTAGTTGTAGTTTAAATATTCATTTCCTAGTGACAGATGATCTTGAAAATCTCTTTCCAGGCAATTTGTCATCTCTATGTCTTTTGATATTGGGTTAACTGTTTTATATATATTAAAAATAGACTTTCTCTGTTTTCATTTTTAGGGGCCATACATTTATAGGGGCATTCAGAGGGTCGAAAATTGAACTCAGATCTCATTCATGCTAGGCATGTGCTCTACAACTCAAGCTATTTCCCTGTTCCCATGCTTCATTTTTCAATAAGCAGTTTAGCAGAAATAGAGCAAAGGTACTGGGTGTTCTCCCATATCCACTACCCATATATACTCATAGGCTTTCCCATTATCAACATCTTCCATCAAAGAAGTAGGTTTGTTACAATTGATAGAATTCCTTCCTCTAATCCCTGGAAAACACTAATTTTCTTCTGTCTCTATAGGTTTACCACTTCCAGAATGTCATGTAGTTGGAAGCCTCCAGAATATATTATTTTGGTTGGCCTCTTTCACTTAGTAATATGTTTTTAGAGGTTTACATCTTTTCATGACTTGAAAGCTCACTTCTTTGTGGTATTGAATAGTTTTCCATTGTCTGGGCATACTAGTTTATTCATCTATTCTCCTACTGAAGGACATCTTGATTGCTTCCAAGTTTTGGAAGTAATTATGAATAAAAGTGTTATAAACATTGTTGTGCATGTTTTTGTAAGTGCTTAAGTTTTAAACTATTTGAGTAGATATCAAGGAGTGAGTTGCTGGCTCACATGATAATAATATAGATTTGTAAGAAGCTTCCAATTGTCTTACAGTATAGCTACCCTGTTTGCATTTTTGCTATCAATGAGATGGCCTATAGCTTTATATCCTTGCCAGCACTTGGCATTGTTAGTGGTTGGCCCTTTCTTAATTATTTATTTGTGTTGTTGGAGGTCAAACCCAGGGCTTTAAACTAGTAAGGCATATCTCTGTCACTGGTTTACACCCCCAACTCCCTATTTTTTAATTGAAGTGTTATTTTTTACAATTGAACTTAAGAGTTTCATGTATTTTTGAATGTATTGTTAAATAAAGGATTTGTAAATATTTTATCAAGTATACATTTTCATTTTCTTAACACTGTCTATCCTGGGGGAAAATATGTAACCTTGAAAATTTGGAGGACTTTCTCAAAATGTTAAATATAAACCTACCATATGATACAACTCCATCCCTAGCTATTTACCCAAGAGGAATGATATCATGTGCTCAATTTTCTATGGATGCTGTAGTGAATTAACACTAACTTAGTGCTTAAAACATTCCTGATACTTTTGATTCCTTTTCTGGAGGCCTTATTTTTGAGATCAACCCCACTGGAAAAAATCAAAGTGTTTTCAAATCTGGTTCCTTCTGAAATAAAATCTTTTTTTTTTACATTGTCTAGAAAATTTATGGAATCTGCCTGCATTCCTTGGCTTATACTTTCTCCTTCATGTAACTTTCACCTTTTGCTTCCAATTTCACATATACTATCTCATCTTTTGAAAAATATCCGTCTTCTTACAAGTATGCTTAGTATTACAGTTTGGGCCCTCTTGGATAATACAGAATAATCTTCCATCCAAGATCCATAATTTAATATGCAAATTCCCATTTGCCACATATAGAACCATTAGCAGGTTTCGGGGAATCCAACACAGATATAATTGGGAGGATTCTTTAATCTGCACCTTGCTCCACATAAAAATTCATATTCACTTCACATGAATAAGACATCCTTAAAAAGTCTCTGCTCAGAGCTAGAGAGATAGTACAGCAGGTAGAGTACTTGCCTTGTATCTGCCAATCTGGGTTTGATCCCTGACATTGAAATGTTCCTCCAAGCATCACCAGCAGTGATCCCTAAGCATAGAGCCAGCAATATGCCCTGAACACCACCAGGTATGGCTCCAAAAAGACAAACAATGAAAAAGTCTCAATCCTGTGGCTACATTCTAATTCTAAACTTTGTCTAAAAAATTGTCCACTTTGCTGTTTTCTTTTCTAAATCAGCCATGGGTTAGACTCTAGATATGAGTCTTCCTGGGGAGAAATTTCTTTCCACATGTGGATCTGTAAAACTTGAATACTATCTCTTAAGAAGAAGAGATAGTACATGTGAAATTGGAAGCAAAAGATGAGAGTTACATGAAGAAGGAAGTATAAGTATTATTTTTTCCTGAAATATAGTAGGATGAAAGGAGAAAGTAGCCACCAGGCCCTAGTATTTTCAAATTCAGTCAAATACATTTAGACCTCGACCTAGAAATAGTCTCTGTGGCTTAAAATTGTCATTAGTTAATGTGATTTCTCAAATGTATTTTTTTCCCAAGTTGTCTTAGCTATTAACTGTTTTGATCTTTCCATATAAACTTAAAGAATAGCTTTTCTGTATGTACAAAAAATGGATTTGAGAGGATGGAGCAATAGTATAAATGGGTAGGGCGTTTGCCTTGCATGAGACTTACCTGGGTTCGATTCCCAGCATCCCATATGGTCCCCTGAGCACCGCCAGAGTAATTCCTGAGTGTAGAGCCAGGACTAACCTCTGAGCATCACGAGGTGTGACCCAAAAAGCAAAAAAATAAATGAATTATTTTGGATTGTATTAAACATATGGACAAATTGGGAGAGCGTCGGCCTTCATTAATATAGATTTCAATCCATGAATATGGTCTCTCCATTTATAGACATCATTCTTAGTTCCTGTTTTTTTTAAAATTAGTATTTCTTAGTTTCATCAGATTCTGTGCATTTTTGTCATATTTTTATGTGGCATATTTTTGAGAGGAACTATTGTAAGTGAAGTCAAAATTTTTTAATTTTCAATTGTTTTCTGGTGACAGGTATGCACACACAATATTTTTCTGTTGTGACCTTTTGTCCACAACAATATTGCAATGGCTAGTGTTCTTGTAGGATGTTGAATAGGAGGTGTGAGAGTATAAATCTTTTATTTATACTGGACTTAGTGATAAAATATTCAGTGTTTCCCCACTAAATGTAAGTTGCAATAGATATTTTGTAGATCCTTTTTCTGATGTTGAAGAGGTTTTCTTCTAGTACTAATTTAATGAGATATTTTTATTATGAATAAAAGATTAAATTTACACTTAAATTTTATATAATATACACTTAGAAAAATTACACATATATAGTGTAATTCATATTTACATTGTTATGGTCCACTTGTAAAATATGAATTTTACATTGTTATTGTCCACTTGTGAAATATGAATGTTGCACTGTTATTGTCCACTTGGGCTGGAGCTTTAGCACAGTGGTAGGGCATTCGCCTTTCATGCGGCCGACCGTGTTCTATTCCTCCGCCCCTCTCAGAGAACCCGGCAAGCTACCGAGAGTATCAAGCCCACGTGGCAGAACTTGGCAAGCTACTCGTGGCATATTTGATATGCCAAAAACAGTAAACAATAAGACTTATAATGAGAGATGTTACTCGTGCCCGCTCAAACAAATTGATGAGCAACAGGATGACAGTGACAATGATTGTCCACTTAATAATAATTATCTATATATAATCCTGTTGCACATGACTGACCCGGATTTAATTCCTCTGTCCCTCTCGGAGAGCCCGGCAAGCTACCGAGAAAACCCGCCCGCTCAGCAGAGCCTGGCAAGCTGGCCGTGACATATTCGATATGCCAAAAACAGTAACAAGTCTCACAATGGAGACATTTTGGCAAACAGATCAAATCAGAGGAGCTTCTATAGCTGTTTCATAGGAGGATTGTGATGGATTAAGGTATTGACCATGAGCTCTTGGATACTTCTCTCCCTGGAAATTAGGTCCTGGTTTCATGGGGAAAACTCGTCTTCAGATACTCCCCCAAAGTAATCTTCATTAATATAGAACCAATAAGATTAATAAGACATCCATTTAAATTTCATGATTCTTTTTTTCTTTTTCTTTTTTTTTTCGCTTTTTTGGGTCACACCTGGCAATGCACAGGGGTTACTCCTGGCTCTGCACTCAGGAATTACCCCTGGCGATGCTCAGGGGACCATATGGGATGCTGGGAATCGAACCCGGGTCGGCCGCGTGCAAGGCAAACGCCCTACCCGCTGTGCTATTGCTCCAGCCGCATGATTCTGAAGCTTTTTTAGGAACTAAGATCAAGAAACCAAACATGACAAATTTGGCAATTGCCTTATGGAAGTTTTGTGTGACACTTTCTTTATGGCAATTTTTTATTGCTCAAAAATTTCAAGAATTTGGAGAAGCACTAAGAGGCAAGAGATGTTCCCATTACTATAATGCTTCAGTAAACTTCAGGGTTTTAGGAGATATGAGCCATGAACTATGGACAAAGACCAAATATATATAATAATGTGCTTTGGCTTTCCTTATATATATACATATATATATATACCTAACAAATCACAATACCATAATTTAATTTTTGTTGTTAAAATATTTTTCTGATTTCAACTTGTAACTTTTCTAGTGGCTCATAGATTTTTAAATTGCAATTCTTAATTTCCAAACATTTAAATAATTCCCTCAATTGATTTATGGTCTGGTTCATTATTTTGGGACTATTATTTGCATGATTTCAATTGCTTAAAATTTGTTAAAAATTGATTTATATGTACAGTCTTGTTCAGTGTTGCATGTAAGTTTTTTAAAAGTGAGTGTCTGCAATTGCAAGAGAGAGTATTCTTTAGCTGTGAGTTAGTACCTGTTGTTTGCTAGCATTGTTAAGTTCTTCTGTCATCTTCTATTATAATGAGAAAGTGTTGAGTTATCCAGTTCCATTAATTTTTCTATTTTCGATCCAGCAGGGTTTGTTTTACATATTTTAAAGGTTTTGTTATATATGTATATTTGGATTGGTATTTTCTTGGTGAATTGACTTTATCAATACCTATTATACATATTTAAGTCCTTAGTAGTTTTACTTGTTCTCAAGTCTAGTACACATAAGATTTGAAATTAATAGATTCACTCACATTTCTTTCTTTTTTTTAATTTTTATTTTTAATTAGTGAATCACCGTGAGGGTACAGTTACAGATTTATACATTTTTGTGCTCATGTTTCCCCCATACAAAGTTCGAGAACCCATCCCTTCACCAGTGCCCATTCTCTACCACCAGTAAACCCAGCGTCCCTCCCACCCTCCCCAGTCCCGTCTCCCCCCACCCCAAACTGCCACTATGGCAGGGTATTCCCTTTCATTCTCTCTCTCTGATTAGGTGTTGTGGTTTGCAATAAAGGTGTTGAGTGGCCATTGTGTTCAGTCTCTAGTCCACGTTCAGCCTGCATCCCCCTTCTTCCGCATGGCCTCCGACCGCATTATACTTGGTGTTCCCTTCTCTCAGTTGCCCAGAATGAGAGATCAGCCTCCAAGCCATGAAGTCAACCTCCTAGTACTTATTTCTACTATTCTTGGGTGTTAGACTCCTAGTCTATTATTCTATATTCCACAGATGAGTGCAATCTTTCTATGTCTGTCTCTCTCTTTCTGACTCATTTCACTTAGCATGATACTTTCCATGCTGATCCACTTATATGCAAACTTCATGACCTAATTTTTTCTAACAGCTACATAGTATTCCATTGTATAGATGTACCAGAGTTTCTTCAACCAGTCATCTGTTCTCGGGCACTCGGGTTTTTTCCAGATTCTGGCTATTGTAAACAGTGCTGCGATGAACATATAAGTGCAGATGTCATTTCGACTATACTTTTTTGCTCCTCTGGGATATATTCCTAGAAGTGGTATTGCTGGATCAAATGGGAGCTCAACCTCTAATTTTTTGAGGATCGTCCATATTGTTTTCCAAAAGGGCTGAACTAGTCGGCATTCCCACCAGCAGTGTAGAAGGGTCCCTTTCTCCCCACATCCTCTCCAACAGCAGTTGCTTTTGTTCTTTTGGATGTGTGCTAGTCTCTGTGGTGTGAGGTGGTATCTCATGGTTGTTTTGATCTGCATCTCTCTGATGATTAGTGATGTAGAGCACTTTTTCATGTGCCTTTTGGCCATTCGTAATTCTTCCTTGGAAAAGTTTCTGTTCATTTCTTCGCCCCATTTTTTGATGGGGTTGGATGTTTTCTTTTTGTAGAGTTCAACCAGTGCTTTATATACCATTGATATTAACCCCTTATCTGATGGGTATTGTGTAAATATCCTTTCCCATTCTGTAGATAGTCTTTGTATTCTGGTCACTGTATCTTTTGCGGTGCAGAAGCCTTTTAGTTTAATGTAGTCCCATTTGTTGATCTCTGTTTTTACTAGATTGCTTAGTTCCGTGTCATCTTTGAAGATACCTTTATCTTCAATATCATGGAGGGTTTTGCTGACCTTGTGTTCAATGAACCTTATGGTTTGTGGTCTGATGTTGAGGTCTTTAATCCATTTTGATCTGACTTTTGTGCATGGTGTCAGGTCGAGGTCTAAGCCCATTCTTTTACATGTGGTTGTCCAGTTGTGCCAGCACCATTTGTTAAAGAGACTTTCTTTGCTCCACTTCATATCTCTTGCTCCCTTGTCAAAGATTTGATGATCGTACATTTGAGGTTGTGTGTAGGGATATTCCACCCTGTTCCATTGGTCTGCAGCTCTGCCTTTGTTCCATTACCATGCTGTTTTTATTGTTACCGCTTTGTAGTAGAGTTTAAGGTTGGGGAGGGTGATGCCTCCCATCATTTTTTTCCCAAGAATTGTTTCCCAAGAATTTAGCTATCCGTGGGCATTTATTGTTCCATATAAATTTCAGGATTGCTTGATCCGTTTCTTTGAAAAATGCCATGGGTATCCTTATAGGGATCGCGTTAAATCTGTATAATGCTTTGGGGAGTATTGCCATTTTGACAATGTTTATTCTCCCTATCCATGAGCAGGGAATATGTTTCCATTTCCTCATGTCCTCTTTTATTTCATGGAGTAGCATTTTATAGTTTTCTTTGTAGAGGTCCTTTACTTCTTTAGTTAAGCTGATTCCAAGGTATTTGATTTTCTGGGGTACGATTGTGAACGGGATTGCTTTTTTCATGTCCCTTTCCTCTGTCTCATTGTTTGCATATAGGAAGGCCATGGATTTTGGGGTATTGATTTTATAGCCTGCGGCTTTACTGTACAGGTCAATTGTTCCTAAGAGTTTCTTACTAGAGCTTTTAGGCTTCTCTAGGTATAGTATCATATCGTCTGCGAATAGTGAGAGCTTGATTTCTTCCTTTCCGATCTGAATCCTCTTAATATCTTTTTCTGCCTGATGGCTATTGCTAGTACTTCCAGTACTATATTAGAGGAAAGGCCCTTAGTTTTTCTCCATTGATGATAATGCTTGCCATAGGTTCGTGGTAGATGGCTTTGACTATCTTGAGGAAAGTTCCTCCAAAACCCATTTTGGTGAGAGTTTTTATCATGAATGGGTGTTGTATCTTGTCAAATGCTTTCTCTGCATCTATTGATATGATCATGTGGTTTTTATCTTTACTTTTGTTTATATGATGGATTATGTTGATTGATTTCTGAATGTTAAACCATGCTTACATCCCCGGGATGAATCCCACTTGGTCATGGTGTATGATCTTTTTGATGAGTTGTTGGATTCTATTTGCTAGTATTTTGTTGAGGATCTTCGCATCAGTGTTCATCAGGGATATTGGTCTATAGTTTTCTTTGTTAGTGGTGTCTTTGTTTGCTTTTGGTATTTGGGAGATATGTGCCTCGTAGAAACTGTTCGGAAGGGTTCCTGTCTTTTCAATTTCCTGGAAAAGCTTGAGGAGAACTGGCAACAAGTCTTCTTTAAATGTTTGGAAGAATTCGCCAGTGAATCCGTCTGGACCTGGGCTTTTGTTTTTGGGGAGACTTTTGATTACAGTTTCGATTTCCTTGATATTTATGGGCCTATTCAGGTATTTCACGTCTTCTTGGTTCAGTCTTGGGAGATTGTAGGAGTCAAGGAATTTGTCCATTTCTTTTAGGTTCTCTTGTTTCGTGGCATACAGACTTTCAAAGTAGTCTCTGATGATTCTTTTTTTTTTATTTTTTTTTATTTATTTTTTTTATAGGGGAATATTTTTATTTTTTATTTATTTATTTATTCATTTTAATTTATTTATTTTTAATTAGAGAATCACCGTGAGGGTACAGTTACAGATTTATACACTTTTGTGTTTATACTTCCCTCATACAAAGTTTGGGAACCCATCCCTTCACCAGTGCCCATTCTCCACCACCCGTAAACCCAGTGTCCCTCCCACCCTCCCCAATCCCATCTCCCCCCCACCCCACCCTGCCACTGTGGCAAGGCATTCCCTTCTGTTTTCTCTCTCTAATTAGCTGTTGTGGTTTGCAATAAAGGTGTTGAGTGGCCGCTGTGCTCAGTCTCTAGCCCTCATTCAGAACGCAACTCCCTTCCCCCACATGGCCTTCGATTACAATGTAGTTGGTGATCGCTTCTCTGAGTTGACCTTTCCCTGGAACGTGAGGCCAGCCTCGAAGCCATGGAGTCAACCTCCTGGTACTTATTTCTACAGTTCTTGGGTGTTAGTCTCCCACTCTGTTATTCTATATACCATAGATGAGTGCAATCTTTCTATGTCTGTCTCTCTCTTTCTGACTCATTTCACTCAGCATGAAACTTTTCATGCCCATCCACTTGACTACAAAATTCTTGACCTCCTTTTTTCTAACAGCTGCATAGTATTCCATTGTATAGATGTACCAAAGTTTCCTCAACCAGTCATCCGTTCTGGGGCATTCGGGTTTTTTCCAGATTCTGGCTATTGTAAACAGTGCTGCGATGAACATACATGTGCAGATGTTGTTTCGATTGTACTTTTTTGCCTCTCTGGGATATATTCCCAGCAGTGGTATTGCTGGGTCAAATGGGAATTCAATATCTAATTTTTTGAGAGTCGTCCAAATTGTTTTCCAGAAGGGCTGAACCAGTCGGCATTCCCACCAGCAGTGAAGAAGGGTCCCTTTCTCCCCACATCCTCTCCAACAGCGGTTGCTTTTGTTCTTTTGGATGTGTGCTAGTCTCTGTGGTGTGAGGTGGTATCTCAAAGTTGTTTTGATCTGCATCCCTCTGATGATTAGTGATGCAGAGCACTTTTTCATGTGCCTTTTGGCCATTCGTATTTCTTCCTTGGTAAAGTTTCTGTTCATTTCTTCGCCCCATTTTTTGATGGGGTTGGATGTTTTCTTCTTGTAGAGTTCAACCAGTGCTTTATATACCATTGATATCAACCCCTTATCTGATGGGTATTGTGTAAATATCCTTTCCCATTCTGTGGATAGTCTTTGGATTCTGGTCACTGTATCTCTTGCGGTGCAGAAGCTTTTTAGTTTAATGTAGTCCCATTTGTTGATCTCTGTTTTTACTAGATTGCTTAGTTCCGTGTCACCTTTGAAGATACCTTTATCTTCAATATCGTGGAGGGTTTCGCCGACCTTGTCTTCAATGTACCTTATGGTTTGTGGTCTGATGTTGAGGTCTTTAATCCATTTTGATCTGACTTTTGTGCATGGTGTCAGGTCAAGGTCTAAACCCATTTTTTTGCATGTGGTTGTCCAGTTGTGCCAGCACCATTTGTTAAAGAGGCTTTCCTTGCTCCACTTCACATCTCTTGCTCCCTTATCAAAGATTAGATGGTCATACATTTGGGGTTGTGTGTAGGGATATTCCACCCTGTTCCATTGGTCTACGGCTCTGCCTTTGTTCCAGTACCATGCTGTTTTAATTGTTACTGCTTTGTAGTAAAGATTGAGGTTGGGGAGGGTGATGCCTCCCATCATCTTTTTCCCAAGAATTGTTTTAGCTATCCTTGGACGTTTGTTATTCCATATGAATTTTAGGATTGCTTGATCCATTTCTTTGAAGAATGTCATGGGTATATTTATAGGGATCGCATTGAATCTGTATAATGCTTTAGGGAGTATTGCCATTTTGACAACATTGATTCTCCCTATCCACGAGCAGGGTATATGTTTCCATTTCCTCATGTCCTCTTTGATTTCATGGAGTAGCGTTATGTAGTTTTCTTTGTAAAGGTCTTTTACTTCCTTGGTTAAGCTGATTCCGAGGTACCTGATTTTCTGGGGCACGATTGTGAATGGGATTGCTTTTTTCATGTCCCTTTCCTCTGCCTCATTGTTTGCATATATGAAGGCCATGGATTTTTGGGTATTGATTTTGTAGCCTGCAACTTTACTGTATAAGTCTATTGTTTCTAAGAGTTTCTTAGTTGAGGTTTTAGGCTTCTCTAGATATAGTATCATGTCGTCTGCAAATAGTGAGAGTTTGATTTCTTCCCTTCCTATCTGGATGCCCTTAATCTCTTTTTCTTGTCTAATAGCTATCGCAAGTACTTCCAGTACTATATTGAAGAGGAGTGGTGAGAGTGGGCAACCTTGTCTTGTGCCTGATCTCAGAGGAAAGGCCCTTAGTTTTTCCCCGTTGAGGATAATGCTTGCCGTAGGCTTGTGATAGATGGCTTCGACTATCTTGAGGAAAGTTCCTCCAAACCCCATTTTGGCGAGGGTTTTCATCATGAAAGGATGTTGGATCTTGTCAAATGCTTTCTCGGCATCTATTGATATGATCATATGGTTTTTATCTTTACTTTTGTTGATATGCTGGATTATGTTGATTGATTTCCGAATGTTAAACCATCCTTGCATCCCTGGGATGAATCCCACTTGGTCGTGATGTATGATCTTTTTGATGAGTTGTTGGATCCTATTTGCTAGTATTTTGTTGAAGATCTTCGCATCGGTGTTCATCAGGGAAATTGGTCTGTAATTTTCTTTCTTAGTGGTGTCTTTGTTTGCTTTTGGTATTAGGGAGATATGTGCTTCATAGAAACTGTTTGGGAGAGTTCCTGTTTTTTCAATTTCCTGGAAAAGTTTGAGGAAAACAGGCAATAGGTCTTCTTTAAATGTTTGGAAGAATTCGCCAGTGAAACCATCTGGGCCTGGGCTTTTGTTTTTGGGGAGGTTTTTGATTACCGTTTCAATTTCCTTAACATTGATGGGTCTATTCAGGTATTCCAGGTCTTCTTTCTTCAGTCTTGGGAGATTGTAGGAATCAAGGAATCCATCCATTTCTTTTAGGTTCTCCTTTTTTGTGGCGTAAAGACTTTCAAAGTAGTCTCTAATGATCTTTTGAATCTCACTGGTTTCTGTTATGATGTCCCCCTTTTCATTTCTGATTCGATTTATTAGAGTTTTCTCTCTTTCTTTCTTTGTGAGACTTGCTAGCGGTTTATCAATCTTATTTATTTTCTCAAAGAACCAACTCTTTGTTTCATTGATCTTTCGGATTGTTTTTTTGGTTTCGATGTCATTAATTTCTGCTCTAATTTTTATTATTTCTTTCCTTCGGTCTGGTTTGGGGTCCTTTTTCTGGTCCTTTTCTAGGGTCTTGAGTCGTGAAGTCAAGCTATCTATGTGGGTCCTTTCTTCCTTCCTGAGGAATGCTTGGAGAGCTATAAATTTTCCCCTTAACACGGCTTTAGCTGCGTCCCATAGGTTTTGGTAGCTCGTGTCTTCATTCTCATTTGTTTCTAAGTATCTTTTGATTTCTTCCTTGATTTCCTTCTTGACCCACTCATTGTTCAACATGGAATTGTTTAATTTCCAGGTGTTTGATTTGATTTTCCGTATTTGTGGGTGGTTAGCTTCTATCTTCAGCGCATCGTGGTCTGAAAAGATGGTTGATACAATTTCTATTTTTCCGATTCGATTGAGGTATGTTCTGGGGCCCAGTACATGGTCTATTTTTGAAAATGTTCCATGTGCACTGGAAAAGAATGGGTATTCTTTCTTTTTGGGGTGTAAGGCCCTGTATAGGTCTATTAGGCCTCTCTCTTCAATTTCTTCATTCAGGGTCAGTGTTTCCTTGTTGAGTTTTGTTCTTGTGGATCTATCTAGAGGTGATAAGGCCGTATTGAAGTCTCCGACTACAATTGTGCTGTTAGTGATGTCCTCTTTGAAGTCTGTTAGGAGTCGTTTTAAATATTTAGCCGGTCGTTTGTTAGGAGTATATACGTTTAAGAGTGTGATTTCTTCCTGTTGTACATATCCCTTGATAAACAGAAAATGACCTTCGCTGTCCCTTTTGATCTTTTTCATCCTGAAATCTATGTTGTCGGATACCAGGATGGCCACTCCAGCTTTTTTAAGGGGGTTGTTTGCTTGGAGGATTGTTTTCCATCCTTTGACTTTGAGTCTATGTTTACTCTGTTTGTTCAGGTGTGTTTCTTGCAGGCAACAGAATGTTGGGTTTAATTTCCGGATCCATTTAGCCACTCTGTGTCTCTTGATAGGTGCATTTAGGCCATTGACATTGAGAGAGATTATTGTGATGTGGTTTTGTGTCATCTTTCTGTGGGATTTGTTGTTCTTATGGGGCTCCTCCTTGTCTTACAGTAGCCCCTTTAGACCTTCTTTCAAGATTGGTTTTGAGTCTATGAAGTTCCTGAGCTGTTGTTTATCCGAGAAATAGTGTATGGTTCCTTCGAGTTTGAGTGAGAGTTTAGCTGGATAAAGTATTCTTGGTGAGGCATTCATTTCGTTGAGTTTTTTCACTATGTCCCACCATTGTCTTCGGGCTCGGAGGGTTTCTTCTGACAGATCGGCCGTAAATCTGAGGGGTGCTCCTTTGTATGTGATTTCCCTCTTTGACCTTGCTACTTGTAGAATTGTGTCTCTATCTACAGCATCCGCCATTCTGACTATGATATGCCTTGGAGTCTTTTTATTTGGGTCTCTTTTTGCTGACACTCTTCGGACTTCTTGTATCTGGACGCCTGCCTTCTCCAGCTCTGGGAATTTCTTAGTGATGATGTCTTTGACTATGTTTTTTTCATTGGGGTTACTTCCCTGTGGTTCTGGTACTCCAATGATTCTTATGTTGTTCCTCTTGAAGTCATCCCCCAGGGATCTGATTCGCTCTATAGCCATTTTGAGGTCTTTCGCCATTATTTGTTGCTGTCTGTAAGCTTTCTGCATCTCATCCTCAAGCTCGCTGATTCTGTCTTCGGCTGTAGTCATTCTGCTATTGAGGGCATCTAGTGAGATTTTTATTTCATCTACCGATTGCTTTATTTGTGAGACTTCCGTTCGAAGGTTTGAAATTTCTGCTCTCATTTCTGCTCTCATTTCTTCCTGTATTTTCTTGGTAGACCGTTCCAGCGCTTGATTCATCTCCTCCCTTAATTTATTGGATGTCTGTTCCATAGTTGCTTGGAGTAGGTCGACTCTCCTCCATATTTCCTCTCTGAATTGCTTATCTGAGAGGTCGTAGATGTTGGGAGACTCTTTTGAGGTTTCTAGTATCTTTTCTTCTCCCTCTCTTGGTGGAGGGGATTTTCGCTGTTTCTTCATATTGTCACGGAAGTGCAGAGTTGGAACCTTGTAGTTATTTATTCCTCTTCCTTTTTGTGGGAAGAAGGGGCTCCGATTGTGCTAAACTTCCCTTATTCACTGATAGGTTTTATACTGTCAGCCTAAGCTAATGGCTATTTTGCGTAAATGTTTGAGATCGCAAAAGTGAGTTTTCAAAGGAATACACAGTACGGATTGAGCTGAGGTAGCAAAGAATAACTGCGGCCGCGTTAGCATTGGCCGCTCTGAGAGGAGGCCACGCCCACTTTAGACCACGCCCACTAAGACACAGGCCACGCCCCCAGTGTCTTCCTGTTGATGGGGGGGACGTGCGCAGTTACAAGCCGGTTTGGGAGACGGGGTGCGCCGGGCTAGCAGGGAGTGACTTCAGAAACTCGGGAGACGCAGACGGCAGCGGGAAGTGGGGGAAAGGGAGGGCCTCAGGGAGTTCTTTGAAGGAATGAATTCTATCAATTGTGGCCAAAGGAGAAGGCATGGAATGGTAAAAAAAAAAAAAAAATCATTGCGGCCGCGTTAGCGTTGGCCGCTCCGGAAAGAGGCCACGCCCACTTTTAGGCCACGCCCCCTGAGATGAGGACACGCCCCTAAGCAGCAGAGTGGGGATTGGTCAGGATCCGACGGCGGCGGCGGAAAGGTGCCAGGCAGGGGCTTCAGGAGAAGCCCCGAGCCGCGGCGGGCAGGGGGCGGGGAGGGGGCTTCTCCGCGCTGAGGCAGGCTCTCCAAAGGATTGCCTGTTTACCTGCAGGATGGAGATTGGTCAGGATCCGACGGCGGCGGAAAGGTGCCAGGCAGGGGCTTCAGGAGAAGCCCCCTCTGATGATTCTTTGAATCTCCTTGGTTTCTGTTGTGATATCCCCCTTCTCATTTCTGATTCGGGTTATTAGGGTTTTCTCTCTTTCTTTCTTTGTGAGTCTTGCTAGTGGTTTATCAATCTTATTTATTTTCTTGAAGAACCAGCTCTTTATTTCATTGATCTTTCGGATTGTTTTTCGGGTTTCCATATCGTTAATTTCTGCTCTAAGTTTGACTATTTCTTTCCTTCAATCTGGTTTGGGTTCCTTTTGCTGATCCTCTTCTGAGATCTTGAGCTGCGAAGTCAAGCTATCTATATGGGCCCTTTCTTCCTTTCTGAGGAAGGCTTGCAGAGCTATAAATTTTCCCCTTAACACAGCTTTAGCTGCATCCCATAGGTTCTGATAACTCGTGTCTTCATTCTCATTTGTTTCGAGGTATCTCTTGATTTCTTCCTTGATTTCCTTCGTGACCCACTCGTTGTTCAATAGTGAGTTGTTTAATTTCCAAGTGTTTGATTTGGTTCTCCGCATCTCTGCGTGATTAACTTCCATCTTCAGTGCATCATGGTCTGAAAAGATAGTTGATACAATTTCTATCTTCCCGATTCTATTAAGGTATAATTTGTGGCCCAGAACGTGGTCTATTTTGGAAAACGTTCCATGTGCGCTGGAAAAGAATGTGTATTCTTTCTTTTTGGGGTGCACAGCCCTTATAGGTCTATTAGCCCTGTCTCCTCCATTTCTTCCTTCAGAGCCATCGTTTCCTTGCTGAGTGTTGTTCTTGTCGATCTATCCAGAGGTGATAAGGCAGTGTTGAAGTCTCCAACTACTATCGTGGTGCTAGTTATGTCCTCCTTAAATTCTGTTAGTTCTTTTAAGTATTTAGCTGGTCGTTCATTAGGTGCATATACGTTTAAGAGTGTGATTTCTTCCTGTTGTACATATCCCTTGATGAATAGAAAATGACCTTTGCTGTCCCTTCTGATCTTTTTCAGCCTGAAATCTATGCTATCGGATACTAGTATGGCCACCCCCGCTTTTTTTTTGAGGGAGCTGTTTGCTTGCAGGATTGTTTTCCATCCTTTGATTTTGAGTCTGTGTTTGTTCTGAATATTCAGATGTGTTTCTTGTAGGCAGCAGAAAGTTGGGTTTAGTTTCCGTATCCATTTTGCCACTCTGTGCCTCTTGATTGGTGCATTTAGACCATTGACATTAAGAGAAATTATTATCATGGGATTTTGTGTCATTTTTCTGTAGGGTTTGTTGTTGTAGGTTTTTTCCTTGTCTTATAGTAGCCCTTTGAGTCCTTCTTTTAAGTTTGGTCTTGAGTCTATGAAGTTCCTGAGCTGTTGCTTCTCTGTGAAATAGTGTATGGTTCCTTCAAGTTTAACTGAAAGTTTAGCCGGATAGACTATTCTTGGTGAGGCATTCATTTCATTAAGTTTTTTCACTATATCCCACCATTGTTTTCGGGCTTGGAGGGTTTCTTCTGATAGGTCTGCTGTGAATCTAAGGGTACTCCTTTGTATATGATCTCCTTCTTTGACCTTGCTGCTTGCAGTATTGTGTCTCTATCCACGGCATCCATCATTCTGACTATAATATGCCTTCGGGATTTTCTATTTGGGTCCCTTTTAGCTGGCACCCTTCGGACTCCTTGGATCTGGATGTCTGCATTCTCTAGCTCTGGGAATTTTTTAGTAATGATGTCTTTAATGGTGTTTTTTTCATTGGGATTGGTTCCATGTGGTTCCAGCACTCCCATGATTCTTATGTTGTTTCTCCTGTGGTCATCCCCTAGGACTCTAATTCACTCTAGAGCCATTTTGAGGTCTTTTGCCATCATTTGTTGTTCCCTATATGCTTTGTGCAGCTCATCTTCGAGCTCACTGATTCTGTCTTCGGCTGTAGTCATTCTACTATTGAGGGCTCCTACCGAGTTTTTTATTTCATCTATTGATTCTTTTAGTTGTGTGACTTCTGTTCGTAGCTTTGAAATTTTGGCTCTCATTTCTTCCTGGATTATCTTGGTGGAGAGTTCCAATGCTGCATCCATATCCTCCCTTAATTTATTGGAGGTTTGTTCCATAGTTGCTTTGAGTTCGTGAACCATCCTACAATTTCCTCTCTGAATTCTTTATCTGAGAGGAGGTTGTAATTCTGGGAAGTCGCTGGGGAGGTTAGTGAGATATTTTCTTGGATCTCTCCTGGTGGTGGGGATTTTCGCTGTTTCTTCGTGTTGTTATGGGCTTTACTATCCGGTGCTCTCCTTAGCGTGGGAGGGGCCTCAAGTGAAGATATGGGGCTATGCTCTTTTTACAAAGGACTTTTATGTGCAACTTGATGTGTTCAGTGACAGTTTTTGTGAATTAGGATAGGCTAGGTTACTTGACTATTAACATATAGTAACTAAGATGACCAAGGAATTCTTCAGAGGAGTGGGTTCTATCAATTGTGGCCGAGGACAATGCACGGAGTGGTGAAAAAAACAGCTCCGGAAAGAGGCCACGCCCACTTTTGAGGCCATGCCCCTTCAGGTGAGGAAACGCCCCTAACCAGCAGAGTGGGGAGTGGTCAGAACCGATGGAGGTGGCCAAAAGGTGCCAGGCTGGGGTGGTGGGGTGGCGTCAGGCCAAGCCCCAAACCGCGGAGGGCGGGAGGTGGGGAGGGGGCTTCTCCGCGCTAGGCAGGGTCTCCAAGGGATTTCCTATTTACCTGCAGAGTGGGGAGTGGTCGGGAACCTAGGGCGGTGGCCAAAAGGTCACATTTCTTTCTGGTTAAGGTTTTCATGGGGAAAAAATAGTATCTTTCCTCATCCATTCCTGATTGTTTTTTATATTTATTTAAAAACTATATATTTAAATTTTAAATAATTTTCCTAGTAAGAATATATAGCTGGTGCCTTAAAATATTCATTCTACAGATGCCCGTTTATTATAAGATGTTTTAGACTGTTTACCTTATATATATTTGCATGTAGATATAATACATTTAGATACAATAATTTAAATTTTTTGTTTCCCCATGTTACTTTTAATTCCTCTTCGAGGATTTTAAAAGGTCATCTTGCATATTTCATTTTATCTGTACAACTTCTCATTCAATTTCTCTAGGTTTTTCATTGATTGCTTGTGTAGTTTTGATGTACTTCCTTAATTTCCAAATCTGCTTAGTTGGTGATTCCCCTTTCAAGTATAATGTAGAGAACTTACCAATCTACAAGTCTTTTTAACCTCTCTGTTGAAGGTTGGGCTTGTTACATGGCATTGTGTGTACATAAATTGTTCAGTCTTTGTTATTGATTTTGCTTCAATCATCAAGTATATTTCAAAGAATTCATGAGAAGTATAGAATATATACCCTGATATTTACATACTGTTGTTCTTTATTCTGCTATCCCAACTGTTCTTTAAGTATCATTTCTCTTTTGTATGCATAGATTCTTTTACTAATTCCTTTAAGCCATCCTGCTGGAAACAAATACCATTCCTTTCATCAGAGCCTGTTTTTATTTCACCTTCATTTTCTCAGGACATTTTTGGTAGATATATAATTTGGATTGGCATTTTTTTCTTTCAGTACTTTCTAAATTATTATCTTCCTCCTTGCCCCATTGATTCTAATACATAATTCATAGTCATTTGAATTGTTGCTAACATCTATATAATGAGTCACTTTTTCTCTGCTTCAAAATTTTCTTTATGTCTTTAAATTTATGTTACCTGGTTGCATAATTTCTTTTGATTTACTTTTGGGGGGTTCATTGAGATTCTTGAAATTTTATTTTCAGCTTTGGTGAAATTGGAAACTTTTATTCATTATTTTTAATATATATATTTTTCTGAAACAAACTGTGCACTCCTTTTGGGTTTCTTGTGACACAGATATTTAATCCTTTTCCAGTAATATAAGAATATAATCATTTTTCAAATTTTTTCCTCTCATTCAAATTACAAGATTTTCTTGTGATTTGATATAGTAGCTTTAACTTCAATAACTCTTCTATCATTTCCATTACACATTAGAGCCATTTCCCTAAGCATAGTTAATACATTTTTCAATCCTGGAAGTTGGAGATGATTCCTGTTTTTATCTTTTTTTTTCTTTTGGGGTCATACCTGGTGATGCACAGGGGTTATTCCTGGCTCTGCACTCAGGAATTACTCCTGGTGGTGCTCAGGGGACCATATGGGATTCTGGGAATTGAACCCAGGACGGCTGTGTGCAAGGCAAATGCCCTACCCGCTGTGCTATCAATCCAGCCCCTTTTTATTTTATTTCTTTACATAGGTTCACTTTTTCAAATATTTACGAAGATCTTCCCTGCTAGTTATTGAAAAAGTTTTACAATAGCTGTTTTTTTTTTTACAATAGCTATTTTAAGACCCCTGTAAGATCATTTCTAATACCTGCATTGGTTTTAGGTAGTTTTTCTGCAAGTATTTCAATCATAGATACTATCACTCCATAATTAATTGGTCATGAGACAATTTTATAATAAAAGAGAAAACTAAAAAATGGGTTGAAAGTTTGGTTTCATTATTCATTGATGAATTTGCAAATTGATATGCTATTACTTTCTAATAAAATAAATGATCTGATTTTAGGTTCTCTGATTTTGCACTTCTAGTAAATTTGATTACTGAACAATACAAAAAGAAAATAATATGATTTTAAAAAAGTTTTAGTTTGGACAAGAGTTATTTTATTATGGAACGTTGGGTCTTATTTGAATCTTGCAAGTATTTTTTTGGGGGGGTGGTGTGGGAGATAAATATAACAGACCAGATTGATTTCAGCAGCAAGTCCCGAGCTGGCTTTTATATGTTGTGATTCTAATGCTAGTTGAGTTTCCAAAGATGGAGAGAAAACTCAACATTCTATATTGTACTTAGTTCTGAGAATTTGTGTGTTTATTATGTACAGTTCTTTCCATCAGTGCATAGCTCAAGGCAGTAGTGGAATCTGCTGCTGCTTTCTCCTCCTCCTCCTCCTCCTCCTCCTCCTCCTCCTCTTCCTCCTCTTCCTCCTCCTCCTCCTTCTTCTTCTTCTTCCTCTTCTTCTTCTTCATCTTCTTCTTCCTTCTTTCTTCTCTTCTTTTTTCTCTTCTTCCTCTCCTTTCTTCTACCTCTTCCTCTTCTTTCTTTTTCTTTTATTCTTCTTCCTCCTCTTCCTCCACTTCCTCTTCCTCCTCTTCCTCCACTTCCTCTTCCTCCTCTTCCTCCACTTCCTCTTCCTTTTCTTCCTTTCCTTCCTTTACTCCATCTCCTTCTCCTTCTCCTCCTCCTTCTTCTCTTCCTCCTCATCTTCTTCTTCCATCTTCTTTATCTTCCTTCTTTTTCTTCTTCTTCTTCTTCTTCCTTCTCTCCCCCTCCTCCTCTTTCTCCTTCTGCTCATTCTCCTTCTCTTTCTTCTTTCTTCTTATTATTTTGTAAGGAGTAATCCCAGAGGTACTCAGGGCTTACTCCTTGCTCTGTGTTCAGGGATCACTCCAGTACTGGTTTGGTGGAACCATTTGAGTTGCTGGGGGTTGACCTGGGTTGACCACATGCAAAGGAAGTGCTGTATCTCTGTAATATCACTTTTGCCCCCCAAGAGTCTTTTTAACAGGTATAAGGGATGGCTTACTAAAGTCATATTTCTCTGTGATCTCTAAGAAATTTTTATCTTTCATGCAACCCTAATTTTTGATCCTCTGACTATGCGGTTGAGACTTCAGTTATATTACTTTATTATACTCTTCCTGCAGTCATGCCCCATCTGGGACTTATAGTTCAGAGGACATGGAGAGATAAAACAAAACAACAACAGGTCCTTGTCCCTATTCTTGAGGAACGTCAGTTCCTCTGACCAGGGAAGGTTCCATTATCTCCAGCAGTCTCCCTTGCCACTGCTCCTGCTGCCAGCATTTAATGTTTGGGGTTTAAGGATTCCAGAAAATAAATAAAAAAAGAAAAATAGAAAACTAATAACATTAATTGTCCCATCTCTTTTTATGTAAGGATGCCTTTCTGCCTTTTGTGCCACAGAGCTTCTGTTGGATTATTTTTGTATTTTCATTTTTGTTCCTACATACTGTTTCTGACATTCTTGAGGTAAGATCAAAGGATAATAGAGAAAATACTTTTGGTAAACTCATAGCTGATGTGGTACTACTTTCAGTTCTAGTCATGTTCCCTCATCTGTCTGTTTCTGTTTACTTCTTGCCATTCAAATAGCTGCTCCATGTAGTCTGCTCAGACGCTATAGCTGCATTCAGTGCAACGTGTAGCATAGACTAGACTCACTCTGTCCGATCCAGAATCAGAAATCCACACATGTCTCTTTAGCACACTCACTAATTGTTCTCTTTGGGATGAATTTGAGGTAATTCACCTTTTCTTTAGAAGTTATGAATAATATAACAAGGCAAAGTATATTGTCATGGAGTTCAGCATATCTCCTGGTCGAAAATGTACATGACTGTTTCAACTTCAGACTCATTTGGCTGATTTAGAGAAACTCTGGGACACCGGTAAAATGGTAGTGAGATCAATTTAGGCATCCATCTGCCATCTTGAAAAATAGTATGCAATAAAACCTTTCAACTGGGTATAATTTTTGTATTTTTTATTATTAACTGCCACATATATTTCACAATAACAAGAGTGATGCAGTGCCACTGATTAAGGTTTCAACTTGAAAGAAATTTAGGTGACCTGCATTGGGGCTGTGCTTTGTGTATATGAGGTGGTGGGAAGTGGGAAGAAATGAATTGTCCTATTGGAGTGAAGGTCATTGGTTCTTACCCTTTCCTCATACTTTGTCAGGAGACAGAGCATTTCTGCCCCTAGAGAAGAACCATTAGACTCTTCCTACTGATCCTGGAGTGCTAAAACTCCTTGTTGGTAGTCTGTCAGTATAAATCTGTTTATTCTTAGCCTTCATTCCTTTTTGATGAATGAGTTTCTACCAGTTTCTTTTTTTCCTAGCCTATGACAAATATTGTTTCTTAAGGCATTTCTGTTGCTTTATTCTTATAGTCAAAGGTGAATTCATTTCTTTCTGTGGTTGAGGAAAAAATCAGAGAGGAAATAAGATATGTTGCTCCTTCCAGAATTCAAGTTAGATATTAGACTTGATCAGTGTCAGATCTTGGAGGCATCTACCTGTACAGATGTTATGCATGTTACCAGAATTTCCACCACCACCTCTCTGTTTCCCCTCATTGTGAAGTATGTGGAGAACTGACCTGGTTTACAATAGTCAAAGGACTGGGGTAAATGGGCAATTACAAGACTGAATTAAGACATGATTTGTTGTAAGATCTTCAACTGCTTCCTCAAATTTTCAATTTTATATTCATCACCACTCTCTGGTTTCAAAAAAGGAATACTCTAGAAAATTGTTGGAAAGATTACATTGCATTCCTTCTTAGAAGTGAGTGGTGCTGTTTGAATTTCTATTTATGATGTTATTTGATATTGGAGTAGCATTGGGTCACTGATGAAAAAATATAGAGGGATGAGCCTATTGTAAAACAATTCTCTAAGGTGACATCGAGGCACCCCTTCCTATTTTGCTTATAATTTTGTGTTGCAGACATTTTTGTAAATGATGGTGTTAGGTAAGGTCCCCAGATCTCTCTATGGTAAGATGTGGAGTCAGCAGAAATTTCTGCCTAAATACTTTTTATAGGGGAGCAGCATTGTACATCAGCTGGTTTTCCCAACCCCCTCAACAGTTGTGTCAAGAAACCTCCATTCCCACCCCTTGAGCCCTCAACTCCTCCGCGGCCTGAGTCAGATGATTTTGTCTACAGCTATAGGCAATCTGCATTAGTCTGGTGTTTTCCAGGCCTCGGGAGAGAATGGAGACAAGCTGTCTCTTCGTTCAGCACATAGGGAAAGTCCAGCTAGCAAGTACAGCCTATAAGGATGGAATCTGCAATGACAGGGATTTGGGTAGCTAGATGGAATTTTTTTTGCAGGGAATTCAGAGCAGCAACTTCCTGAGTCCTTCTTGGAACACGTTATTATATTATTGACTTGAATTTGCTCCTAGGGCAGAGTGACACCGCCTCCGTAAGTTTATTTTAAGTCTGGTTTAAGGCTTATTTCAGAAGCCAGATTGTATCTTTTTGTGTTAACCTGGATCTTCATGCATGCTCTCCACATAAGGCCTCATTTTACTGGGGAGATCAACATTTTCTTCAAATACTAACTTCTGTCTTATAATCTGTAGTCAGGGTAAAACTGGCCACTAGGAAAGGTGGGGAGTATAGAGACTGCTGTCTTTGGGGGGCAGTGTAAAATTGCTTGATTGCCAGGGCAAAAGAGTCATTTTGGTGATCAGTGATGTTGCATACTCTCCTTGCAGTAGCTAAGCAAGAGGAACGGCTGCAGTTTGAACCCAGAGCCTGCATGTGTTTGGCAGTTCCTACACTGGCACTCAGGAAGCACTTAGGATCACAGTGCCCCCTAAAAGGAAATTGCTAAGCCCAGCTAAATACCTCAGCAATTTAAAGACTGCCCACTTGCAATCTCTGAACCAAATGTCTTTTTGATGAGGCCTAAAATCCACTTTAGGAAGCCACAGAGGGGAATTTCTGAAGTCATTTCTAACTTCCTGTGAAAATATTCACTTGCTGGCAAGAGATTTCCCAGATAACAATGAATACACAATAAAGTGGGTGTTTCTGCCTGGGATACCTGGCTCACAAATAACCCATTTGGCTTCCCAATCACCCTGCTATCTAAAACTAGCAGAATTTATGCTTGTGGCTGGAATGGCTCTGTTCAGCCAGGAAGCAAAAGTTTATGGCCAAACCCTTTGCTCTGAAATGAAATCTAGTCTCTTTGGCTAGACTTTATTAGGCTGTATTGTACAGCGATCGGAGACATAAGTATCCAGAATCTGCTGTCACTAAAATGGGACTGGGCTGGCGAGCTTTTTGGTCCTCACTCTCACTCTATGCTGCGTACTAAAAAGAGGAAGTTGAACAGAAATTATATGCAAATCACAGCCATTTTCAGAAACTTTATTTTTAATTGAATTTAATATAGCACACCATTGTTCTCATTTTATACAACCCGTATTGAAATAAGGCTGAGCTATCACTGGGGTCACTGACTCTGGATATAGACTAATCTGCATACCTGAAATATTGTTTAGATTAATTGCCACTACAACCCAAACACTTGGGTAATGATCTTGTGCTTAATTATTATTGACAAGCCTGCTCTGTCACTGACTCTAGTAATTAGTGACACTCATAGAAAGCTCCTTTTTCATTTTTAACTCAAATCATTTGGCTTGTGATGAACGATTTTTAATCCTCCAAGAACCGCTGCATAATACTTCCCTCCTATTCTTCACTGTCCTTGGGAATAGCTCCTTAACTCAAAGTGTGACATATGTTTGGACACCATCAACCTTGCTGGGGAGTCCTGTCAGAAGTGCAGAATCTTAGGCTCTATTCCACTGAAAAACATGTTTTACTAAGACTCCTGGGTGATTCACATGCACGTTAAGATTTGGGAGTTGATGGACTCAGAGATTCAGATGACTTTGCTAAGAAAATCCTCAGATGTACCTATCTAGTAGTATTCACAGTGGTTGATAGGGTGAGGTTTTCACTTAAGTTTCTAAAATACCGAAGAGTCTACAAAGGTATCTCAAGTTGTTTGTCTTACCCAAAACAAGCTCATACTTTCTGGACTGATTCAAACACTCATCAAGTTCTATTCCTTTCTCACAGTTCGAAATTTTGCAAAACAATAAATGGCCAACAGCAGTCTTTTACCTCAGTTTTTAAATTTAGGGGTAATAGGGTTGCCAAAGATAGAATTTGCTGGGTGCAGTCTGTTTCCTGGCGAATTGTTTGGTCTTTCAGTGGAATCCCAAAAAGAAACATTAGGACTTAAGACAAGTATTATTTGCATGGTGAAGACAGCATTGTTCTGTAACAAAGGAGAAAGGGGGCTGTTTCCTAAGAATATGGCCTGGAACTTCTTGCTGGTAGGAGGAAGGAGTTCAGTTAGGTTGGTGATGATACACAGTGTAGTTTCCTTGTTTTGACTTCAAACCTCAGGTTATTGGATTTAGAATCTAGAAAACCATAAGACACTAAGTAGCTCAAGCTGTTCTACGAAGACAAAATTTCCCAGAAAAAAATTATTGCTCATGTTAAGACATTTTCTGGGAAGTTTAAAAACAACCCAATTATTCTTCTTATTCCCTGTTACATACCAAGAAGGCAGAATATTTCAGCATTTGGAGATAGAAACTTGTTCTATTTTATGTCCTAATGCTAAATACTACGACATTACCAAAATTTAGTTGTGATTTCTGGGGAAAATGTACTTGTTTCTTTGAGTCTCTTTCTCTATTTTCTCTTTCTCAATTCAAATCAACAAATATTAATTGAACACATCTAACTGGCAAGGTATTATGCTGTATGTTCTAGAGGATACAAAATTGAGTGCCCAAGGAAGGACTCAAGTTCCCAATTAAGCTTTATTGGCATTTTAGTCAGATGGTAGAAGACTCAAGTGCTGTAACAACAGATAAACATAATTAACAGGTAATGAATGCTTACTATGGTCCAGGTACTGTACTAAGCATTCTAGAGGATTATCTCATTTAGCTCCTTGCCTTCCCAAAAGGTGGGTTCCCTTGATGCTCTCTAAGGCAAGGGAGACACATCAACTTGCAGTAATGAGGATAGCATAGATGAGGTGGAATCTGGTATGGACTTTGCAGGAAAGGTTGGATTTTGACAATTGAATGGCCCTAAAGTGATAACTTTTGGTCATAAGATCAAGGAAAATAAAGATACTGGATGGGGAAATTAGAGAGTGCAAAGGTTCAAATTAGCATTACCATATCCATGAACTTCTTCAATAAAGATTCCTGTAACTAAATAATTATTCCTCTATTGGATATTTACTGTTTACATAACAATACTTTAAGAATTTCATTTAAAAAGTATGTTAAATCTGCTGCTTCTCAAGTTATTCCATTTATCAAGCAAATATTATTGAGCAAATACCAGGCACTGGAGATTCAAATGCATGTTTGCTTTCTAAATAACCCTGCAGTTTATTTGGGCTTAGGGGCCCTATAAAACCCTTGCTGAACTACCTCATGTTCAAACAGTATCTGCTCATTCATATTACTTGTGTTGAGAAATCTTTATTTTGGGGGGGGGGTGTTGGGATTGTGAACAATTCTGCAATCCTGACACCCAGAAAAACTGTGGGAATGAAAACCTGTGGGATATAGTGCTTAGCACAGCTGCAAGGATGCCCCACAGTAGCTGCTTCTTGCTTGAATAAATGCCTCTGAACTCTACAACTGTACCTCATGGTGATTCACTAATAAAAAATTTTATAAAAATGCCTCTAAACAACAACCTGTACAAATGAGAGGAAGTGCTGAGCAAATTAATAATTTTATATAGTTAAATGTCATGACACATTTTGCACACGGTGTGTCTTATCTTTTCATTTTGTTTCTATTTTCTTTTAAATTTTGTTTGTGAATTTTTTTCTTTTAGTCCTTTTGGGTCATACCTGGTGGTGCTCATGGGTTACCTCTGGCTCTGCACTCAGGAATTACTCCTGGCAGTGCTTAGGGGACCATATAGGTTGCTGGGGGATTGAACCCAGGTTGGCCGTATGCAGGGCTAATACCCCAACCACTGTACTATCAATCTGGCCCCCTGGCTTTGAATTTTGGTAAGATTTATCAAACATTTAATTATTTAAAAGAATGGATAACCAAAAATTTAAAACAAAACCCTAATCCCCCCTTATTTAGAAACTCTGCTCTGGAAGGTTCTGAAGGCTGGCATAGACTTTAGGATGGTGGCTGGGTTGTCCTCATGAACATTGCTAGGCAGGCACCTGCTTGAACACATTCACTTATGCTTGTTCTACCCAGATCAGAATAACTTTTAATGGTACTTTAAGAACTTTTGTATTTAAAGCACCAGTGAGAGTGTTCTTAGTGATTAGTGATATTGCAAAACTCAACTTCTATTTGGATACATAGGTAATAGATTGAGCCTTATAAAATACATTGGAAATTAGAAGATAGAAAGAAACTTCCAAGTATTGAAAAAGTTCCAATTTCCTGACACATAGGTAACACTTTAAATTATCACTCTTTTGAAACGTTCTTATATTATTCTTTTTTATTACCATTTACTTTAGTTTTAACTTTTCTTTGACATTCTTTGTCAATTTTGAAATACTCAGAGTGGTCTGGAGAGATAGTACAGTGGGCAAAGCACTTGCCTTGCATAGGGTCCATCCTGGTCTGATTCCCTGAGCACCACCAGGAGTGATCCCTGAATACAGAACCAGCAGTAATCTCTTATAACCACTCAGCATGGCCCAGATGAAAGGGAGGGAGAGAAAGGAAAAGGAAGGAAAGAAAGAAGGAAGGAAGGAAGGGAGGGAGGGAGGGAGGGAGGGAGGGAGGGAGGGAGGGAGGGAGGGAGGGAGGGAGGGAGGGAGGGAGGGAGGAAGGAAGGAAGGAAGGAAGGAAGGAAGGAAGGAAGGAAGGACTAAGTTGGGAAATGTGTATTTTGACATTTTTGCACATGGTATGGTCTATTCACCTCTCTATCTCATGTGGACTTCAAAGATTATTTTATGAAGATTTGTGAAGAATATCATTTTATATAGATTGAGCCTTATAAAATACATTGGATATTAGAAGATAGAAAGAAACTTCCAAGTATTGAAAAAGTTCCAATTTTTCAATATGGAAATTGAAAATGAAGAAATCCCATTGCGTAGTCCACAGCCTACTAATCTGGGAATAAGAGATTTGACTCATGGTCACTCTGAAATTAATCTTTAGTTTTGTTTATTTGTTCATTCAGTGCTGAAGATATGAAATATCTAGAAGACTATCAAGTCACAAATAATTTCTTTTAATTGACATTGTCCTGTACCCGTTGGAAAAATCAGATATCTTTTTGTTATCTTCTTACACTCTGGAAAATGTAGTCTGAAATAGGAAGTAATTATGGAATACCAAATTGTTATGGAACCCCTAAAATCCAGTGCTTCTCTCAGAAAGATTGACGACCTGAGTACATATACATCTGAGAAGCACAGTGTTGGCATGTAACTTGGCCCTGAAGAGAAATGCATTCTGAAAGATGCAGACCATCATTTATTTTCCATCTCTTTTGATTCATTTATTTGGCTTTAACATTAGTACCCTTTTTCTCCACCCTAGTACATTGTGCCTGTGCCTAAGCCGATAACATTCAAGTTTCTCTTTTTGTTTGTTTGTTGGGCAATACCCAACAGTATTCAGGGATTACTCTTGGCTCTGTCTTTACTCAGGAGTCACTTCTGCAGTGCTCAACAAACCATAAGGGAAGCCGGGATGGAATAAGGGTTGACTGCATGCATGGCAAGTGCCCACCCTGCTGTACTATGACTCTGATCCCTCAGTTGTTTCATTTTTAATTCCCTGTGTTGGTTTTTTGTTTACTTATTGAGGAATGTTGAGGATTAAAAAGTGTAGGAAAAACAGATAAACATGTGCCCATTGTTAAAACTGGTGCAAGTGTGTGAACAGTGCAATATACAGGCGAATAAAGAAGGAGAGAGACAATTCAGGAATCCCATGATAATGTTATTGCTTTTTAACATTCAGTTTCCAACGTTGTTGTTTCTGGCAAGAACTGATGGGATGCAGCATTAGAATCTTTTTTTTTCCTTAGTAAAGAGCATGTTGTTGGGGAGTTGAGATAAATAACCCCACTTATTTTAGTAACAACCCCCATACATAGCATTTTAAAGCCCATAAATGCTGATTCCATCTTTATTACAGTTGTCACATGTATTGACACGTCCTGTGGGCATTTTTTTCTTTTGTAGGAATAAGTATGTTTTTATGATACTTAAAACATGTTGGCCAGTTCATATCAGTGCATGAACTGTTTTACAATGTCACCTTATAGAGGACAAGGTGTATTTGTGACAAGGTGTATAATTTATATGTATATTTATTCTGTTGTGGCTAATTCTTAATAAATACTTCTATAACTTAAACCTGTGTATGCCTGAGACCTCAGACATGTTTTTAAAAAATAGTCGCAATAATACATGCTTGCTAACATAATAACTTACCATTTTTAGGCAATGTTAGCATGTATGTATTACTATTCACAGCCTCTTATTGCAGCTATTAACATGATGGTTGATGGCTTTTATAATTTTCTTTTAGTTCATTACATTTGATGTGCATAATACAACATATATTTGGATTAAAACAATGTACTTATTTTCAATTAAATGATATTTGGTATAGGATCACTCGGGGGATTATTTTTATGGTTATGGAGGTAAGGATAGACTTTTGTTAATTTATTTGGTTACAATCAAAAACAGTTATTCAGACTCTTTTCTGGAAACAAAAAAATCATAGCAGTTGTAACATACTCTGTCCAGATTGGTGGATATTTTACATTCACTAGGTTGTTAGTGTTAAGAAAACACCATTTCACTCTAATCAGAGAACATATAAGACAATGAAAGCTGCCATTATGAACCCACCATTAGTAACACAGGTGCAGCTTGCAGAAGGTGTGTCTGTCCCTGGACCACGACTGATGTTTCCAATTGGAAGGGAGCTGTGATAGTGGAACTGTCTGCCCACGGGTTGGTATAAAACTATTGCCTAGGGAAATTGAATTCAACTGCCTGGAAAACTGAAATGAAGGGCAAATAAGACAAGGAGAAGTGTACAGGAGCCTGTCCTATGGCTTAATTTCTTTTCTCTTGGAAGATCCTGTGATGAATAAGGACCCACAGCATATCACCTGCCCATCTTTGCTAGACACTCTTCTAAAACACCTGACGTTTGATGTGACAGCCAGAAGAGAAATTGTTGCCCCCAGAAATGTTTTGCCTATGACTGATTGCTGAATGGCTGGCAAATTAATTTTGGCACCTTTTCCTTAGTCATTTCAGTTGCATTCCTTCACTTTAAAAAAGAATTGGAAAGTGTGTATTCACATTGCAGTTAAAAATACATTGACAACACATGTGAAGACAGCGTATGTTATTTTAGGAAGGAAGTTTGTAGGCTGGAATGGTTGCACTTTGTGGGATTGAAATGATACTGTCAGGCTCTCCAGAAGTGGTCTGAGGTCTACGTTCAGCTCAACTTAAAATCAGTATTTCTCTCACAAAGTATCACCTTCAGAGCCTAAAAGGAATCATTGGTAAGCTTCTATTTGGGAAATTTCCCCCTTTTTTGTACTTACTTACAGCAACTTTTCTACCCCATGCATCCCAACCTCAAATTCTATTACCACTGCTTCTCTTTGTACTTACCTTTATTTCTAGTAGGAGTTATGGTACGTGGTTAAAAGCATAACATCTTGTTTGTACAACTAATTGGCTGGATCATCTTCAGTTGGTTACTTAACCTCTCTGTTCCTCAGTTTTATGTTCTGTAAAAGGAAACCATAAGAACAATAACAATGACTTGCTCTACTGTTCTGTATCTTTCTGTTTACTGTGTTCTTCGGGTATTTGGGGGGAAGGGGTGTTGGGTCACATCCAATGGTGCCCAGGGCTCACTCCTGGCTCTGTGCTTGGGGTTGCTCCTTGTGGTGTGGACCGTATTAGGTGCGAGGGATCAAACTAGGATTTGCCACTTGCAAGGCAAGTGTCTTACTCATGTGCTATCTCTCTCATCTCTCTCTGTACTGTATTACTTGCCTTCACTGTTCTTTTTATTTTATCTTATTTTATTTTGGGGTCATACTCAGTAATGCTCAGGAGTTACTCCTGGCCCTGCACTTGGAAATCACTCATGACAGTGCTCAAGGAACCATATAGGGTGCTGGGGGGTTGAACCTAGGATGACTGGGTGCAAGTCAAGTGTTCTACCCTCTGTGTTATCTCTCTAGCCCTCACTGTTCTTTTTGAAACTCAACCTATTTCATTATTATTTTTCTTTTTATGAGACTGTTCTCCATTTCTGTTGAAATAATAATGGTAGAGGTAAAGGTTTCATTTTTACTTTCTCAAAGCAAGTCCCAGATGCTATGGTTAAGACTTAGAAAGGTAATAAGCCTTGATGAGAAGTGATATTTAAGCCCTTGCCTCTGGTTGAAGATCGAAGTTCTGTTGCCTGAGTTGGGAGCTGACTGTTTCCTCCACCCTCCTGATGTGATTGGCCTGTTTTTCTCCTTGTTCCAACTTGTCATCTTCCCCTGAAGGATGATAGGATCTTCATCTTAATTATTATTACTGATTATAATCTCCTATTTTATGCAAATGTGGTTTTTAAATTCTTTAATTGTAATGACATAAAATTAACCCTTTTAGTCATTTTAAGAATTTTTAGTTACTGTTTTTTTTTTTTGGTGTAGGTAGGGGACACCTTTATCAGAAACTTCAAAACGTTTATTTATCAATATAGAAATAATGTTTAAGTTGTGGAAATATTAAACAAAGGGCTGTGGTCATGAATTTAAACTCCTCAGCATTTAAACAGCCCATTCAATGATGCTATGTCTAGCTTTGTAAATATCATCTGAGAATCTATATATGGATGTGGAAGAGGAACTTTGCTTTTGAGAAGAGTTCTGTATGTTTCTTCCAGTTATTTGATTTTAAATCTTTATGTACTTCAGAGTAGCCACAAGGGGAACTTACCTAAAAATAAATATGGTGGAAGATCAGTAAAATTAGGATATATCTAGTCAGGTATATTTATAAAGAAGAAAATATGGGAAAGTAATTACCAGTTTAGTAAGATTTAATAAAAACTAGAACTGGTACTAAGGTATAGATTATTTTCAATAAGTGTTTGCTAAATGTATGAATCAGACAATGAAATAATTTTTGCTGACACTAAAACCATCTTGAATAATATTGTTCCTACTTTTAATCTGTAGTATAATTTAGTACAAGAGAAATTCTGTTAGGTAATATAAGAATTCAAATATCATAGCTAAAATAAACATGTCGAAAATATAGTCAGCAATCAATAATTTTTAAAAGAAAAGTGTATCATTAATTAAATCAAGGGTAGCATTTAAATTAACAATATAAACAACATAATATTGAGGGAACGTCTCTTCTAAAAGAGTAGATTGAGTTACTCTATTTCAAGAATACTATTTTTCCCATTAAATTTTACTGAAACAGATTTGAAGTTCATAATTCCTGGCATAGTATATTAGTTACTGATGAAACAAATTATGATCATATAGTGCCCATAATATTATATATCTCAAATTATTTACTAATGCAGATTAGATTTCTTCAAATTACTTAGAATTAATGGTATTTGCTTTTAAAGTCACATATTTTATTTGAAAAATGTTGAGATCTTATAATTTGGGGAAATTAAAAAGTTTGCGCTCAGCTAAACTCATTGCAGTTAATTTTAAAAATCATATGATTTAGCAATAGAAATGGCTGAGTGCCTTTAAAAATCACTGTGGGGAAGACCAATTTCTAGATCAACAACCCATCCCCAGCAGCATTGCAGAGC
This sequence comes from Sorex araneus, assembly GCF_027595985.1. Taxonomy (NCBI): domain Eukaryota; kingdom Metazoa; phylum Chordata; class Mammalia; order Eulipotyphla; family Soricidae; genus Sorex; species Sorex araneus. Next base: position 114,327,379 of record NC_073304.1, read on the forward strand.
TAATATCTAATGTGTGGGAGTAGGTTAGAAGAAGCTGAAACTAATGAGGTTACCCCACATAATCTAATCACACAGACTAAGCGGACAAATAGCAGAAACAGAGAGCATTCAATTTAGTTTTAAATTATCCCTGCCTTTTGTATTCCAAGTATCACCGAATAGAAGGTCGGTCTGTATTTCCCATTGCTTCCAAAACTCTCAACTTTAAGCACTACTTTCCAAGTGAACTGTTGGTTGGTGGTAGGCAAGATAGATGCTAGATATATTGGAGATAGAGGTGATAGACAGGTACACTTTATTTTTTATTTTTTTTTATAATTTATTTATTTTTAATTAGAGAATCACCGTGAGGGTACAGTTACAGATTTATACACTTTTGTGCTTATACTTCCCTCATACAAAGTTTGGGAACCCATCCCTTCACCAGTGCCCATTCTCCACCACCCGTAAACCCAGTGTCCCTCCCACCCTCCCCAATCCCATCTCCCCCCCACCCCACCCTGCCACTGTGGCAAGGCATTCCCTTCTGTTTTCTCTCTCTAATTAGCTGTTGTGGTTTGCAATAAAGGTGTTGAGTGGCCGCTGTGCTCAGTCTCTAGCCCTCATTCAGCCCGCAACTCCCTTCCCCCACATGGCCTTCGATTACAATGTAGTTGGTGATCGCTTCTCTGAGTTGACCTTTCCCCGGAACGTGAGGCCAGCCTCGAAGCCATGGAGTCAACCTCCTGGTACTTATTTCTACAGTTCTTGGGTGTTAGTCTCCCACTCTGTTATTCTATATACCATAGATGAGTGCAATCTTTCTATGTCTGTCTCTCTCTTTCTGACTCATTTCACTCAGCATGAAACTTTTCATGCCCATCCACTTAACTACAAAATTCTTGACCTCCTTTTTTCTAACAGCTGCATAGTATTCCATTGTATAGAGCCGTAGACCAATGGAACAGGGTGGAATATCCCTACACACAACCCCAAATGTATGACCATCTAATCTTTGATAAGGGAGCAAGAGATGTGAAGTGGAGCAAGGAAAGCCTCTTTAACAAATGGTGCTGGCACAACTGGACAACCACATGCAAAAAAATGGGTTTAGACCTTGACCTGACACCATGCACAAAAGTCAGATCAAAATGGATTAAAGACCTCAACATCAGACCACAAACCATAAGGTACATTGAAGACAAGGTCGGCGAAACCCTCCACGATATTGAAGATAAAGGTATCTTCAAAGGTGACACGGAACTAAGCAATCTAGTAAAAACAGAGATCAACAAATGGGACTACATTAAACTAAAAAGCTTCTGCACCGCAAGAGATACAGTGACCAGAATACAAAGACTATCCACAGAATGGGAAAGGATATTTACACAATACCCATCAGATAAGGGGTTGATATCAATGGTATATAAAGCACTGGTTGAACTCTACAAGAAGAAAACATCCAACCCCATCAAAAAATGGGGCGAAGAAATGAACAGAAACTTTACCAAGGAAGAAATACGAATGGCCAAAAGGCACATGAAAAAGTGCTCTGCATCACTAATCATCAGAGGGATGCAGATCAAAACAACTTTGAGATACCACCTCACACCACAGAGACTAGCACACATCCAAAAGAACAAAAGCAACCGCTGTTGGAGAGGATGTGGGGAGAAAGGGACCCTTCTTCACTGCTGGTGGGAATGCCGACTGGTTCAGCCCTTCTGGAAAACAATTTGGACGACTCTCAAAAAATTAGATATTGAATTCCCATTTGACCCAGCAATACCACTGCTGGGAATATATCCCAGAGAGGCAAAAAAGTACAATCGAAACAACATCTGCACATGTATATTCATCGCAGCACTGTTTACAATAGCCAGAATCTGGAAAAAACCCGAATGCCCCAGAACGGATGACTGGTTGAGGAAACTTTGGTACATCTATACAATGGACAGGTACACTTTAATTCAGCATCAGCACAAGCAGTTACGAAGAGTCTCTTCCTGTTGAGTAGGAAGTCCCTCTCCTAACTCCAATACCCAGCCTTCCCTGGAAGAACCTCAGAGCAGCAGCTGACAGACACCAAGGACCGCAAAGCCAGCTTGCCTTCAGGCAACCCTGCTGTGTTGTCATCCTCAGGGGCAGCATTCGTGTTGTTTTGCACCTTGTAATTTAAAACATTGACTCCAGTGTAAAACACTCTCAGAGGGGCTGAGTAATAGCACAGCAGGTAGGGCGTTTGCTTGCACGTGGCCAACCCGGGTTCGATTCCCAGCATCCCATATGGTCCCCTGAGCACCGCCAGTGCATGAACTAGGAATAACCTGAGTGCATGAACCAGGAATAACCTCTGTGCATTGCAGAGTGTGACCCAAAAAGCAAAAAACAAACAAACAACAACAACAGCAAAACACTCTCAGAGATTCCTAGAATAAAGTAGTTGAGAAAAGCAGTTGAACTTGATTTGTTAGGAAAAACGTTGTCGAATGAAATTTGGGGCTAAACTTCTTCAAAACTAGTTAAATATTTTGTGATATTCAAGTTTGGAGTGGAAAGAAAAAACTATAGATTTTTTTCTCCGCACTGTAAAACTTGATGTATTGTTTCATTGTAATCTATATTTGCTCATATAAAAGCCTCAGACAATACAGAAATCTGTACAGAAAAAGTATTCTACCACTGAGATCCTAAACATTTGTGATTTGGTGTAAGGCTTGCTAGACTTTCTTGTGGCTTTACAAATAATTTTATTGTAGGTATTTTTAAAGCAAAATGCTAAGTTAGTTAGTTCATATAAATGTTCACTGATTAGTTCACAGAATAATTTAGTAATATGATTTTTATTTTATTTTATATTATAATGTAGGAATACTGCTATTTATTTGGCCATTGGTTAAGCTGATTGAATTGGGCATGCACTCCACATTACTTTGTTTATTCTATTCTGAATGTTAATTTTATTTTATTATTTTATTATTTTCCTTTTCTTTGATTCACCATGAAATACTGTTACAAAGCTTTCATGTTTGAACTTCAGTCATACAATCATCAAACACCTATTTTCCACTGCCAAAATCCCCATATTTTCCCACCACTACCCCCACCTCCGTTCCAGCCCTTCCTCTGCCTATGTGGCAGACAATTTTCCCCATACTCTCGCTCTACTTTGGTTACATTTAATATTTCACACCATTCTCACCACCACTAAAAACTGCCGAGAAGGCAATGCTAGACAATTTGTTTTTTATTGCTTGTTATGGATAGAATATAATGCCCAGGAAATTCTGTGTCATTCTCTTCCAGAAGCTTTAGTTTATAGTCTCTGGGTCTTGGCCATTGATGAGATTACATGGCTCTGGGGACATTTTGTGGGTGTGACTGCCAAGCTTCTGGAAAACTGGGGACCTGGAGGTAGGAGGCCCAGTCTCGATCCGAGGGGCTTGGAGATCTCAGTCACGGGTTCCCACATACCTGGATTTTCCTGCCAGTCCGTTCTCTGGTGAGGTTCATCCCGTCTTGGGTGAGGCTCATGCCCTCTTGGGTGAGGCTCAGTTGGGCATGTAGAGAGTGGCCTTGTGTATGGCAGAAATTGGGTTCTGGAAGTTTTCTGCCGCCATAGTTCTGCTTAGGGCAGGGAGGGAAACTCAACCCACCTCCCTCTGAGGTGAAGACAGCCTGGCGCAGTCAGGACATACTGTGGTGCTCTTTTCAGGAAGTTTTAATTTATAGTTCCTGGGTCTTGGCTGTTGTTGAGATTACATAGTGTCTGGGGGCAGTTTGTGGGTGTGACTGCCAAGCTACTGAAAAACTGGGGACCTGGGGGGAGGAGGCCCAGTCCCAATTCAAGCAAGCCTGGAGCTCTCAGTCATGGGTTCTGGCCTACCTCCGTGCTACAGGCGCTAACTGTGTCTTTTGATCTCTTTCAAGATTTATGAGTTTCTGAAATAAGGCCAATAAATGAACTTATATAGCTGAGCTGGAAGTGGTTTGTGGGTATGTCTCCCACATACCTAACTTTTGGCCATAATTTCTTGGCAAACTTGGCCCCAAGTTGTTGGGATCTGGCCAAAGTCACAGCAGCAATTTTGGGGTATCTGAAAGTCTGAAGGCACCATCAGGCTGCTGATACACTTGCCCCACAGGTACAGGTTGACCTGCTGGCAGCACCATACCCCAGAAATATGATTTTAGACATACTTTCTGTATAAGTAAATGAAAATTTTTATCAATTTTATTCACTTCTCTATATCACTGCATAAACATGCTATTTGCAGTGATTTTCAACCTTTTTGAACAGAAATGGCGTTTGTATATATTTTAGTATACTAGTTTTTTTATTAGTGAATCACCATGAGTGTACAATTACAGATTTACATATTTTAGTGCTTGTGTTTCAGTCATACAATGCTTGAGTACCCATCCCTCCACCAGTGCCCATTCTCCACCATCCATGATCCCAGTATCCCTCCCACCTCCCAAGTTCTTCCACCACCCCCACCCTACCCTGCCTCTGTTGCAGGGTATTCCCTTTTGTTCTCTCTCTCCTTTTGGGTGTTGTGGTTTGCAATAGAGGTATTGAGTGGCCATCGTGTTCAATCTATAGTCTACTTTCAGCATGAATCTCCCATTGCAAGCGGGTCTTCAAACCACACTTTAGTTGGTGTTCCCTTCTCTATCTGAGATGACTTCTCCCCCAGCATGTGAGGCCAGCTTCCAAGCTGTGGAGCAAACCTCTGGTCCTTATATCCACTATTCTTGGGTGTTAGTCTCCCATTCTGTTATTTTATATTCCACAGATGATTGCAATATTCCTATGTCTGTTTCTCTCTTTCTGACTCATTTCACTTAGCATGATACTTTCCATGCTGATCCACTTATATGCAAAGTTCATGACTTCATCATTTCTAACAGCTGCATAGTATTCCAGTGTGTAGATGTACCAAAGTTTCTTTAATCAATCATCTGTTATCAAGCACTTGAGTTTTTTCCAGATTCTGGCTATTGTAAACAGTGCTGCCATGAACATACAAGTGCAGATGTCATTTCGACTATACTTTTTTGCCTCTCTGGAATATAGTCCCAGAAGTGATATTGCTGGGTCAAATGGGAGCTCAATTTCTAGTTTTATGAAAATGGTTCATGTTGTTTTCCAATAGGGCTGAACCAGTCGGCATTCTCACCAACAGTATAGGAGGGTCCCTTTCTCCCCACATCCACGCCAACACCAGTTTCTTTTGTCCTTTTGGATGTGTGCCAGTTTATGTGGCGTGAGGTGGTATCTCATAGTTGTTTTGATCTGCATCTCCCTGATGATTAGTGATGAAGAGCATTTTTTCATGTGTCTTTTGGCCATTCATATTTCTTCCTTGAGAAAGTTTCTGTTCATTTCTTCGCCCCATTTTCTGATGGGGTTGGATGTTTTCTTCTTGTAGAGTTCAATCAGTGCCTTATATAGGCTTGATATCACCCCCTTATCAGATGGGTATTGGGTGACTATCTTTGCCCATTCTGTAGATTGTCTTTGTATTCTGGTCACTGTATCTTTTGTGGTGCAGAAGCATCTTAGTTTAAGATAGTCCCATTTGTTTATCTCTGTTTTCACTTGCTTGGCCAGTGGCATGTCATCTTTGAACATACTTTCAGCTTCCATATCGTGGAGGGTTTTGCTGACCTTGTCTTCAATGTACCTAATAGATTCTGGTCTGATGTTGAGGTCTTTAGTTCATTTTTGATCTGAATTTTGTGCAGGGTTTAGTTCGAGGTCTAAGCCCATTGTTTTTCATGTAGTTGTCAAGTTATGCCAGCACCATTTGTTAAGGAGGTTTTCCTTGCTCCACTTCATATTTCTTGCTCCTTTATCAAAGATTAGATGATCATACATTTCGGGTTGTGTTTAGGAATATTCCACTCTCTTCCATTGGTCTGTGGCTCTACCTTTGTTCCAGTACCATGCTGTTTTAATTACCACTTTGTAGTGGAGTTTGAGGTTGGGGTGGGTGATGCCTCCCACCATCTTTTCCCCAAGAATTGCTTTAGCTAGTGGGTGTTTGTTGTTCCATATGAATTTCAGAATTGCTTGGTCCATTTCTTTGAAGAATTTCATGGTATCCTTATAGGATAGGATATCCTTATAGGAAATCATTATACAGATCACATTGAATCTGTATAATGCTTTGGGTAGTATTGCCATTTCGACAATGTTGATTCTCCCTATCCATGAGCAGGGAATATGTTTCCATTTCCTCAAGTCCTCTCTTATTTCATGGAATAGTGTTTTATAGTTTTCTTTGTAGAGGTCCCCTGTAGTTAAGCTGATTCTGAGGTACTTGATTTTCTGGGGCATGATTGTGAACGGGATTGCTTTTTTTCATGTCACTTTCCTCTGTCTCATTATTTGCATATAGGAAGGCCATGGACTTTTGGGTATTGATTTTATAACCTGCGACTTTACTATACAGGTCAATTGTTTCTAAGAGTTTCTTGGTAGAGGCTTTAGGATTCTCTAGATATAGTATCATATCATCTGCGAATAGTGAGAGTTTGATTTCTTCCTTTCCTATCTGGATGCCCTTAATATCTTTATCTTGCCTAGCCTCTATTGCAAGTACTTCCAGTACTATATTGAACAGAAGTGGTGAGAGTGGGCATCCTTGTCTTGTCCCTGATCTTAGAGGAAAGGCCCTTAGTTTTTCCATTATCTATTGAGGATAATGCTTGCCATGGGTTTGTGGTAGATGGATTTGACTATCTTGAGGAAAGTTCCTTTAAAACCCATTTTGGTGAGAGTTTTCACCATAAACGGGTATTTAATCTTGTCAAATGCTTTCTCTGCATCTATTGATGGGATCATATGGTTTTTATCTTCACTTTTGTTGATATGATGAATTATATTGATTCATTTTCGACTGTTAAACCATCCTTGCATCCCTGGAATGAATCCCACTTGGTCATGGTGTATGACCTTTTTGATGAGTTGTTGAATTCTAATATTTTGTTGAGGATCTTTGCATCAGTGTTCATCAGGGATATAGGTCTATAGTTTTCTTTGTTCGTGGTATCTTTGTTTGCTTTTGGTATTGGGGAGATATGTGCCTCATAGAAACTGTTTGGGAGAGTTCCTGTTTTTTTCAATTTCCTGAAAAGGCTTGAGAAGAACAGGCAACAGGTCCTCTTTAAATGTTTGGAAGAATTCGCTAGTGAATCCATCTGGACCTGGGCTTTTGTTTTGGGGAAGACTTTGATTACTGTTTCAATTTCCTTGATATTAATGGGTCTATTCAGGTATTCCAAGTCTTCTTGGTTCAGTCTTGGGAGATTGTAGGAATCAAGGAATTTATCTATTTCTTTTAGGTTCTCTTGTTTCTTGGCATACAGACTTTCAAAGTAGTCTCTGATGATATTTTGAATTTCATTGTTTTCTGTTGTGATGTCCCCCTTCTCATTTCTGATTTGGTTTATTAGGGTTCACTCTCTCTTTATTTGTGAGTCTTGCTAGTGGTTTATCAATCTTGTTAATTTTCTCAAAGAACCGGTTCTTGGTTTCATTGACCTTTCAGATTGTTTTATGGGTTTCCATGTCGTTGATATCTGCTCTAAGTTTTACTATTTCTTTCCTTCAGTTGGGTTTGGGTTCCTTTTGTTTGTCCTTTTCTAAGATCTTGTGCTATGAGGTCAAGTTATCTATGTAGACCCTTTCTTCCTTCCTGAGAAATGCTTGCAGAGCTATAAATTTCCCCCTTAACATGGCTTTAACTGCGTCCCATAGGTTCTGATAGCTCATGTCTTCATTCTCATTTGTTTCTAGGTATCTTTTGATTTCTTCCTTGATTTCTTTCCTGACCCACGCATTGTTCAACATTGAGTTGTTAAATTTCCAGGTGTTTGATTTGATTCTTCGTGTCTGTGTGTGATTAGCTTCTATCTTCAGTGCATCGTGGTCTGAAAAGATAGTTGATACAATTTCTATCTTCCTGATTTTATTGAGATGTGTTTTGTGACCCAGAACATGGTCTATTTTGGATAATGTTCCATGTGCACTGGAAAAGAGTGTGTATTTTTTTTTGGGGGGTGTAAAGCCCTGTATAGATCTATTAGCCCTCTCTCTTTCATTTCTTCCTTCAAAGCCAGTGTTTCCTTGCTGAGTTTTGTTCTTGTTCATCTATCCAAGGTTATAAGACAGTGTTGAAGTCTCCGACTTGTTTTGTGTTGCTAGCGATGTCCTCCTTAAAATCTGTTAGCAGTTGCTTTTAGTATTTAGCTGGTCCCTCATTAGGTTAAGAGTGTGATTTCTTCCTGTTGTACATATCCCTTGATAAATAGAAAATGACCTTTGCTGTCCCTTCTAATATTTTTAAACCTGAAATCTATGTTGTCAGATACTAGTATGGCCACCCCAGCTTTTTTGTGGGAGGTGTCTGTTTACAGGATCGTTTTCCATCCTTTGACTTTGAGTCTGTGTTTGCTCTGACTGTTCAGATGTGTTTCTTGTAGGCAGCAGAATGTTGGGTTTAGTTTCCAAATCCATTTTGCCACTCTGTGTCTCTTAATTGTTGCATTTAGAACATTGACATTGCGAGAGATTATTGTCATGAGGTTTTGGGCCATCTTTCTGTAGGGTTTTTTGTTGTTGTAGGGGTTTACCTTGTCTTACAGTAGCCACTTTAGTCCTTCTTTTAAGTTTGGCTTTGAGTCTATGAAGTTCCTGAGCTGTTGTTTATCTGTGAAATAATGTATTGTTCCTTTGAGTTTAAATGAGAGTTTAGCCAGATAAAGTATTCTTGGTGAGACGTTCATTTCATTGATTTTTTCAATATACCCCACCACTGTCTTTGGGCTTGTAGTGTTCCCTCTGATAGGTCTGTAAATCTAAGGGGTGCTTCTTTGTATGTGATCTCCTTCTTTGACTTTGGTGCTTGTAGTATTGTGTCTCTATCCATGACGTCCATCATTCTGACTATGATATGCCTTGGAATGTTTTTACTAGGGTCTCTTTTAGCTGGCACCCTCCTAGCTCCTTGGATCTGGATGCCTGCATTCTCTAACTCTGGGAACTTTTCAGCAATGGTTTCTTTAACTATGGCTTTTTCATTGGGGTTGCCTACCTGTCCTTCTGGTACTTTGATGATTCTAATGTTGTTCCTCTTGGAATCATCCCATAGTTCTCTGATTCACCTTAGAGCTATTTTGAGGTCTTTTCTCATTATTTGTGATTGCCTGTATGATTTCTGCAGCTCATCTTCAAGTTCACTGATTCTGTCTTCGACGGTAGCCATTCTACTGTTGAGGGCTCCTACTGAGTTTTTTTATTTCATCTATTGAAACTTTTATTAGTGACACTTATGATTGTAGCTTTCTTATTTCTGCTCTCATTTTTTCTTGTATTTTGTTGGCTGTCTGTTCTGCTGTTTCTTTCATTTCCTCCTGTAATTTTCTGGATGTCTGCTCCATTGTTTCTTTGAGTTCCTTGAACATCCTCAGCATTTCATCTCAGAATTCTTTACTGGGGAGAGATTGTATTTGTAGGTAATCCCTGTTGAGGATTCTTGACTCTTTTCTTCATCCTCTCCTCCAAGTGGGGATTTGCACTGTTTCTTCATGTTGCTGTGGTTGTATAGAATTAAAACCTTCCAGCACTCTAGCACTATTTCCTCTCATTGCAAGGAAGGATTCTGGATGAGCTCGGTTGATGATGGTCACCCTTCTCCCCTTCTAGAATATGTCCTTCCTCTCAGACATTTTTCTGTGACTTATGATAGGCATCTAGTGAGGCTGTGGAGGCTGTGTTCTTTTATATTGGGATTTTACAGCTTCATGTGTACACTGGTCTTTTGGTGAAGTTGGAGTAGGCAAGGGAACTATTGTAGGATTGTGTTTGAGGTGGAGAGATTGTTTTCCGCAGATTTAGGTGATAAAAATTTGGATGTGAGTCGAGAGTGCTGGGAAGGGGAAATATAACTGCAGCCCCTTGAGCAGCCACCAGGAAGGCCACACCCACTTCTGCGGAGGCCACACCCTTTACGCTGGAGGCCACAACCCCAGCCTGTTTGGATGCTAGTCCCTGGCCCATGGACCTGTACAGAAGAGCGGTGGGGGCTAGGTGGGCGGGCACTCCCAGCCGAACTCTGGCCCTCAGGAATCTGTTCGAGTGGCAGGCAATGGGGAGTGCGGGGCTGGGGGCAGGATAGGGGCCATGGAGATGGTCGCACCTGTACAGAAGAGCGGCGGGAGCTAGGTGGGTGGGCCTTTAGTATACTAGTTTATGTATTATTCATACTTAGATTTTTTAAATCTATATAGCTATGTACTTTTTAGCACTGAAAAATTGGTTTTGAAAACATTTCTATAAATTTGCTGCCTCAGCAGCTATTGTGGCAGATGCCCATGCTTCCAAATCCATGGGAACCACATAGGTTAAGAACAAAGTGGTACTTCAAAGGGTGCCTATGTCTAGTACATGAATTTAGAGCCATGGAAAGCTCCATGTGGACAACGGGATCAAGTTCCTGGTTGGGGAAGGAGGCTGACACCATCACCGGGGCTGTGCATTCATTTTTGTCTGCCAATTAGAATAATTCTCTTTTGCAGCCTACTTTGTACCTTAAATCTTCTTTCTGTGTTCTTCTCCTTCAGATTGAGGAAGACACATGGCAGAAATACTATTTGGAAGGAGTTTCAAATGAGATGTACACAGAATATCTTTCCAGTGCCTTCGTGGGTCTGTCCTTCCCTACTGTTTGTGAGTAAGTGACCATTAACCATGCACCTTCTATTCTTGGTAATACTTAATATGCTCCTTGCAGAACAGATGCACACCTCTGCCCAAGAGTCAGGCCACTGGGTACTCACAAGGGTTTACTGTGTGCTCACTTGGTGCTATAAACCAGAGATGGATATTTAGACAGTTCCTGTCTTTCTTATCCTGCTGGGTCACAGGGTCACTCCATGATTTATAGTCATTTATGGACTATAGCTTTTCTCATGCCTTCAGTGATGCGTCTGATGTAAAGGTGTGAATAAAATATCTCATATCTTACCAAGGTAAAAGTAAATGTTACTGCTTCTTGATGAGAGGAACTTTTATCTCTCAATCAAGTTGGGTCATAGACACATTACAGAAACCACTGATGAGCTCTTTCAGGACTCATGGAGAAAGTTTGGAACCAATCTATGGGAAAAGGCTTGGGAAAATCTCAGCAATTTAGCCCCTGCCATCAGTGACTGTGTGTTCTAACACTAAGAAGACGTGGGGTCACCTTTTGCTGATGCAGCAAGATGAGTCCCAGCCTTTGATGGCTGTTCTTGGTTGAGTAAGTGCTTACCTAGGAGGAGGTGGTCGCAGGAGCATCAGATCTCCCGGAAGTCAGATAAGGGCTTTGTCCCCTGTAGCAATTATAGAAGTCCCAAAAATGCTAAGCCTCAAATGCCTGATCCTTTGAAACCTCAGTTAAGAATACTCAAACTCTGATTAAAAACTAGGAAGTTTGGGGGCCAGAGAGATTTTACAGTGGGTAAGGTACTTGTTTGCATGTATCTGACCTGTTTGATACCCAGTATTCTGTGTGGCCCCTCCCTGGGCAGTGCCAGGAGTGATCCCTGAGTGCAGAGACAGGAGTAAGTCCTGAGCACAGCCAGGTTTGGCCTCCAAATAAAAAATGAAACAGAGATCTGAGTGATAGTATATCAGGCAGGGCACTTGCATTGCACACATCTAGCTGGGGTTCAAACTCCAGCACCCATATGGTCCTTCGAACACTGCTAGGAGTAAAGATCCAGGAGCAAGCCCTGAGCACCTGTAGGTGAGGCTCAAACAAAACAAATCCCAACAAACAAAACCCTTGGGAAGTACAGGGGATTTGGTAACCCATTAGAATGGGGGGAAAAAACTGTTTCCCTTCTCTGCCTACGAACTAAACTCACCTTCTGTCAGGAGAGGTGCAAAGAGGATAGTCCCGGGGGCTCTCAGGTTTCTTTGTCTCACTGATGTTTTGTTCTGGGCACCATGGAGGGAATGGATCAGCCAGTAACTTGGTGTTTGCTTGGAGACTCACGCTGTGTTCTGTCCCAGGGCCCAGACCTCAAGTGATGGCAATGGTTTGGCGGTTTACTGATATATCTCACACTGCCTCTACAAGAAAGTTTAAATGCTAAATGGGCTGGAAAAGTGACTATTAATTGATTCAGAAAGGGTTGTTTTCTGCCAATGGATGCCATATTGTAACACCCTTGTGTGTTCCCTTCTGTCAGAGCCATTTCTCACTTTGTCCCAGAAGGAAGCTCTTTGGTTCAGAAACACTGAGGGGCTGTCTGAGGGATGCTCTTTGCCTTGGTATTTAGGACAGAATGTTCTGGGAGTTCAGGACCTACAACGGAAACTGATTCAAGAGCAGCCCAGGAAGCTGCCTTTGTGGAATGCAGGGTTCTCTGAGCACACACGAGCAGGCACAGCTCCTCATCCCTGGTGGGATTGAGGCGTTAGCAACCCTTTGGGGATTGAACCCTAAATGCTTTAGTGATTGAACCCAGTTCTCTCAGCTTCCCAGGGTCTCCTCCTTGAGAACCCAGATGCTCATATTTAAGAGTGTGAGCCTTAAAAACGGGTAGAACTGTACCCCTGGAAATGGTGGTTAGGATCCCAGCAGGGTAGATTTGACTCACATTTGCTTTCCCTGGTACTCAGTTTTTTAAAAGTATGTGGATAGCGTTTCAGAATAGTGGTATCATACACGAAAGCTAGATGTCCTGTTTCTTTTGAAGATCCATTGCAGTCAGCACAGCTCCAATTTGCTGTCAGGAAGGGCACAGTGTAGACCTTCCATGGGTGTGTTCATCCAGATTTGTATTGATACCCTGGACAAGAATTTTCCAACCTTGACCCACTGAATGTTATAAGCTCCACAACACTTCTGGGCCAAATGCAGGAGCCAGGTTGATTTTTATCTTTAGAACTTGTTGGACCAGAGAGCTAGTATAGTAAACAGAGCACTTGCCTTGCACATGGCTGACCATGGTTTGATCCCCAGCACAACATATGGTCCCCTGAGTCCTGCCAGGTATGACCCCTGAACAGAGAGCCAGGAGTAAGCTCTGACCATCACTGTGTATGGCCCACTTCAAAACAATTTATCCCAAGGAAGAGAAAATCTCTCAGCTACTTTGTTCTCACAAAATTTAGTATTTGTTCAGTACAGATTCTGGAATACACACACACACAAACTTCTGATGTGTGTGAGAATGTGTTCAACTTTGTGCTATTATTCGTTTAACACAATGATACAGCAGAGGTGGAAATAATCAATAAAGAAAGGACATTTAATGAGATTTAGGAACATCCCAAAACATTGAAGCTCTCCTCAAGCATTTGATTATCTGGAGGCTTAATTATCTGTGTTTTCTACTTTAAATTAAAGAAAAGCCATAACTCAAAGTTACCAGCAGTTTAATGATAACACTCTTCAATTCAGGTTAATTAAAGCACAGTCGTAATTAGAGTGTAGTGTTGTATATCACCGGCTGGAGCATAAGTATTTTCATTACAGTAAGAATTGGCTATTCAATTTCAAGATGACATAAAGGACGCCAAAATATAATTTAAGATGGTTCATGTAGAATAAAAAGAATTGGGGAATATTCTGGGTATAATAAAGCACAGATAAAATATACAGATTTCCAGAACAGTTTTCGTAATTATGCGCTGCATTAAAACAATATGCATCCAATAACTTTTTTGTTGTTGGTGTGGGGTGGGGTGGGGACATAGCTCTGGTAGAGCCTATGTCCTGCTAAAACCATCTGAAAGCATGGAAAGAAATAAAGCTGCTTTCCCTAGGTTAACTGAGTATCCCTTTTCAGGGTGTGGTTACCCCATGGGAGAACTTGGAGTTTTCTCAAAAACTGGGAGTCTTTTTACAAAAAGATAAAGGGCCAGATAAATGGGATATTTGAGGTAGTTTCTCAAGAGAATGGAAAGGAAAAGGAGGAGATTCATGAGTTAGCACCCCTTCCCCCATCCCAACACACAGAGAGAGAGGGACAGAGAGACAGAGAGAGCATGCAGGGAAAGAGAGAGAGAGCATGCAGAGAAAGAAAGAGAGAGAGAGAGAGCAAAAGAGCTTAAAAACTGTAAAGAGAAGAGTTGTTCTGTCTCTCCAGAATAGTACCATACTGACTTCCTATACCTGGTCTCTGGCTGCACCAAGTACAGGACCATGAGATACAGTTTCCTTCCCCAAACAGAAATGATTGAGATTAAATAAAAATCCTTTTTAAATGCCTCATTTAAACATTCTCGTTGAATCCTCCTAACCATCTGGTGACATTGGTATGAATCTAATGATTCTTGGTGTAAAAATGAGGACACACAATTGAGAGGGCATTGATGGTCCTCCCAAAGCAACCCAGAAGGCAAGCTCCCCGCCCAGATTTTGATGCAATTGGAACAGTTGGAGTATCTTCTGGATGGAGACTAGCCAGACGATCTCCTGGAGAGTTTAATAAGACAAGTTTCTAGACTTCATGTTGAGATTTTCATCTTTGGGCTAAGGTCCTCAAATATGGATTGTGTGCAAGCAAGTCGGGTGATTCTCATTCAAAATTTGATGACCAGGAACCACTACCCCACCCCAAACACACACACACACACACACACAATCACAATCCTATCCTTCCATACCATGGTTGGAATAACCTCCTAATCCCTATGGTGGAATCTGTCCTTGGAATATTTCTCTCCAAGATTTTTGCAAATATACTTGTGGCTAGACTACATCTCTCAAATGCATGCTCAAATTTGGAGCTTTGTATGAAATTCCTCACCATTATTATTTCTTCAGTAGGTTATTCTGCACACATGCGGGATATAGGAGTGAGTCTTCATTTTCCTTGCCAGGCAGACCCCAGCAGCTTTCTCTCTGTCCAAATAAGTAAATCCAAAGTAGTAAAGCCCAATCCAAAGTAGTAAAGCAAAAAAGACATGGAGAGACCTGGTGCCTGAATGTTTCCAGTCAAGTCCCCACAGAGAAAAGTTGTATGCACAGTTCAGGATGTGACCCTCAACAGTGCCTCTTGGCCTTGTTGAGTGTCATCTGTTCTGAACCTTCCCCAGGCTGCCTTGAGGATAGACCTGCCCACATTTCCAGAGTAACTCCCCTTGCTTCCGCAAAGCTGTTTTCTCATTTGTCTATGAAGTTGTCACAAGGTGAAAGAATTTATGGCTCTGAGGGAGAGGATGCCATTATCCACTGTTCTACAAACACCAGAGCCCTCTTTACTCTATTCTCCTGCTTGCTACTTTGGCGTGGGAGAAAGACGACTGTATCAGGATATCTGCAGCCATCACCAAGCCTGTAGGACATATGGGGCAGGGGCACAAGGTCGTGCTTGCCTCTAATGAATCCAGGGTTTAAACTATTCCCATAAAAGTATGTTGTATAATGTCATGAAGCATGAGCAGTGGAGTCCATAAAGCCTGGGATTGAATCCCAGATGGTCCCCATGTTTCTTGGTACATTATTTGTTACAAGATATTTTATTTCTTCAATCCTCCCTTCTTTGCATGTTACCAGCTACTACCAGGGACTGTGTGACCTTATCTCAGTTCTGAAATAGATGACTTATTTTTCCTATTAGCTAATATTCTTTCCCCTTTTCCTCCTCTCTTCCTACCACATTTCTATCCTGCCCAGTGAATATAGTGCAGACATCAATAATACATGCTTTGTAGCATTCCTCAGTTATATTTTCTCTTTCAAAAATTCTACCTTCTAGGGTCGGAGAGAAAGTACAGTGGGTAGGGCATTTGCCTTACATGCAACCAACCCAGGTTCAATCCCTGGCATCCCATATGATCCCCTGAGCACTGCCAGGAGTAATTCCTGAGTGCAAGAATAACCCCTAAGCATCACTGGGTGTGGCCCCAAAACAAACAAACAAACAAACAAACATCTCACCATCACATAACCTGCTCTGTCTGTACCTTTGTTTAAGGCTGTTGCTATCAATAGGGGATTCTGCAAGTAGATTTGATACCATGTATGGCCAAGAATAATTAATGACAATACTAATAAATGCCAAAGAAAGTACTTGGGTTTTCTACAGCAGTAGCCTTCTGTTTGTAATTTGAAAAGAAACAGTTATCATCCTCAGGTAAGCTAAGCACCCACTGACCAATATTTGATGGTCTCTCACCATCTGATTGACCAATATCTGATGGTCTCTCACCTGGGAGACAGATGCTGAGTTAACAGGGAGAGAGAGAGCTTTCTATAGCCGGGATGGCCAGGGGAGGCTTTCTGGAAGAAAAGGCACTTGAGGTATGCCTTATAAGCAGGCTGGTCTCAGGTTGCAGGTAGAGAGGAGAGAATTCTAAGCGCTAGAGAATCAAGAAGAGTTTTGCAACACACAGGTCTTGGAATTTTTCCAAAGAGAGAAAAGTAGTTTCTCTTTACATGGGAGAAGCAGATAAATGAGATTTTCTTTGACGTGTGCTTTTGTTCAGGAGGTTATAAGATAGTTTTATTATGAGAACTAGTTATGTGTGAAGACCTTCAGCCTCTAGGTAGTAGCATAAAGTCAGACAGGGAGAAGAGGAAGGTGGGGTGGAAGAACTCACAAGTTCAGTGGTTGAGCTATAACAAGAACATCTTGTTCCAGCTTCTGAATTTTAGAAATTTCAGGATATCTGTCATCACTTGCAATATAGATGTTGAATTGTATCAAGTTTTCTATCTCAGAGGAGAACAGAATAGAAGATGGATTTCTAATACTTTCCTCTGTACTCTGCAGCTGATGGAGCAGCTAAGATTCAGCTTTGACTGGGAGTGTTGAATGCCCGGTTTTTGGCTGTGCCACAGAGGGTGTGGAAGCATGCATGCTTCTGTGCTGGCCTACGATGACACACAAGAGACTATCCCCTTACGCACCTGGTTCAACATTAAAGCATCTGGCTCTGCCACTTGTCTCTGTATGGTCAGGCCTTTCCAGTGAAGCCCCTTGAGGGAAATTAAAAAGTTAAGACCACCCACAAAAATCTGTGATTTTTACCCCATGAAAACTAGTCTTCTTGAGTTCTGTGACATGACTAGGTTTTTAGAACTAGACAGCCACAATTCTTTTTTGAGTAATAAGTAACCAGCAGAGCCTGTTGATATATATTTACTTAGGCAGGCTAAAAAAATGAGCATTTTAAAAGAATCTTTAGAGAGGCCCTCAAATTTTGAAAGTATTATTCCCCACAGATCTGGCCTATCCAGCCAATTATTTGGGGTGTTATAATTTGGACTGGGCTTACATGGATTCAGAAATACAATATTTATGATTATTTCCACCACAGGGACTAGAACATGGCCCCAAATATTTCATGTGCTAGTGAATAAATAAGTGACTACAAATTCTGTTAAACCCCCTCCTGAGAGTCTAGGATTCTCTACTGGGGGTGCAAGGAGGCTCTCCACTAGAGATGACATTAAATTCTAGGGAATTTATGTCATATTGGGTACACACAGTCAACATACAACATTTCCCCATATTTTATGGTTCTGATTAGTAATAAGATCAAAGTTTTCCAAGGTGATAGATAGTAATACAGTGATTATGGTCATTCTTAAAATGCGCCTAGCCCAGGTACAAATCCTCGCCCTATCAGATCCCTTGAACATCACAGAGTCTCACTTGGGAGGCCTCCAAACATTGCCAGAATGACTTGGTTGAGGCCTTATATCACAGGACCTAAGTAGTATTGCATCTTTGCAGCCTTGCACTGAGTCAGGCCTGGTTGGCCAAGAATCACTGGTGAAGCCCCCCAGACCTCAAAAGCACCAGAAAAACTTTCTAGAACTGTCCTTAATCACTTAAGTAAATGTTCATTGTTCTCCTCAAAGAATGTAATCATTCTAGATTTCAAATGTCTTAGTTGTGCTAAAGGAGCAATTGTGTATATGTGTGCATTTGAGTTTGGGGGACACTTAATGCCTTCCCTACCCTTCCTCTATCAAAGCTATTGGAAAATGGAATTTGAACATTTCCATGAGCATTTTAAATCACTTTAATTTTCTTGGTGCTGAGTCTTACAAATCCTGCTGTTTCAAATTTTCTTTAACTAGATGTTTCCATTTCGAGAGCCTGTCATTTTAAATCAAAGCTCCCAAATGAGAATCGCTTTTTATTCCAGCCCTAGATCCTAAAGATCTTGTTTCCCAGTGCACACTATTTATATATGCATCTACTCCAATTATCTGCTTTGGCTTGATCCTGGGGTCTCTCTGGATAACTGAGATGGGTTGATGTTGTGGGGTGAGGCTGGTTTGAAGGGCACTATGAGTGCTGCTCTTCTGCGTTCACCTACCTCACAGCAGGGCGTCATCTTCAGCAGCCTCAAGCTTTGCACACTCTTCCCGAGCACACTGGTGAATGCAGACTCTGACAGACTTCAGTGCTTAATTCACACCACCAAGCAATCTTTCCAGTCAAGAGGGCTGATTTAATGGCAAGAACAATTTCTTTCCCTCTGGGTAGGTAGAAACAGTTGGACTCTTAATTCTTAAGAGCCTTTGTTCAGGAACATCTGGGCTGAAACAATTATAGATAGCAGATGATGTTTGCAGTAAAAAAAAGGTTTTATCAACGTCATTGTCAAATCTGGTAGACCTCTACTTAATAATTATTAAGAAAGCAATCCAACTTGTTATTCCAACAGTTGTGTTGCAGATTGCTGGTTTAAGACCTTTTGTTATGACAAGAGGCTCCTTTTTTTGTCTTGAAAAAGCCATTTTTATTCCTCTATAATTATCTTTGCCACCAGTGACAACTTCCTGATTGGCCATATTGGGACATTTTATTTTAGAAACCAAGATTTAAGTTCTTGCTAATGTGTAGCTGACTTTTATCCTATTTACATGTCATTGAGGGGTTTTCTTCTTTATTATACCTCAATGGTTTCCAGCAGTTTCACACCTGGGAACCAGCTTTGGTCCAGAGACTAGTGGTTGAAAACCATTGCTCTCAACTCTATATGTAAGACCAGTGATTTTCAGCCTTTTATACCCATGAATTGGCAGTTAAAAGCCATGGGCCTGAGTCATCCTATATATCCTTTCTCATTTCATCCACATTATATATACATCAATATGTAGACTTAGTAAACTAAACCCATCAATATTAGGTTTAGTAAGACATAAAAAAATGATCAAAATAGATGAACCAAACTCTGTTTCGTTTATCCACAAAAGTGGTATTTAATGAAGCCAGTAATTATTTCATCTCAGGAATCATTTGGGGGGCCTCAAGGCATACCTTATAGAGAGATGTAGGATAACATTGGTTTGTCCTTTTAGCCTTGTTGCAGAGAACTTAGTTTACCTTAGAGCAATGTTCTTTCTGTATGGACACAGGAAGAGAGTTAATATTATGCTTTGTAACTTGGGAGCTGATTGATTCCAATAATATTTACTCCTGGGAATCTGCTTTCTCAACTCAGTTGCCCTTAGTTCCTAGCACCCCAAAAGTAGGGTCCTGATGAGGGATGGAATAGACCTAGGTTAAGCTGTGAGCTACCCTGGCATCGAAATGGGCCAGGCCAAAGCGCCACAATACTCAACTATAAGTTGAGAGCATGGTAGACAAATGCTGTCATGATCCAAAAGTAACGATGAGAGTAGGACCCTGCTGAGGTTAGGAAGACTAATCTGACCTGAGGACTGTGGTCTAGAAAACACAGTGAGATGTCCTCAGGAAGAACCAAACTTTAAGCTTTTATCTCTTACTGTGCTCATATAGAATGACATTGCTAGAAATATCAGAAGTAAATTTACTATAACTATTTAAGTGGATTACTAGCTGAGGAAATAAGAAAGTGACACACCTTGGATGGGATCCTGCCCTTAAGCGGATCTCCTAGTAATCTGGAGTAATCTCTTTAGATGAGATTTTGTTAATCTCCTGGAGGAGTGGTCTTACCCCTCTTTGTTGATTTTTTAATGTTCAACCCACCTATGTGTCACCACCCTATGTGGTTGCTATATAAACTAAGACTGTAAGAGAAGTGGAGAGAGAAGACACAGAAGCGGGGGAGAAGACAACAGAAGCAAGAGAGAAGACACAGAAGCAGGATAGAAGATACAGAGACAGAGAGAGGTCGGAAGAGACCAGAGGAGAAACTACAGAGACAGAGTCAGAAATAGAGAGACAGAGAAAAGAGAGCACAGCGTCACACACAGAAGCAGAGCAAGAAGACACCAAGGAGAGAAGACACAGAAGCAGAGCACAGAGCGAAAGAGAATCATCAGAGCCAGAAGCAGGGGAAAGAAAGAGCATAAAGCAAGTGAGAATCAGAGTCAGAGTCAGAAGTGAGAGCGAGTGGGGCTCTAGAGAGTTAAGCAGAAGGGGTCCGGAGAGAGAGATCAGAAGAGACCAGAGGAGAGACTACAGAGACAGAGACAGAGAGACAGACAGAAGAGAGCACAGTGGCACACAAGGAAGCAGAGCACAAAGGAGCTCCATACACAGTGGCTCAAGAGCACTGAAAGTGGGAGGCAAGAGAGAGAGAGAGTGCCACCCTGAGAGCCCGCGAACAACACAACACACACATCACCCCCTCCTGAGCATGCGCCTTTATATTTTTTTACAGAGGGATCTATCCAGGGCCACATTACTTAGGATTATACTTACATTTTGACCTAGTGGATTGAAGGCAAAACCCAAATTCTCAGGGTTAATCACTGGTATTATTTCCAGCTAGACCCCTCTTTCCCAATCTTTCTGCTTCTACTAGATAAATGCAGAAGAATCTTGTTTCATGATTCAGTTCTCACCCTTATATCTTCTCTGCTAATGTAGGCTTTCTTAGTTTACTACATTATTTAATCCTGCACCTCATGAGACTCTGCTTCCCCCATTTCTCCATACATGTATTTAGTAAGCACCCAATGAGGAGCTGGAGCAGTAGTGCAGTGGGTAGGCCATTTGTCTTGCATGCAGCCAACCTGGGTTCTGTCCCCATCATCCCATATGATCCCCCCAAAACTGCCAGAAGTAATTCTTGAGTGCAAAGCCAGCAGTTACCCCTGAGCATCACCAGGAGTGACCCCAAAATAAAAAAATAGCACCCATTGAAGGCTTCCTTTTTTGCGCTCTGCCAAATGCCAGGGAATCAAAGCTTATGTGTCTTTTCCTGAAGAATCTCAGTCTAGAGTCTAGAGAGTTGAGTACACAACTGCTTACCATACCCTACCGCACTCCAGATGCCTGTTTATTCCTTTTGAACTGTTCTTCCTTAGAGAATCTCCATCAGAGGCTGCATCTTTGTTGTATCATTAAGCCCAACACCCTGAACAACACCCTAGAAGAATCTCATCATAGAATAAACAAGGCAAGACACAGTTCTGTTTCCAGTGTATTTCGTATATAATTCAGATGTATATTTTGAATACACCCACAGAAGATGATTATACACTTCACTGCCTTAGGGAGCAAGCAGTTGGCAACAATGAATGAAGAGTGGGTAGGTCTTAGATAACAGGAGTGTTTGGGATTGTGGCTTGTTGGAGATGACACATCCCACCCACACGGGCAAGTCCCATACGTCCAAGCACCAGTCCCTTTAGGCATGTGGAATGTGTGGTTCCAATGTGAACTTGCTGGTTTTCCAAGGAAATCTGTAAAGCTAGTTTTTATATGAAATCACCTGTCAGAGTCTAATTTCAGTTTTTAAATAACACCAGATTGAACTAACAGAACGTGTCTGCAGTTTAGGCTTGTGGCCATCACTCCTTTCCCTCCACTTTTACAAGGAGCTTCTGTGCAGCACCCTGCACTGAGACTTGATTTCCACTCTGGGCATTTTCATGCCAAGGTCTTGTGACCAGCCACTAGGTTTTCTCTTCGAATCTCCACTTGTCAGCTGGTTAAGCAGGGAAAGGCTGGCCCATTTCGAATTGCTGGAAAGTGTGTGGTTAGTTCATCGGTTTGTTTATGTCACTGTTTCCCTTTCCATTCATTTGGGCAGAGACTGGGGTCTCATTTGACAGGAAAAGTACTTCTTCAGAGACTACTAAGCATCAAGACATTACTCAGAATTTGATTTCCAGCACTACAATGACCCCCCAGAGTACTGGTGGGAATAGCCCTTAATAACAGAGTATTAAGTTCATACTGCTGCACCACACACCTGTGGGAGTGACCCTATTAAAAAGAAAGGATCTCTCTTTCCCTCTCTCCCTCTCTCTCCCTCTCCCCCTATAAGTGGGGTTTAAGGATAAATGGCAAAATAGCAACAAACATCCAAAGGCAACATAATGGGGGAATTGATCAACACAATTAAGTTGAAGGGCTTGAGAAAGAGGGGGTTGGGATTCTTTGGAGATGGGTACACTGGTAATGGGTGTGGTGTTGGAATTATACACATGATAATCTATTGTTTTTAATATTAATAATAGCATTGTAAATGAAAAAGAATAAACTCAATTTTAAAATAAAATTTAAAAAGGTAAAACCTCTATAGGGTAGTGATTTTTGTTGTTGTTTGATTGGTCTGGTTTGGACTTTCTGGTTATATCAAGCAGTGTTCAGGACTGATCTCTGCCTCAGTCTTGGGGAAACTCCTGGTGTGCTCAGGTGACCTTATGGGGTGCTAGGGATAGAACCCAGATCAACTGCATGCAGGGCAAACACCTTTCCCACTGTACTTTCTCTCTGGCTCAGTATGAGACAGTGTAAATCATTGTCGATAGGCATGGATTTGAAAATAATGAAAGATGACTCAGATTTGCTGGCCCACTCCCTGCTTAATTCAGGAATGTGTTCAAGGACACTTATTTTCTGTTGATTTTACTTTTATTTTCCTTTATTTTTATACCTACCTAGTTGGTAAAGAGTAATTTTGCATCTAGGAATACTTATTTTCTGAGCCATTTCTTCTTTTCATCAGTGGGATAAAATCCATTTAAGCAATAAAGATCCTTGATCCCTTGAACCACCATAATCCCAAATAAGAACATTTTTTGTTCATTGGATATCAGAAAATTTCCCCTTTCACGATCCCTATTAAATTATGGTCAACCCTTTCCTTGAGTTTTTGGCATTTACTGCTCTTTACATTTGGAATTGGTTACTTAATCTGGTGATTTGGTTCAACAAATATTGCATCAACTAACTAATATTTTAGACAGTTTAAGTTCCACGTAACAGCTCTATAAAGGGTGCATGTTAGCAGTACACTATAGGACATAAATTAAGAAAAACATTTTTCCAGCTGTATTGGATACATGGGTTGGTATTTTAGCAAACTGCATAATCAGCACAAAGACCAGGTCATTAGAGTCTGCTGGCAGGAATCAGTAAGCCTGTAAATCACTGAGAGAGCCCAAGTATGCCTGGATGCAAGTGGTCCTTTGAAATCAGACTATTTGTTAAAAAGCAATATTTAGGGGACCAAGAACTCACATGCAGTAATGAGCAATTGATATCATTCCCACCAGAAAACATGAGACTTACACCAGCAGTTTACCTGTTAGCAGCAGATTCACATGGCTAGCACAACTGATTATGTGTTTCTATTGAAAACCTCCATTCTGCTTTGAACAAGCTGCAGACATCTACCTGTGGCCAGCCCAGTCTTCATGATCTTAGTCCTGCCTACATCCTTGACCAATCATCATCACCTGGCCAGCTAAGCGGCTGTCTCCATAGTCCTTATTGTGACCCTTAATACCTGTGCTCTATTCCCCCTCACAGCCTCCACTCCAGCTGTGCCCGCATCCTAGCAGGCAATTTCCCCAGATTCTCCTAATTGCCTGCCTCTTCTCCGCTCCAGTGCTCTGTGCTCCAGCATCACCTATTCAGAATCACACTCTTGGACATTATAGATGACACACTTTCCTTGTGACTCTGTCCTCTTAGGGTCTTTTATTTTCTACATAGTACTTGTTATCATCTGGAAAATAGTTATGTATTCACTTTTACATTAGTTTAGTGCCTCTCTCTCCCAACATACAACAAGGAATAAGCAAATGCTGTATACACTTTCAGGTGTACCAGATGGGATTTCTAAGCCTTAATTTTATCACCTGTAAAAATAGGAAAGTCAACAAAAGTCTGAATCACAAGTATCATTACCTCCCTCATAGGTGTATTGTGCTTAACTGAGACCTCTGAGAAAGTTTAGAACCTTCTGCCCTTCACAATGCTGGAGCTAAGTAACCATCAACTTATCACTCAATCAGCTAGCTAATGTTTTATTTTTCAAAACTTCTATAAATTCTGTGATAATGCTCTTTGTAGAAACTTATAAATAAAATTTAGGTAACTATTTTGTATATGTGAAGTTTTGTATACACATTATCATATTTTGTGTATTTTCATCCAAATGCATCATGTTGATATCAGAATACAATTATTTATTGATCTTATATCTTGAAATATTCTTTGAAAATTCATATTTAGTGCTGTGTAATACTATATTATACACACTTGGCTTAACCATGATCTTATTTTTGAATATTAAGGTTTATTTAAATATTTCATTCTGCATAAATAATACTTCCTTGAACACCTGTGTGCACATTTTATTAATTTATCTTTTAGTATTGAGCCATAGGAGATACAAATTATGTGTTTTTTGAGCTTCCGTGTATCAGTGGTTACATGTATAGCAGTGTAGGAAGTCCAGTCTAGTCTGGAGTGGTTAATGGAGCTAAGATACTCGAGGAGCACAAGTTCAAACACAGAACAATTGGAAGTAAGCACAGCCTGTATGAAGTGAACCAAGAATGGGAGAAACTAACATAGTTGCAGATGAGGTAGAGTTCTGGGAATGGAAGAGAACCAGGAGGGCAGAGGCAGTAGGTGGAGAAGCTAGATTTGACTTGAAAGGACACGGTGAGGAAGGGAAAAAGCATTCCAATGAGATGAAATGACTGTGCAAAGGCGTAGACCTGAGCCAGCACCAGCCTCAGTACAGAATGGGCTGTGGGCGAGAGCCCTGGGCAGATGAGGTGAGATGAGTTTGGAAGGCACATGCAGTGACAATGCCATTGTTGCATGCAGGACACTTATACCCAGGCTAAAGATTATTACCATCATTCTGAGTGCACAGGGGTCTGCTCAGAACAACAGTATGAGCCATTTGTACAAAGGACCAAAATGGAATCCAAATAACAGGTCCAGCTGCTTCAAATACCTCCCTCTCACTGTAGTCAACATTTTGCTACCCAAGGGAGTAACTGAGAATCTAGCTTAGCATAAATCCCAGGGCACAAATCCCTCTTTGGGGTTTGTGTGTAGACAACCAGATCTGAGTGCAATACACACTTTAAGCATTCAGTATCATATCACATATAAGGCGTCAGCTTTCATACAACTCTGTGTGTGTGTGTGTGTGTGTGTGTGTAAATGAGGATCTTTGGTCTTTGGCTGTACTAGGAGATAGCCAATGTTTGTTGCGGTTCTGGTCATTCTGCAGCACTGACTGGTTGATTTCTCCATCTCACTGCAGGCTGTGTTTTGTGAAGCTCAAGCTCTTAATGATAGCCATTGAGTATAAGTCCGCCAACCGTGAGAGTCGGTAAGTTTGTCATGACTGACCCTGAGAATCATCTCTGGGAACGGTCAGTCCTCTTCTTTCTTACACATTATTTGCTTGATGCCACGCCTTCCTGACTTAAGCATATTTCAAGGCTTGCTTAACCAGACCCTGCCGTTCTGTCCCAGATGCACTCTTGGAAATTCAGAGTTTTTCCAGGGGAAAGGGCTGAGACATGCAGATCTCCACCAAGTATGCCAGCTTGCACTTTTATTCTCTTAAGCATAAAACTTAGGTAGAACTAAAGCCTTCTCTAACTGCTATTAGCAAAAATCAGGTTGATTCTGGCCTCCTTCAAGCAGTCATAGGGCAGAGCTGTGATGGGAGATACTACCTCTCTTGATAGCCAAATTACATGCAGCCTATTGTGTACCATATGTGCTTCTCTCAGTGCAAACAAAATCCAGGTGGCAGAGTATCAGTTTCATTCAAATGAGCCAGGAGAACAGGGCTCACAGGCAGAAGCTCTCTTTATTTATTTATTTTGTACTTAATTATGTGCAAATCAGACTGATGAAAGAATGGGTCTGGTTGAAATAGATAACACCCTAGTCAATATATAAGTTCATGCTGGAAGAAAGAAGCATCACAAGAGTAAAAGGACCCAGAAATTTTGGTGGTGAAGTCCAGCGTATTTCACAGATGAAATAGGGATGATTTTTGCTCCCCTATTTTTATCAGTAGATTTGGAGAAAGAGAACTCATTAGAAATGCCTGGGATTTTGTCCTCTGAGATGGCATGCAGGATTTGCTCTTGCTACAGGAAGCAAATCTTTCTGCAGACTCCCAAGTGTAAAGTATATCTACACCCCCAGTAGATGCCTGAATAACCCAACAGATCGCAGGGCAAGACTAGAGTTCTGCTGTCATCTTGTAAGGGGCTTATTTTATCTGGATGTATGATTCAGTGAGGCCAGAATTCTAAATGCACAACATGTGTCTTTCTGACCAAAGTACAAGACAAACAAAATGCCCCTGTGGATTGGAAGAAAGTAAATCCAATGTTCTCCATTAACCATAACCATAACCAAGATCAGATTCTTCACAAAATCAACCTGATTGATTATTAAGATATTTTGAAAAGTCAAATCAGCCAAAAGGAAGAAAGCAATGGTAAATTTGATGAACGTATAGAATATGGCTATAGTCAAAACCAAATATGTATATAGAGACATATTCTTATTTTTTGTGTTGGCACAGTGAAGAATATTATATGCCAAAAAGAACCCCACAAAATACCTGAGTGCTGCTCTTTGCTGTGGCTGTTCCTGGAATTGTTTCTTGTCTATGTTGTTGCCACTACTCCTAGACCCGTGTAGTGGGAGATGTGTATCTGGAGTATTTGCAAATGATATTCTTCGTGTTGCCAAGTCAGTAAACTTATGTGTAAATCAATGTTTTACCTAGCTTATACTTTTGTGCTTCTCTCCAAAAAATGTGTCAAGATGTGGCTGAGCTGAATCGTTTTCTTGACCATTTGAGAATAATTTTATGACGGGAGGTGGCATCATGAACCTTGACTCCTACCTCCCACCCGCTGCATTTCTGATCCCAGGAATGGAGAGAAGGACTGTAAATGGTTTACCATGGACCCCCTACCTCCATTCTTGGGAAAAGAGTACAGAGTTCTCCTCTAGGACAAATATTTTTCTTTAATGAACATTCCAATTAATTTACAAAAATTAAATATTTTCAATGAAGGCATATTTATAGACGTAGGTAGTCTTTTTAAAGAAAAAGTAAAGAAACTTGTTTGGCTCTGTCTGGGCTTTCTGTGTGCAGCTGCCAGCTTTACTATTCAACTGTGGCTTGGTCTCAGTGTGGAAGAACATTGGTTCTTGTGGAAAAAAAGTGTGTTTGAAGGAATGTGGATCATGCCTCTGAGGAAACACAGGGTGTAGCAAATAGTCTCCATGTTTAAATGAAGCCGTTTTTTGACACTTCCTTGATAACAACTGAGAATTTTTCCTTCATTAAAAAAAGTCCCCTTTTTCTTTTACTTTCACATTTTCCATGTGACCAGGTGTTAAACTTCAGAGAATTCTGCTTCTCCTTTCCACCCCCCTTGCCTCCACCCTGTTTAACTATCTTTGTTACTGTTTTATCTCATGGTAGTGTTTTCATGCTTTGCTGGAAAACCTTGTTTTCACATGCATCCTTCAAATTTGAAACAAAGGTTTTTATGCCTTCTTTCCTTCTTGTGTCAATCAATTTATTATCAAATTGTTTGATTTTAAATTCTTTTCTTGTCGTTTTGCAGAAGCCGAAAGCGGTATGCATTCTTCGCTAACTTTCCTCCCAATATCCACTATCTATCTTCACTTCTAACCACAGGACTAACCACTTGCCAAGAACTCAGGAAGATAGAGATTATATATATAAATATATATGGATATATGCATATTATATATAATCTCATTCCCTTGTCTAGTATATTTATGTATATTTAATATACAATGCCCTTTCCCACTAGAGTACATACAAGTTGAAATTAGCATATTGCTTTTCTTGTTTGATTTGTTAATTCTTTTGAATGACGCACTAACTTCTTTGCAGGAAACTTACAAAAAGCAAAAGGCACAACCCTATTTTGAGTCATGGCACCAATGCTGGGAACAAATGATATTAAAGAGAAAAGGAGGATGCGTCTCTCCAGCCTGTGGTGTCTGTTTTGTCCTGTCCTGCTGTGTCTTGGTGTCCACCAGACTCTGTGGTGCCATTTGTCTACATGCCACATCCACATTCCCAGTGAACTCCTCCTCTGTGTCTAGTTTCCAGTCTGTAGAGCAGAATTCGTGTCCTTTTATCCACAAAACAGAGACCAAGCCCTTATATTTAACTCTTTTTCCATCCACATATCTTGCTGACAGTATTTTGCATATTTCACCTATTGGGCAGTACTCAATAAAGAGAATACCCACAAAATTGCCAGATGATCACATTTGGTTTATGGAATAAGTGCTGTTTATTGAGACAGACTCATGGCTTTATTTGTCTTTTGTGTTCGGGCATATTTCTTAATATGAAGTGCCTCTACTTTCACCATATGATCTCACTTTGTCTTGCTGCTGTTTTGTGTTGCATGAAGCATGACTACATCATCATCAATATCATTTTTTTGATTTTGGGGTTAATATTTCTAGTGTAGTTTTTCAGTAATGTGTTATCCAACAGTGTATTGTTGAAAACATACTCTTGAGATGCCTACTTATTCATTTTCTCAAGACTTGATTTTCTCCATAGCTACAATCACTGTCACCTGTTTGTAATTTTGTGTTTGTGTGTGTGTATCTGGAACATTTTCAAAAGTCAGATTCTTATGTGATTTCTTGAGTAGATGTGTGAAAATAGAGGTGGCTTCCTGTCAGTTTGGCATTATTGATATGATCCAACTGCGAGAAGTTACTGCAACACTTTGCATCTTCAATGGTCACAGTGGTTGCACCTCTGCTATTGGCTTTTGGTCTTTGATTCCTTTTTCTTGTGGTGAAGGCATGTTATGATGTAGGCATGAATGTGTACCAGAAAGAAAAATGGCTTGCTCCCAGAACCAAATATTCAGTATTGTCCTTCTCAAATAAACAATATCTTTCCCATTCCATGTAACTCCTATTTTTCTTATGGGTAAAATATATTTTAAAATACCACTTATAAAATTACTGACATATTTGACAGAAATCAACTCCTAATCGATATCATTGGTGGACTTAAGTGACAGTCATTTGATTCTGACAAGCTGGGAGCAATCTTATTTATGCTGTCTCTGTGTAAGTAAATTCGGCTCAAGCATACCGAAGCATGGAAAACACAAGTGTGTCTTCTGCAAATATTCTATAAGTAAAAGTGTGTGTGTCTAGTTGTGTGGGACTCAGAACAACATATCATATATTTTAAATAGTGCATAAAAAGGAAAATTCCTTAATAATATTTGAGACTCAATGTTTTGGTAGGCCATGCCCTAATACAGCTCATAAACTGCAGAGAGCTAGTATTTCCTGGCAAGGGAAATAATTGGCTCCAAGTTCTACTTCCTTTCAATGGTATATGACCTCTTGTGATCAAAGAGGCTACTTCCCAGTGATGTAATTCATCTGGGCACAAATTGAAATCTTCATGAAGCACCAATAATGGATCTTATTGTCTTGTTCTAGTTAATAGAGTCCCATTAGCTAGCTAGACACAGATATGATTATCATGTTATCAAGTACAAGGTATATTCTCTTGTGAGTGATATTTTTGTAATTAGGGAATGGTACATTCAACCTACCAAAATTTGGGGTAAGGGGAGGCGAATGATACATCAATGTTATATTGATCCATGATAGATAAAAATTAATTTCCTTGAAAATTTTTGTTCAACTACAAATTGAAGATTATCTGCCCAAACAGCAAACAAGTAAAGTATATGATGATGAAGACAGATGTTTTACACTTGTTGTTCATAAGTGGTAGAGAAAGAGAAAATATTTTCTTTTCTCTCATCAAGTCACAGATCCTTAACTAGATAAAAAAATTCAACAATTCACACACAACAAAATGTTATGTAGCTTGAGACCTGGAGCTCTTCTGCTTCAGCTACCAGATAGAAACAGCTCTGGGTTGTACTGAGTCCTCTCGTCAGGTCCACAGGAATGTTCTTAATTCTTAGGGACATAAAATTCCAATCTAAGGGAATGAGCAAAATTGAGATCAATTGCTTCACATCCTTGCTTACGCTTAATTGTTCTACTTTCTATTACTAGAGGCTATGTATACCAATTTATTTTTTGTTGTAAATGTAAGACTTCTGAGAGGTTGATGGTTCACTAGCCAGTATCTAGGAGGTGTAGAATCCTTTGGTATACCTGAATTATCAGAATTTCAGCTTTTTTTTTCACGAGCTGCTGTCACTACCTTTCTTTTATTTAGAGAGAAAAAAGAGCACCTTTGGTGCTGAGACCAGTGAATTAACATTTTTTTCATTCAACAAATAGTTGAAAAGTCCTTATAACATTTAGTAGCTCTCAGCTTGTAGAATGAGAAACTTACCCAAATAAGGCATATCATATTTTTTTCACTTTTTTTCCCTAAAATGTAGATTCTATACAGAAAATGTCTGTTTTCTCCTCATGGTTGGGCAAATAATCAAAGAGTAAGTCTAGATACAAATATAATCTGAGAGCAACAGTGGGGAAAACAGTTATCCTTGGGGAAAGGTCCTCACCACTGTCTCCAATTGTCACAGAATGTTTTTGCAGGGTTTGAAGAGAAAGAAGATAATTTATAGGTTCCTTGAGATGAAGGAAAGCTCACCCCTGCCAAGAACATGTCCCTGTTGGAATTCTGCTAATTGATATATGAGTTTTTTTTACCCTTTGGGATTTTCTTGATTCATCACATGACACATCTCAAAGTTTCTATCTGATAAGGTAGTGAGTTAGACAAAGTTGGAGCCAGAGATTGATTTAGAGTGATGCGGAGGGAGGCTTTTGGCAGTCATAAAAACTAAACAAACTTAACATAGAATACTCTTTGAAGAGATCAAAGATCTTTGGAAAGATTTGCACATTCCCATTAATTGGTCAATCACAGACTCTACGGATAGTTGGCACTCTGCAGGAACAAGTGACATTACCTCTGTCTGGGACCCTTATATTATTTATTTGTCAGAAGTAGAAAGATTAGCACTTTATTGGAACTTTCTATTTTTGAATATAGAAATACTTGGTATCTAAAATATCAAAAAGTAATATATTTCCTCTAGGAAACTTCATATCCTTTCACAGAAGGCAGAATATGCCAGGTTGCCTTGGAACCAGGGACATGGGCTTATCTACCAGCTTCCTAATTTTACAAACAAAATCCAGCACAGTCAGCCTCTTTATGTATTGGACTTCTTTCTTTCATTATTCTCGGGAACTGGGCTCCATTTTTGCTTCCCATCTGAAAGGAGGGAAGACTCATGAGAGTCATTCATCTTGCAGTTGCAGTAGCTTGGTATTACTTGTAGTGGTATGGTTGTATGTAGTGATAAGGACTTGTGATATGCAGTCACTCAGCACATAGTACTTGCTTTAGCACTATACACTAGTGATATTCACCCCCTTGTACAGATAAAGAAAATGAAGCTTTGCTATACCCACACGTCCAAGGTCAGGGTCTGAGCTCATGAGGCCTGACACATGCACCTGTCTACCTAATCAGCATTGCCAGAGATTCTAAAACTCAAACACAAATTTGCTTTATGTTGGTGTCCCAAATATTTCCTCTGTACCATGCAGGATAGCTTGACTAAAGTAAGCTTGAAGGCTGTAATAAAAGATCTCAGCCTGCAGTCTTTGGAATGACAGTCCTCAATTCTCACGGTAGGCCAATTCTTACTCACTGATGATAGAGAAAAGAGGAAAAGAAACTTTGCATTGATAGGAGCCTTGCTATCACCATCTTCCCCATGCCACAGTGTGCTTGGATCATGGGAGTGCAATTAATGAAGCACATAATGTGAAAAAGGGAAGCAGAGCTCCGTGTGAGGCTTGTTTTGTGCATATATGTCACCCAGACATTGATGAGTGTCAAATTTTTCCTTTTGAATTACATTGTTGAAATCATGATGGGATTTTTTTCTTCACTCAGAAGCTTTTTTTACTCTCTTGTATGAATACATATCAAAATGTAGACTTTTCCAACGTTAAGGAATTGACTCCTTTAAGACTACACAAATGTTCACACATATCCAACTGTATTATTCTGGAGTGTCCTCCTCTTCACCATGTAACTTCATTTCCTTATGGACAGAGTGTCTGGCAAGACATTCTATATTCCACTCTATGAGGCATCCAAAGAAAATTTGAAAATTTGGAAACAAATATAAGCTTCGGCTTACTTTATAGTAATAAATAAGTAACAATGGTCGATATGCATGAGCCTCCTGTGCATTATCTCACTGACTCTTCTGAATAAAGACGTTAATCATCATCATCCTCAACTTGCTGGTAATAAAATAAGTTTTAGCAGCTTATTTATGGTCAGATAGCTGTTAAGTCACAATACTGAGATTTGTACCCAATCTGACTGTGCAGTAAGACCACTTTGGAGGAGAGAGGGTAAGAATGTGTGCAAATCCATAATTTCGACTTTCTAAACCCAGTACAAGTCCAGGTGTGGGAAGGTTGAAGACCACTAGTATGCTGCCTTGTTTATAATTGCTAGTCTGTGGATCTGGATGCAGGACAGGTGCTGGTCCAAAGGTAAACAATAACAACAAAAAGGGTGAGGATGCTTACCTAAACTTTTTAAATCCTAACCCTTTCCCTGTCATTATCACAGGGTATCATGGGACTTTTAAGACAAAGTGAAGAGTTGGTAGAAGAATGATTAGCAGGTGCCTCTAACACAGCACTGCTCATCATCGGCTGTGTCTCAAAGAATGCCTCTTCCTCTGAGGAATACCATTGTTGCCTGAGGTGTTAGGGCAGAAAACTCTTCTTGGGTTTTTCAGTATTACTTATTGATAATGGCACTAATGGCACAGGTTACTGAAAGGAAACAATGGCTCCCTTCCATCAGCTTATGGTACTTAGTAGGTGCTCAGTGACCATACACAATCATTTTGCAACGATGACATACTGCGGGTTCTCTCCACAAAACAAAAGTTACCCTGGGATCTTTCTGTATTACTATAGACCCATCACTTTTTATGGAATGGTTTTACCATAAAACACAATTACATGTTAATTACCATTCTCCATTTTTATTGTTTTAGATGCTTGAGCATTTCCTTTAGCCTAATTCCAAACATCTATTACCTTAAACACCAGCTTTTCAGATCAAAGAACATCTCTGTTGTATCTACTGCTGCATTTAGAGTCTCTAAATTCCATGTCCATTAAGTCTAAAGCCTCATCTCAATCTCTGTGGGAGACATTCTTGTATTCTGCTTTTGATCTACAGAAAATTAAACTTGCTTGTTTCATCCAATTATTATATTAGGATACATTTATCTCTTCTGTCAGTCCAAACACAACTTGGTCAGCTAATCTATTTATTCCACTTTGAAATAAGACAGTGTATATTACATACTTCCCAGAAAGGGAAGTTATTTTAGGGGCAACTTGCATTTGTTTTGTAATTACAGCTTGCTTCAATCCGTAAGTGCTAGAGACATATCTATTTAAACACCACCATACATATTGCTAAACAGTGGATTGGAATCATTAAGCATGTCCAACTTCTGGCATTTTTTCCTTTCACTGTTTGGGTAATAAAGTTTTGGGACTTTGGGGGGCTTTTTCTGATAGACGCTGCGCATGGAACCCACTTACTTCCAAGTGCTTATCAATGTCATGCAGATGTTCTGTTTGCTTCTGCACTGGTTATAGGTGTCTTGTACCATTCCCTGCAGTAATATGTGGTCTGTTATGTATATGTATGTTTATGTATGCATATAGGGGTCCCATTAATGCTCTGTCATTAAATGGAAAATTTGTGTAGTAATAGCTCTATTAGACCAAAAACACTCAACATTGGCCATCAATCCTAGTTTTTAAAGGGATGCATTGTTAGAAACTTTGCTTCAAGTTAGAAGCCCATGATGGCAGATTTATTTTATAAACCCTGTTCTAAAACTTTGATTTCCTCCAATTACCACAATAGGAAAATGCCATCCCTGAAATTATTCCTAGAAATTACTCAGTAGAGTTTTATGATGGCATTATTCAATTAAATGTGTAGGACAGTGAATATCTGGATCTAGAAAAAAATATTAGGAAAGCATTAGACTTGTGGGGCCCCTATAAAATTAACAGTATGCAATATAGTTTTCAAGGTTTTATTTGTATAATGACCTCACAAATGTGTCTTTTTCTTCTCCTTTTTGTTCACTGAGCAGTATATTAATTAATCCTGGAAATCATCTTAAGATCCAAGAAGGTACTTTAGGATTTTTCATCGCAAGTGATGCCAAAGAAGTTAAAAGGTAAGTATTTTTATCAGCCTTAATTTCTGGCCCAGTTCTACATCTTTTAACTGTAATAAGAATATTTTAGAGCTAGTAGGATTCAGTATTTTGGTTCTTCATTTTCCCAAGGAGAGCATTGAGTACCACAGAGTTGAAGATAAAAGTTGCTTGCGCTAATGTCACAAAGGATAACTGGCTTCTGGTCTAGGGCTCCTTTATTTGTATTATCTAAGTATATTTACTCAATCATTTTTTCTACTTTAGTTGCCAAATGAATTCTTAAAGGTCCAGATTCATTTCAGGTGAAATACTAAATTGACTCTTTCTATTTGTGTTCCTATCAATAAGTGGTTGAAGTTGTTAGGCTAAATTCTTTAGCCACTAAAGGTTGTTCCTAGTATTTCATTGACCTCAATGTTCTACAGACTTTACTCGCATCTCTAAACCCAGTCATACAGCTTGGGAAATAGGAGGGCTCTTTGATAAACACTGTGTAATATTGCAAGATTCCTTTATTTTGTATTCTACCATATTGCCTGGGAAAGATTAACTAGCAAAAAAAAAATGTGACTCGAATGGTCAAACAGGTCACTTTAAAATGTAGTATAAACTATCTTAAATAAATTATTAATTGGGAAGGGCTGTAATTATTTATTTCAATCTATTGTCTTTATTTAATGAGTTTTACTCAAAGCCAGGCTTGTGCTAGTTCTGCATTCTTTCCTTCTACTCTTCAAAGAAACCTTGGAGGCTAAGTCTTCTAAAAACGCTCAGGCTTTGATTCTCTCTTTGTAAAACACAGAATATATAAGCTGGTGGCAAAGTGTGACTTAAAATGGGTCTTTACTTTTCTAAAACTAGTATTTCATCATCTAGTGAAGTCTTATGTGGAATGAAATCTGTGCCAGACTGTTCAAGGCACCAGGTACAAGGTAACAATAAACTCATTTAAACCTCTTCGTAACTTTAGAAGATAGGGAACATTATAGAATTATTCCCATTTTACTAATGAGGAAACTGAGGCCCTGGTTGGTTCATTAAACTCCAAAAGTCACACTGCTAATGAGTAGTGAAATAGGGTTTAAAACTAGGAAGCTCAGTTTCTAGAGACTACTCTCAATTATTTGCCAAGAGGTAAGCCTGACATGCTGAGAAGAGATTATGGTATCTGGCAACTCATCTGGATTGTTTTTTCATTCCTCATCCACTCTTGCAAACTAACCACATCAGTAATAAGAACTTTAAATTAATTTTTAAAAATATAGGATAGAAACTTAGAAAAAAGGACAAAAAACAGCTTCTATAGAGCTGAGCTCTCTAATGGTATTAATTTGCTTCTGCAAATTGGACATGGGTTGCCATTATTCAGACGCAGGAGAGGAAAAAAATCCCTCTACCCAGTTCATGGAGCCTCACTATTCTTTAGGAGTATCTTGAGAACTGGGATCTCCAGCAGGAGGAAAGTGTGGGTGAATAGGACTGAACCCCAACCCTACTCCGCTGAAAGAGAAGTTTGTGTTCCAATGCCCAGACTTAGAGACACAAAGGCTGGAGGCATATCTCAGCTCCACCTACCAGAGACTTGAGCCCTGCAACACTGTAGATCACAGGCACCTCCCAGATAGCAAATATAACATGAAGCTCCCATTTGTGTAATTCTATTTCCTATTGCATCTCTCACTAATGAATGTCACAAATGCCAGGCAGTCCAAAAAACAAATTGCCTCCTATATTAGGGAGTGCAATGTGTCTCATTTCAGTGCTTTATGGTATTCACAAATACATGCTGACACAATCAGCTACAACACCAGCCTGTAATTTTCTGTGGTGTGTGATGTGTCAGAGCAAATGCTGTCAGTTAAGGGATTTCAAACAGATGAAGACTGCAGAAAACCATAGAAAGGACATTGGACACTTGAATGAAACAAAACAAGTTTTATAAATATGGAAAAGCAGATTATGATGATCTAGGATTGAATTTTTATTCTCTGCTTCAAAAAAAAGTAACAGAAGATAATGGATTCTAGCTCATAGACGCCTTGACATGCAGTGTTTTAAAGAAAGGGGATGAAAACCATCCAGGGTAGCCTTAGAAAGGTCACTTTGGGAAGAGCATTCAGGCACAGTCCTTTACTCTTTGCTTCTTAATATTTTTCTCTTTAACTCACTTAGCTATAGTATTTCATATGAGTCACAGGTGCTAACTTATAAACATGTCCTACAGATATGATTCTAAGTCACAACAAAAAATTAATTAGTTTCCAAAGGGAAAATGGAATAACCTTTTTATAAAAATTCTCACTACATTTTTTCATGAAAAAGGTGTAGATCTACCATTACTGGGCAATGCCCTCATGTTCATTCATCAAATATCTGCAGCTCTTTCATTCTCTAGAATACTTCATTCTAGGTTACCAGGGAGACAGTGATGAACACAGGAGATATGTCCCTATTTTTGTGGACTCATGTTCCAGAGAGGAAGGAGTTGCAATTTTGTTCATATATGATGCAGAGAATTAGTGCAATGGAATCACTGGTTTCAGCTGGAAATAAGTGAAGGCTGCTCTAAGCATATCTGACCAGAAATATCTTATGGGAAAGAACCTATTAAAGATAGATCAGAAACAAAGAGGAGCCATAGTGAGAAGAGGTTTGTTATGTTCTTGGAGTTAAAGACAAGAAAAATGTGGCCTGAGAAATAGAGTGGCAGGATAAGGTTAGAGAGCAGGGATTTCCTCTGTAGTTGCCCAGGACTTCTCTGGCTGCAAGGCTGGTTAAAGATGGAGCCATGGATGATTCTAAGCTGGAGGGGGATTGATATGCCTACCTTGTAGAAAACAGGGTGTAATGGAACTGGAAAAGTGGCAGAAAGAGTTGGAGTGTAGGTGAGCAATGCTATCTTGGACTAGATTCCTGAGTGAAAGTAAAGAGAAGTGAGACTAATTCAGAAAAAAATAGTCTGCAAAATTAGATTTTGGAGGATTCATGAAATGATGAACTAGAAGTAAGAGGTGAAGGTAAAAAGAGGAATCAAGAGTAGAGCCTGAGTTGGGCATACACGTACTTAGATGGAGGATGGCTCCATATGACTGAGATGGTGAGAATTGGGGAAGGAACAGGATGGAGGGAATTCAGAATTCACTGTGGCCTCTATGAAATAGAGAAGAGGTACCATATGTATTCATGAAGCTATCGTAAAGGCAACTGGACCTGATTCTGGAGTTTTGGAAGATAAGGGCTGCTTTTGGTGGCGTTATCAAACAACAACTTGGAAAAAAATTGACAATATATTTAAATGGGACAAAGAAGGAGAGATATATGAGGGAACTCTACACAGTTGTGGGCAGAGTCAGTGCAAGCCAACAAGGGATGGAAAGAACCCCAGAGCTAGCAAGAAAGGGAAGCCACCTTTAGCTGAACATCTCTAGTTAAAGGGAAGGAAAGGAGGCTTGGGAGGGCTCCTGGAGAGAGATGGCCACACAGGGAAGACTGCCAGAAGGGAGTCATATCAGAAATGGGCACTAAGAGTTCACAATCTGGTGGGGGGGATCTCCTTTCTTCTTACCCTCAGAAGTCAGGCTCTTCTCATTGGCCAAACACTGTGGGAAATCTGGTCCTCCTGTGAGGATGTGTGTGGCAGAGGCACCAGCCTGGGATACTGGTGGGGGTGGGATGAGCATGAAAGTGGAGAGGAAAGGAGAAAGAATGGAGGCAGGAGGTCCGTGGGCAAGTGTGGAATGTGAAAAGACCACTGGAATCCAGGGGCATAGGTATAAAGTGAGTTAGGTCAGCACAGCTGTTTCTCTGCCCTAGCCTGTCTCTCAGAGGCTGAGGTCAGGTATGCAGGAAGTGGCCTTTGCCCCATGAGCATGAAATGGTGGGGGAGTAGTAGGTGCTTGCAACAAAGCACCACTTGTCAAAATTCAGCTGGTGCTCCAGTGCCCCTTGCATTTGGGTAATGTGTCTCTAGGTCATCAGAAACTCTCAGTCCCATCCCATTTTAACATGTGAACTTTACTTGCTTGGATCCTGTGAGGATTTCATAGGATCATGACCTAAATCATGAATCAGTTTATGATGACTTTATCTTTTCTTAATAGTCCACCATTCAGACTCATTTGATTATCTCTTTAGTAGAGATGTGTTAAAGACCACTGGCTCTGGTCCTAGACTGTATGGCTTGAATTCTGATACTGCCACTGTTAGCTGTGTGTCCTTGGGCAGATCACTTAATCTCTCTACTTCAATTCTATTATGTAGAAAACAAGGATAATAACCATAATTCCTTCAAAGAATTACTTGAAGATCACGTACATTAATACTTATTTAATACTTATAATAGTACATGGCCAATAGGTTGTGTCCTTTAAGTATTAGCAATTATTATTGTTATCATTTACATTATGTGTAGGGCCGTCAGATACGGGAGAAAACAGCCAATGGAAGTGGAAACAAATTTTGCTTTCTTTTTAACATCCTTCCCCATTCAAGGCAGACCACTGCTGATTGTCATTGAGTGCAATCAACTATCTTTTCTAGTTTGTTTGTTTGTTTAAATTTTGCAATGTGGATTGAAACTGACATTTAGAACAGTAGTGAATGAGCTGTAACAGCAGAAGGAGCATTGAACTTGGACTTAGAAGCCATGGAGCCAGCCAAGTTCCAGCACAACATAACTTTGGGCAGGTCATGACAACCTCCTCAATTTAAAGATGAGGACATTGAGTCCTAGAAACTTCACTGTGTGATCTCCAATATCTCTCCCAGAAAGTTGAACATTGGTTTCCGAGCAGTGCTAATCCTAAGTGGAAATTCTGCCTCCCCCCCAAAAAAATACATAGAAAAGGGAACCAGACACAGAAAGTTGGCTAAGTACTGTGTTTCTTCCTAGTCCTTGTCAAGGAAAGACTATATTGTTCCCTTGCATTGAACTTCATGTTGAGTGTAGTGGAGGACACAAGCCAGAAAATTTATTAGTCCCCATATCCAGTTATGAGATAGTTTAAGTGAATTTAACATCTTCTCAAAAGTGAAAGGATGTGGACTCCCAGTGCTGTTCTAGGCACTGAACATTTTTGACAGTGCTCAGCTTTTCTCATGCAAAGTATCTTTGACCCAGACACTGTACTTTGTAACCCCATATGGAGATTTACATTTGGTCCATTGCTTCCTCTGAGTCTTCTACTCACCTGGCCCTATAATAGCTCTGTCTACTCTCAACAGTCAGAGAAATTTCTCTGGCTATGGCGAGAAGTCCTCCATTTAGTGTGTGTATATATATTTATACATATGTACATATATATATATATACACTAAGAGTATGGGTGCTGACCCATCTAATTTTAGAGTGAGCAGAAGATCTGAAAGCCCAAAATGGAGCTGACAGCCCTCTGACTCAGCTTTTGGTTTTCATCCCCTCCTACTTTGACTGAAAGGAAAATGTGCTTTCAAAATGGCAAGGCTAATATTTTTATTTGACCCAGGCATGGCATCTTTGTGTCCCCTTTAATATATATTGAACCAGACCCTTGAGGGTTTCAGAGATGGATTGCACTTCCTTAGCAAGAACCCAAGGCTGGTTGCTCTTGTGATCTGATGAGCAACACTAATACTGGGCTCAACAACTGAAAGACAAATGAACAAACCCAGTGTGTCACAGGCCAACCTTTCCTCCCATTCCTTTACAAATGAAAGTTTATTAAAAGAAGCACTAACTCAAATCGCAGAGTCCTGTGTTTGAAATAAATGGTCTTGCAACAAACATTTCCGTCTGTAAAAGTCTAAACCTTTCAAGAGATTAAAGGAAATTAGTGCTGGCGTGTTTCATTAATTTGGCACCACAGTGGAGGAAATGTGGTACTCATTTCATTTGGGTGGATTATGAAATGTGTCAGTTTTTCCATTCTCTTTCTCCAGGGCATTTTTTTACTGCAAGGCCTGTCACGATGACATCACAGATCCCAAAAGAATAAAAAAATGTGGCTGCAAACGGCGTAAGTAGTGCTTCTTTCTCCGTTCCCTCCCTCTCTTCCTTTCCAAACTTCGTTTCCCATCTCCTCTACCTCTTAAATGAGAAACACTAAACATCAAGAGTTTTCTTGAAAATGTTTATGTTTCATCCAACAGTTTAAAGAGACATGAAATAAATATCTGTCCTCACAATATTAGAGCAGAGGATGAAAAAGCACCACCATCAACTAGTAGAGAACCTAGTACCTCTTGATTCTAATTGGATGCCTAGGTAAATGTGTCCAGTTGAACATAGTAAGTAT
The DNA here is from genome assembly GCF_027595985.1 of Sorex araneus. NCBI lineage: Eukaryota > Metazoa > Chordata > Mammalia > Eulipotyphla > Soricidae > Sorex > Sorex araneus. The sequence goes on from NC_073304.1 coordinate 114,368,135, forward strand.
GAAGAGGCTAAGCCCAGGGATGAGGGAATGTTTGGCATAGTGGTGTCTAGTGAATAGGGGACCACCAAGCCTAGCAGTGACTGTACTCAGAGGGAAACTGAGTATGAGTGCTTGATCTCCCCGGAGTTGACATTTGGTGCTAACGGCCAGAGTTTTCCATCGGCTGCTCTCCAACTGATTCAAGAAAAGAATGTGGCAATCACCAGTGAAACTTGTTTGCCATTTTCCCCCACCACCCTCAAACATGCTATTGGTCTTTAGATTGGGCCCAGTAAATCATGGTATATCCTGTCAAACCACTTCCAAATGAGCTTTCCAGTGGGGCTTTTTGAGAAAAACATGGTAAGTTGGGAATGTTGGATCACGAGTTCCTGAGAAGTCAGTACTTAAAGTGGGCTACACCTTGAGAAAGCCATGCTTTATGCAGTAATTACGGTGTACTGCCTAATAAAAATCATTCACAAACTAGAGAAAACAATAATAATGGTGCATTTCTTCATATGGTGATTTAGTGTTTTCAAAGCTCCCTATGATCATTATTGTCTTTGATCTTCACCATAACCCTGTATAATTGGCAGTGGTGTTATTTATTCTATTTTACTGAAAGAGGAAATCAAGTTTCCAAGTTTAGTGAGAGGATGAGATTGTTGAGAACATAGACTAAACTGACGGGGGTTCAGATGAACCTAAAGGCGTTAATCTTTTTGTTTTCTAAGAGAGAAGAGCGAGATGGGTGTTCTTGAGTCTTATGAATGAGAACAAAAACAGGCCATAGAATTCTTTTTCACAAGCAGAAACCAGACAGCACAATCATGGGATTAGAGTTGACTGGACAGGAGGATGAGAGGAGAGCTCAGACAATGGGGAGGACATGTTTTTGCATAGTGATTTCTACTGTACATGGAACCACAAACTGTAAGGAAGGCTGGACTAAGTGCCTATATTTTTCATTTTTCTCCTCAAGGGAGAAATGCTGGATGTTACATACATCAGATATAAGTATTGCTCTGCTGGAGCATAGTAGAGACCTCAATCTTTAGGTCAGTTTCTGTCAAAATCTCACTGCTTCCTGTGTTTTGTGCAACTCAGGTTCACTATTTTGTTCCCTTCTTCTCAACTGACTCAAGATATACAGTCTACCACCCCTTTTTGCAATTGTGACATGTCAGAGCAAAAGCCTCTAACTTTTCAGGGCCTTCCACTACTCTGATACTGACAATTTACAGGATGACTGTCTACCATCATACAAGGTGCAGAAAAATGCACTTCCTGTTCAATCCTCCAAACGCCATGATTCGTCTCAGCAGGTACCACCATTACCACTGCTTGGTTGGCTTTGAAAATAAAAGTGCAGGTCTGCTGGTCAGCCCTGCCCCGGATCATTCCACCCACCAGAAATACAACATCCTGGGATAAAGTAAATTAGAGAAAGTAACACATGCAAGACAGTTGAAGCAAAGCTTGTAGTGGAGAGGGTTCAGAAATGCAGGAGTCTTGAGACCAGTAATTCATGACAAGATGTTCACCAGAGAGCCTGGTTCCTTGGGGGTTGGGGACTACATTTCTCTACCTTTTGAGTTATTTCATTGTTCCAGGCACCATTTTTGGTGATAGAGTTTGAATGGATGAACAAATAAGTAACTGGCCTTGTGCAGCCTTCACTCCAGTGAATGGAGACAAAAAACTGACAATGGATACAGTGAGAAGCACCCACTCAGAAGCAAGATGGGAGCAGAGACTGCCGAGTGGGAGGAACATGTAGGGATAATGCTTTAGCCAGAAAGGTCTAGAAAGAGGTGAAGCAGAGTCCAGGTGTAGGGAACTACAAGGACAAATGTTAAGAGAGAGAAATAAGTCTGCTGTGTTTGAGGGAAGGGAGGTCCCTGAGGCTGGTGGGTTTGGGAAGATAGTGGTATCAGAAGATATGCAGCGGATGGAGTAAGACACTTCAGATTAGGCTCATAATATGAAACCATTAGAGTATTTTAAGCTAGGAAATTGAATCATCATGGACCTCCCTGATGACATAACAGAGAAAAGACTCCATGAAAGCAAAGGTGGAAGTACAAGAGTAAGTTTTTCTGATACCTGCTCTGATTCTGCAGTGAATATCATTGGTTACTGGAGTGGAACCCAGAAAACAATTTTTAAAATTCCTCGAAATGAGGATTCAACTGTCATTGTTTGTTTTAATGTTGGTTTCAAGCAAGCTAACAGTAGCTAACTTTAACTTCTCCTGTAGGGTAGAGCACATAAGTATTTGAAATAATTTTGTTCTTTTCTTTTCTCTAAATGTTGGTTCTACTTATGAAGAATATCACCGCCCATCATGCATGCACAGACTGCTGCAAAAGGACCGCTCTGTAAAGCCAAGCCAGTGTGACCAGGGCCTCCCTCCCTCTGTCTGTACCCCAACATCTGCCTTGGGCTCCTCATCTTGTGCGGGCCCTTGGCTGTGAGGTTAATATTTGATAGCAATCAGAATTGTCCAAATATTGCCCTTCCTAATTAGAAAGCCACAGAAACCTGTGTTACAAATGTGTACGTGTCAGGGATGGTTAGAATAAAATGAATTATTAAAGGCATTCCAGGCATGTGAGGAAATTGGGAAGGATAGGTTTGGGTTGCAAAGAGACCTTCATTAGAAGGAGCTAGAATTGTTCATAACTCATTAGGGGATACCCAGTCTTTGGGGCACACATTGTTGGTGCTGAACATTGCAGAAGGCAGCTGGCTCACATCATTATTTGCCCAAACATCTTAGGCCAGGTGTTAAGAACTCGCTTTGGTATGAGACCTCCCTGTGAGGCCAGACTCGAAGTCACTGGTTTCTATCTACAGCTTCCTAACCCTCCATTCCATCCAGCCCTTCCCACCCCACTCCACTTCCCCCTCCTGTCCATTCAATAACCTTCACAGTATCAATTAAGATAGTCTGGAGACATATAGAGTGTAGAGGTCGCTTTTCTGGAATTCTGTGATAGTACAGTTTAACTTTTGCATTTCTTTCCATTTCTTCATAGCTCTCCATCAAGGAAAAGAGTCCAATTCAGCCATCTGGCCAACGAGCAAGCTCTCAGAGTCTACTATTTACTCATTTTCTTTTTCTGTACAACAAACCTGGCCTAATGATTTTCGTTTTCTCTCCCAGCCTCTAAAAGGTTGCCAATGGGTGGACTCCTGCGGGACAAGTCATGTCTAAATTGATGTGTTTGAAGGAATTTTCTTTAACTTATAATCATTGACATATTTTTGATTTATTTTTTTCTCTGTGCTGCCTTGGAATACGGCCCCTACTCTATTTTAACTGCACACTGATAGTGATATATTGTGAGTAAAACGGGTTCCCACCAGCCCGGAGTCCAGTTCCCCCTGTCTTTCTCTAGAAGAGAAACTTCTTTTATTTTCTGTGCAGTTTCAGTTTCTTTCCCCCCTCCCCCTTTTGGTATTTATGTTGCATGTAGCAGTGATATCATGCCCCAACTCCCTCATCCAACATGGTCTGCAGAACACCCTGGAGCTGGAGAACCCTGAGTGCAGGGGACCCCCATTATGTCCATCCACCACACCACATCCTCCTGCCCCCAGCCTCCTGCCAAGTCCTGGCGCCGTCTTATTTTTCCACTTGAAAATAAGATGGGACATGATGAAACAGTGTTTCCCTTGAAGGTCATGTATTAGCACCTGTAGGGGACACTGAGTAGGCCGAAGTAATTGCCAGAATGGCTCTAGAGCTGCCCTATCACCCCGAGTCATTGGCATGCTTGCCTTTAATAAATTATAGTTGGCTCCTTTTGCTCTTGAGCTTGATTTCCTATTCTTAAGGAAACACATATTCTACATATATATTTCTCTATGGTGATATATATTATATATTTATATATGATATCTACAAGTACTTTATATATAAAAATGCATATTTTTATATATAAGTGTAGAGACATTTAATAGCGAGTGATGTATTTAATATAATATATATGCCTCTCTATATGAGAAAATGTTTAGGGATTTAATTGGACCCCCAACTTTGGGACTGTAAGTATCTAAACTTCTGTACAAGTATTTCCATAGTGATGACTATTTCCTGCAGTCTATGACATCCCCTTATTTTAAAATAAAGTTTATCCCTCAATCAATACTCACTAGGCCACATGTAGTTTCTTTCTGAGTATGAGACATTATAGAAGGTTCATTTACTTATCTATGCTTAAAAGGTGATCCCAGGAATGTTCTCCATTCTTAGAGGTCCAAGTAAAATAAATGTGATGTTTCCCAGCTCCTAACTTCCTCAAGGAGTAGAACCCTTTTACTCAACATGATGTGGTGATCTTAGGGCCAGCGCTTTAGTTTGTGACTTAGAGCAATGCTGCTTTTAGTGGGACCAACAATAAGCATTTGGGTCTTTCCCTCCACACTCACAACTCCACAGAGGACAATACTCAGCTCTGGAATTTGGAGATGTCACAGACCTCAGTCCCCCTACATTCCTTTGCAAGAGGCAAATCGATCATCTGGTTTGGGCTGGTGTTCAGAGTTCACTGAATACAAACAAAACAGGAAAAACCATCTCAAGTTTGCAGCACCCATCTGCCAAAATGGACTCTGTGGCTCCCTTCTGCAGAATAACTTTCAAGATAGCTGGCCCCTTTCAAACCTGCAGAGCTGCCTACAGTATCAAAAGAACCTTTAGACGCAGATGGAAAATGTGATGTTAATGAGCATACAGTTCTAGTAGCAAATTCCATTGTCTTCCCCAGCCGCAGTGTGAGGTGGGGAATCAGAAGTAACGAGCTTGCCCATGCTGCTGACATTATCTAGCTTTTCCTTTCTCCTCTTTCCAGCCTTGGAAAACCACTGGAATAAATTTCTTTTCCTTCCGAAAGGTAATAGGAGGAATTTTGCTGAGTGAAGACATCAGTTCTTGTTTACAGGACTTGAAAGAATGTTCTGTGATTCCCAGTATCAAATCCAGTCAATGCTTCAACCTTATGCCTTGGTGGACATTCCCGCCCCGCCCCCCCATGGATATTTTTACTTTTTAAATTTGCTTACTGCTGGGCATTGAAGTGCAACTCCAGAGTTCAGACTCATTCTTGGAAAGAATCCTTTCTTCAGTGGCCTAGTTTTAAGCATGAGGATGTGATCTTAAAAGTGTTTGTGACGTGATGGACAGATTTTTATTTTCTTCCATACACATCTTCCTGGAGAATTTGCTCATTCAAACCTAAAGTATTTTTCCCTCTGCAGTTGGAAAACTCCACCTGAGCTTCTCAGCCCAGCTCTGCTTTTTCTGTCCCTTCCACCCACCCTGGAAATTAAGATTCTGCTGTTGGAAATTGGCTGACAATTTGGTTGCTGATGCAGGAGGCAGATGGTGCTGAGAACAGGATGGAGTCCAACTCCCTCTTCCATTCCAGGCTTGGCTCACAAAGACTAACCAGCAGAGAACCTGAGTTTGAAAGCTGATTGTCAGTTTGATGTGAGGAAAAAACAGTAACTAAACCACATTTACAGCAGCCACTTCTCTACGGGTTTCTTTCTTAGGATCATGACCTTTGAAAGGAGAGGAAGAGGTGTCCAAGAGCATGTCTGAGAAGTCTTCCTGTTTTAAACACTGAAGAGTAACCGGATAGCTTGGAGGCGCTCTATTAGGGAAAGACTTTGTTTCATCTCTACAAATGGCAGTAGAAGTCATAATGGAAATATTGGATGAATATCTACTTCATTGTAGTGAAGGAAAGCCCATAAAAGCTTTTCTTCCATTGTGCAACTGCTAGGGCAGAGTCTTTAGGAGGAAGGTGAGGGTCTATTTCTTGGCAACCACATAACCTCTTTGAATCTGGCTCGAGTCCAAGAATAAGAACCTTATTATGTGGTCCAGAGAGAAAACTGAGTCCCTAGAGGCTTATATATCTGCCTTCCCCGAGTCAAGGCAGCCTCTGGGAGCAATTAATTGAGCGTAAAGTTTCAAGAACCCAAAGACAGAATGACAAGTAGCTACATCATTCTCACTTCTCAGTCTGCCTGATCCCTGTCTTGGGAAGCTACCGCGGTATTCTGCAGTCCTAACTCTTGACCAGGGCTGCACAACCAGCATGCGAGCAAGTTCCCACTCTTGACAACTCTAGGAGCATCTCCTAGACCGTCACCTCTGAAAACCCACTGTGATTTGCAAGAAGCCATTGAAGTTACACTGTACACAATGTGATTCTTGGGAGCTTCCAGGTTCTTACTCTGCTCTCTTTACTGCCAATGTCGATGATAGCCGTTCTTCCACATGGATCCACTAGATGTCCTCAGTGATCTACTTTGTATTGCTGCTGAAATCCTGGGCTAAACTCTCCCCTTTCAGAGGATTGGAAACTGCGTGATTTATGTAAAAGAAAAAAAATCAGCAAACAATAAAGAAGAGGGGACACTTTATGTGGACGGAGAATAAAGAAAGAACTTACTTCTGCTTGAGAATTTTCAGCGTGCTTTTTGAAAACCTAACTTTGGGGTTGGAAGTGGCATTCTGGTATTGAAATTGACCTTGCCCCCTTGACATCATCTGGAGACAAGGAAACAATCAACCAGAACTGGAAACAAAAACACCAGGGGTTCTGGACAGCGATGAGTCACTGAAACAAAATCAAAGGATCAGGAAGCCAGAGAGAATGTTGGGGGTGGGATTTTCCAAATTAGGAGTTCTACAACTTAATTTTGATATAATTTTATTTTATAACCTGGGAGTGTAATTTTACACTCAGTGTCCAAGCCTTTTGGAATAGCTACTACCTAGGGAGGTGAACCTTCACACATTTTTTAGATTAAAAGTTTGTCCTCTTTCGTGACTCCTAGTGGCCCATGGGAAGCCTCTGACCCATCATTCCACAGATGGGGCTGAATGGGCTTTGCCTTTTAAGAGGACCTGGAAATATGTAGGTGAAGACACCTGAGCAGGGGATCCTGTAAAAATGGATGGCTCCACAAATAGAGCAAAAGAACTGCCTGTCCCAGTCCGTGGTCCCCTGGGCTAGATACTGTTCTTCACACAAGTTTGTCAATGTGTGGGACTCGATCATTTGATCATTTTTAACCCTTCCTGTTTTGTCTTTGAGCCTCTCATTGGTCATTCTTGCTGATTTTCTGTGTGTGGTGTTTGTTTGTCTTTGAGATTTCTATTTAGTATTTGGTGTGAGTGTCATAAGGATGAGTGGAAAGGAATGACGAGTAATAGCATGTTTTCTTTTTTATGCATATGCTGCTTTGGAATGTCACTGCTTATAATTAACATTTAATCTTCTTATAGAAAATGTTTTTTTGTTTTTTTTCCTTTTTACTGCTTCGATTACCAGTTTCAGCTTGTTCCTGCATGTTAACCGTATGAAATTTTAGAACAATGCATGATCTCCAGCGCAGAGAACAATAATGGTTGCAAACAGTCCCTGAAAGGCCCTGGTTTGAAGTTGTGTTCCCCTCTGAGCCCTTATCAAGTAGGAGACTTAAGTCACCCATTATGATGGACTTAGCTCTGGCAAAATCATTTCAAAAATAATTCCACCCCCGTCCTCCCCTTCCTTGTCCTTAAAGATGGTCTATATATAAATAAGAACTTTCTTTCCCTATAAATGTGTCAGATTCTATTATTGTATATGAACCCAAAATGGCAGTATGAAAATGAAAACCAGGGACTGTTGCTAATGAGAAGCATAGCATTTCAGAGGTTGATGGGCTTCTCTTCTGCTACAGCATTTGATTAAAATTTTTTTTAAAACAATTTATCTACAGTGAAACAAAAAAATCATCCTCATTTCCTTCCTCAGTGTAAATAACAAATCAATATTTCCAAGGGGGGAGAAAAAAGTAACAAGGGGGGTGGGTTGGAGGTGGGGGGGCACAAAACAAGTGAGTGCTCTCCAAACTGTATACCAGATCTGGATGCATTTAAAATAACTTTATTTGGAAGTCAATTGAAGACCTTTCCCCCTTTCTTGACTTCAGTCACTGCTGCTTGGAGTATCTGGGCATTCACACCAGGCCTTCTAAACACTTCTGATTCAAATGCTATAGTGGAAACTTCATCCCCCCAACCCCACTATTTTTTTTTTTTTTTGGTGAAAGCTAAGCTCAGGAATGATGAACCGCTCATTGAACAGGACTGGGGCTGCATGATGAGGCCCTAAGCAATTGACTTGCTGAGATACGAAAGGAACATGTCACTGAAAATGTGAACCAAGTGTCCAGGAATGGAATTGCTGCTGAAGAGACCTCTCATTCATCTCTGCCAGTGCCTGTTCTTCACAATCATAACGTTACCCTTGCTTGACAAATATACTGTATGGCAAGTCATAAAGGTCTTAGAACAGGACTTGACCCATTTGAGAGATTTAAACCCCTCTTCCTAGTGACTGTAACATTCAAAGAGGGCAAAACCACAAGCCGTATTTTAAAATAAGAGAGCAACCACTCTCCACAAAGGGAAAGAAAGAGGCGGGGAATGACTTTGAGAAGGGAAGGTGTGGGTGCTGGGAATAACAGCTCCTGGTGAAGTTTACTGTTTGACCACGATGCTTGGAATAAATATGAATTTTTCACCTCTCTTCCAAGAGAAGAGGATCACTTCATACTGAGTGATAAGCAAACAGGCTTGTCAGTTGCAGCATCAACGGGAGGTTACAAAAAGCTTCTCATGGAACTGAAATATCCTTTGGCTAGAAGGGTGCTGCCGTGGAACCCTCAGCTCTGGGGGGTTTAGTACTTTGGCTCACCAGGCCGCGAAGCACCCCGTCCCCCTGCATGCTGACTCTGAAGCAGCTGCCAATGCTGCATGCAGTTCTCCATAAGCTAGTTTACCTGACACCTAACCTCTTATTTCATGTCACACTTTTTTTTCATCTGTTTTGGCCACTGTTTTTATATGAGGAAACAGTGAAGGATTCACCAATAGTCTGGTTGCTTCCTAGAAATTTTGGTAGGAGGGGAGAGAAAAGCAGATGCAATTTTGAGAGTCTTTCGACTTAAGCAGGAAATACACCCATGAGTAGTTAAATGCATTCCAATAGACCAACATTCTCATATGCTTTTGGTGATTTCTTATTTGTGCACTGCCTTTAATGTCAAATACGCAGCGTTAGCCTTGAGTAGCTGCATTTCTTATATGGACAGATTTGGATATTTGTTCTGTCAAGAGTAAATTTAAATTCCTGTAGGCATCATGTAAACTCACTCTGGGGAAGTTCAGCGGAGGCATCCTCAGATTCTATATTAACACATAATCGCTTCGCATCTAATTTGATGAAAGCTTGTCCCTGGCTTTGCCTAATACCCATAAATGGATGGAAATTAGAAAGCCTACATATTAGGTATTTTTGCATCTTGCAAAAATCATTTATTGTACCAAATAAGGAAGTAATTGATTGGCTGTGTGTATATCTGTCCTCCTGTATTAATTGTGCCAGGGGAAGATTATGTTGGCTATATATTTTGCTGTCTGTAATGTGCTTTTTTCCTCATCGAAGATCCCGATTATAATCAGCTATGTCCTTTTGCTGTGGCCACCCGCTTTACCTAGAGAAGAAAAATAATATGCAACAACTTGGGGGAGACTCTAAAGAAAATTCACATTTTCTCTGCTTTTTTGTTTAATGTACAGTCAAACTGTTACCAACAGTCACTCTGCATTCTGTTCTGGGTCAAGACTGTAAATGTGAACTAAGACCTGTGTTGAATCCCTTCAGCTCCCTTACAGCTGCCTTGCTGAGTGTGACCTTGCCATTAACTGCCGCTCTTCCTCTCCTCCCATCCACCCACATGGTTTTAGCCAAGATGTCCATCTACAAGAGAATGAGACGGGCATGTTGTTTTGATTGCGGACGTTCTGAGCGTGACTGCTCGTGCATGTCAGGCCGTGTGCGTGGTAACATGGACACCCCTGAGCGAGCCTTCCCACTTTCTTCTGTCTCTGTTAATGATTGCTCCACCAGTTTCCGTGCCTGTAAGTTTAACCCCGACACACGCAGTTCCGTGTCTGTGCTGTCTGTGGTATCATCTCCGTCTTGTGCTGTGCCTGTGGTTCTGTGAGTTTGTCCGGCTGGTGTTTCCCTCCCACTGTGACCTGGTGTGTGGTGACATATTGCTGCTGCTGCCTGTCGTTTGTGCTGGGGAAGGCCTGCCTTTCCTTGCTCAACTCTCCGTGCTTCTCTCAGCGTGCAGGACGATAGAATTGCAGCCGGGCGTTTCTCTCCTCTAAACAGGCATAAGTGGAAATGAATGTGCTAGCAAACCAAATGCTCTGTTTATGTGAGAAGTGTGGAGATGCATAGCTTTTATATTTTAATATTGGGGGGACTGCCTATTAGATTGGGTTGAAGAAGGAGAAGACTCTAGAGAGAGTAAGTTAACTGTAGCATTAAATTGCTTTGGGTGAGCTTAGTTTCCAAAATACAGCAGTGTTTACCTGCAGATGGATTTTTTTTTTATTATGTCTCCCTAACCTGTATCTCATTTCTCCAGTGCCAGATTGTGTCCTGTGTTCTGGAAAAGAACATTCTAAATCTGCCAACCTATATAGACTGATTGATTTTAGAGTCCCCCTCCCTGCCTCCCACTCCCCAGAAAGATCACTAATTCAAAGGATTGTTCCATAAATAGCTTTTATTTTTCCCATGTTTAACCTTGATATGGAATAGCAGTTGTGGTACAAATCACAATGAAAACTGTCAGCTCTGAGCCTCCCTGGCTTCCTCGAGACCACAGGCCTTCAGAGGCAGTTTTCTTTGTCTCCCACAAACTCAGAGATGTTGAAGAATTTGCCAAGGTGTTGCAACTGGTAGCGGGCAAAGCTGAGCTATGCCAGATACCTAAGATTTTCCTAATCCTTATCATCAACACAAACTTTGATAGAGATTTGTTCTATTGAAAGCTGCAGCTTGTACATGTTGGATATGGATCTTTACCTTAGGCAGAAGATGGCTGTGGTTTTCACTGAAGACTTGGGTGCCACAAAGTATAACTATTAACCTTTCTTTTTATTGTTGTTGCTATTATTATTGATATTGGTTTGGAGACCTCCCTTAGCAGTGCTCAGGACTTATTCCTAACTTTGTCCTTAAGGATCACTGCTGACGAGGTAGAGTCTCAAGGGACCTCATGGTGCACCAGGGGATCAGTCCCAGGTCAGCTTCATGCAAGTCAGGCACCTTATCTGCTGCACTGTCTCTCCACCTGAACCTTTCTTCCAGTTTTTGTTAGCACGGGAAGTAAGCAGTAATTGTTCCTTTTTTGCTTCTTACCTCTCTCTTGAAGGCACCCAATATAGTTATTGGTGACCACGTTTCTATTTCCTCCTTTTCAAAGTATCCACAGCTGGTCAGACACAACTATGGGGTTTAATTGACACTGGAAGCAATCAAGGAGAACACTTGGCTCACGAGCATCAAAGGCCCTGAAAAGCTTGCCTGATTAGCCTGTGATGGTGGTCTCAGCCTGGTATGCTTATGGCAGTGGTTCAGTGGAGACTTCTAGAGCTGAGGAAGCTCTACGTTTCCTGTATAGAGCAGGGTGCTGTGGGCATGACCAGAGCAGATGTTTGTACTTGAAGTTCAGATCTGAGATACGATCTGGGTATCATGCTCTTATAGAAGCATTTGGGAAAGTTAGATCTAAAACCAGTGAGTCATCCTCTCTGAACCATCCTTTCCTGCTCCTTAGCTACTGAATTCATGTTTCAAAGTGATAACTAATAAGGATTGTCAAGAGAGCTTTTGGACAATCCCAACCACTCCCAACTGGTCCAAAGTTCTAGAAAAGAAGCTTCCTTTGAAACCTTTTCTATGAATTTTATAGTATAAACCTTTGTCTTCTTATTCTCTCTGTAAGATTTTTCCTTTTCTCGGAGACTACCTTACTGTGGGCTGGTCTACAGAAAAATAGGTCTGTGATGGGTGGCAAGATATTGGGGAGGAAGAGCAAAGTCGACTCAAGAGCTAGAGTGCACAGTTCAGCTTCATTCCTGTGAAGTTGGTGCTTATAACCACCAACCTTCTGGGCTACACCTATGCCAAAGGCATAACTGTTGTTTTCAGACAACCCGTGGATTCTACCACCTTGACCATTTAGTGGAGAACAGAGCTTTGACTCTAAACCAGAGCCTTGAGGTCACTTCTTAGCATTGGCTATCCATCCCAGTCATAGAAAAGCCTGACCCCTCTATGAAGCCCAGGATATCCAGTATGTATTATTTCTTATTTATCCAGGATGAACTATCACTGGGGACATCTCTCCATTCTGCAATTTAATCCAGGCTTTGATAGAGCCCAGAGAAGGAAAACTTGGTGTGGAATTGTTTGGTTCTCTCAGCAACATCCTGTGCCTGAGAGCATTGTCGTTCATACCTCTAAAATCAGCCCCACCATGGAAAGCAGGCAGACTGGGGACTGTGCTGAAGCCTTAACTGGTACTGACAGCTGAGGCGAGGGGGTGCCTACTCAGTTTCATCAGTCTTCCTGCCGTCGTCACTCCATCAAACAAAAGCAGATTTCATCCGTCCCTGTGTGAGACCACTCACCTTTGACCGTTAATAATAAGTTAGAAAAATCCATTCCAATTTGAACCCCTTCATGCACCCACATAAGCCCTTCTTCTTCAATTAAAGGATGTCTATCTGTATGCAGAATTCCACTGGCAGAGCTCCAATAGCAATCCTGGGCTTTCCTTGCGGGTGGTGGGACTGGGTGGTGCCCATTTGACAGAGCTGGTTGACTCAAAGAGCAGTGGTGAGAGTGGGCTTTTCATTAAATATGAGCAGATGTGAAATGTAGAGGGTTTGGCAATTAGAAATGGCAGGAGAATGGCCCTTGAATCAAAGTAAGGTCAGATGGGCGGATCAGATTACTTCTCTTACATTCTTTAGTTGTTCTGAAAATCATTCTGAATTAGTGTCAGCAGAACCATGATGGGTTTTGCCCTTTGTCTTTTATGCTGGGGCAGTATTGTTTCCCAAGACACTCATTAAAGGTCATTATATTATTACGGAACTTGCTTTGGTCAGAGTTTCCCAGTTGAGCCCGTGTGCTTTGGGGATGGCCTAATTCATTTCTCTCTCGCCTTTCATCGTCTCCCTTTTTCTTAGTTTTTCTTATAAGGGAAAGATTTCCGTTTCTGAGAGACTTTCAATTGGAACACAAAGTCCCATTATGTGCTTTCTGAAGTGGGAAGAAAAGTAGCCAGTTCCCACCGGAGTGCTAATATATTAAAATCGTTCACACCGTTTTTTAAAACCTGCCTTCCAATAGCAGGGAGCACTGTGCAGCCCACCTCTCCTCGGGTGCATGGCCCACCTTACCTGGGGACTCGGTGTTAAGGCAGGTCCAAGTCTAGCAGTTGTCTCCTGCCTAACTCACAAATGTAAAGCCAGATTGTGCTGACACAAAGGTCCTCAGAGAAGAAGGACTTGTTTTCAGAAGATCCACAAAACAAAGTGTCAGGAAAGAGGTAAATAGTTTTAAGGTGCCGTTTCAAGATCTTCCTGTTGAATATAGTTATCTGGCATTGGTGCACATTCTGCTTCTTTTCATCAGCTTGATTTTGTCTCTATTTCACATTTTCTTGGAGGCGTAGGGATGGAACCAGAGTTTTCACCAAGCTATCTTCTTATACTATTAAATAGGGGAAAAGATGTCTAGCAACATACACATGCACATGAATATAGATTTAAGTTGCAATACCTTCTGTTTCCCCTTTCTAAAATAATCTCTGTTCAGAATTTATTCTTACTATTTCAGTCTTAAGCTTATAGCTGATTGCTATCTAATGGAAAAGGACAATTAAAATTATTATGTGACAACATAGGACCCTATTGATTCAAGCCCACTGAGACCTGCCTAATATATGCTGGCCACAAACCATCAGTTATCCAAACAAGAACAAATTAATCATGTGGTAGAGAAGCATATCTTTCCATTTGTGCTCAGAAGTAATTTTAGTGCAAGTACCTGTGTGATCTCTCTCACCAACCTTTCAATTTATTAACAGTTCAAACCTGTATAATTACATACACCCTTTTGCAAACTAGTGTAGCTAATTTTAAATTGTGCATAACTCTGGGGGGATAAACATAATAAAAGGAGACATTCAACCCCTATGGTTGAGAGAAGTCCAATGAAATTAGGTTGAAGGGAGATGTAACAAAATCAGTTCAAGTGTAGTCTTTAGTCTTGGCAGATTATAAACAAAAGCAACCTATCCCAAGTAGCTTTGGCTTGTACAGAGAATTAATATCTTCAATAGAACTAAAGTCACTGCAGTCAACTGATGGCATTGGAAGTAAGTAAAATCAGATACCAGGCAGGAGGAAGTGGAAATAGGTCCAGGAAGTGCCTCTCATTGGATACACCCAGGACTGAAGGTTGATTAGATTTATTATGCTACACTTTAAAGCTAGCAGCCTATAATTATCTCATTCCTTTTATGTATAGTTGATTTTGGGTTTAGGCACCACTCCCAGTGATGCTTGAGGCTTACTTCTCTGCTCAGGGATACTCCTGGTAAGGTTCAGGGGACCATATGTAATGCCAGGGATTCAAACCGGATCGGACTCATGCCAGGCAAGCTATTTTACTATCTCTTGGCCTTTCTAATGTATAGTTTTAAGCAATTTTTTTAAGGTTTCTTAATCCTAAATTTTATTTATGGGGGGGGTGGTTCTGAAACCTATAACTCCCTCTCCCCATCCCCACCCCGCCCACTCTCATTGGTCACAGAAAATAGGGTCCCTAAAGGAAGCTCAGTCTGAATCAGCGTAGACATCTTTTTCCAAACATTAAGAAAAAATATTCATGTCTTCTAAAATTGCATTTTCTTCCATTTTCTCCTGCTCATTGTTGTGTGGCCTGTCTGCTCCTGTCTCTCTCTTTTTACTGGTCCCCTTCTCCTACTCGCAGTGTTGATGAAACCAAACTTGAAAGTACCTTTTGGTTTCTACTCTAGCCCATAGGTCACCCTTGGCTCGGATTCTCAATTGGCCACTGCTACTTCTTTCCAAGAGGTAATATAGGAACAGGCCCAGAAGCCATTTAGTCAGTCCCTGAGACTACTGGTTTTGGAAATCAGGACACTTCTGAGTAGCAAAGCTACAGAAGTCAGTGCCTCTTGCTGCTTCACTTTGTGGTGACCTGGTTTAGCATTTAGTTACCTAGAACTGTGCCTCCCTTGATGCTCAGGCAGCAGTCAGCTCATGAAATCAGCATTGTGGGGGGAAACATCATGTGGGCAAAAATTCCTTTAAAAAAATCCTCTAAAGTGATGATCTCAAAAGATCTCCAAACCAAATAGGTTTCCACTCATCATGGATTGTTGGTGTGTTCAGGTTAGAGTCAAATAAAGTTATTGGTCTGTCTGTTCTATGATGAAATGCTCAATGTATATGTGAAAGAGAAAATGAAATGGGAACAAAAATATGGGGATTATTCTTTTCAAAAAGAGCCCTCAGAAACAGGTGGGAGGTAGAAAGCAAAATTGTCTGAGAACAGAAAGAGAACAGGATTCTTGTGGATGTCCCATTACTTGGGCACCTCCCTTCCCAGCTGTAAGCAGCTTTAATAACTCACTCAGCTCTCCATGGACAAACTAGAAAACACGTTGGCGTGCCACAAGGAAGTTGAGCAGATACCCTCATGCAAAGTGACATGGAAATACATTTGCATTTTAATTTTAGGACAGTGGCCAGTCTGTAGAATACTCACCCTGACAGCTCCTACTAACTTAGTCCTCATCTTAGGACAGATGTGACTAGTTAGTCCCCCATCTCCCTCCCCTCTCTGCTATCTCAGGCGACAGATGCCAGGGCCAGCCCGCCTTCCACTTGAGCTTTCTTGTCAAGGCTGTGCCTTTAGCCCAAATCCTGACCTTTACGGTATGAAATAAAGTACTGATGAACAAGCAGAGGTTTGAATTAGAGCAGGCTTGGAGCAAATGTCAAGCCCATCTCTGCCTCCCTCCTCCACCTGCACCAGGATCCTGGCTTTAGACCCAGTCTGGAGTTTGCAGTGCCTTAGGCTTTATGGGTCTGGGGAGACATAACTTATTAACAAAGAGTTATTAAATTTTTATCAATTTTACAACACAATGTAAATGCCTCCTATGAATCTACATTGTATTCATTATCATTTAAAACGTTAATTAAGTCAAAGTTGCATTTAATTTCTCTCTAAATGGGCCTCTGGGAAGAGGCTTTCAGAAACATCTGTGGGAGCTGCGGCCATCAGAGACAGGGAATCCCCCAGCCCGCACTCAGGGTAGCCCTGACTTGATTGCTCTCGCCTGTCTGTGGCTAATTTGTTGTGATGCGATTAAGCATTGTCTCAAATTAGTATCAGACATATAATGGGGTAAAGCCACCCAAGAGCGACATGGGGGCAGTAAAGTAGACCCCCCTGGACCCTGCCCTCAAATCCCCTCCAGGGGGCAGTTGATCCCAGCCTCTCTGGCCTCAGTTGTACCTGGGGATTCTCACTTCTCATACTGGACCCATCATTTCAATTGGATGTTATTTTTCATCTCAGATGGACATTTGTCATCCAGCCATGGAAAATATCCTGGTGTTTGGGATCTTTGACTCACATTTAAGCCTTGAAGCAATGAGCATGGAGCTGCATAAATGGAAACCAGTTTCTGAACAGAGAGGATGTGTAGATTATGTCCATTGGTAAGGACAGGAAGAACTGACTGAAGTCACTGGAAGTGGCTTCTCCGGTTTGAGATTTGGTTGGTTTTTGGTGCTACCTCAAAAGAGCCAACTGCCCAAACATAGGAGACTCACATAGGAGCCGAAGCTAGTGAATGTGCTGTGAAAGAATCTGGCTGATGGCTTCTCTTGTTTCCCTGTCGTAACCCCTCTTGCTATACAGATGCTCTGGCACTGGGATGTGCCATGTGTCTGAGGTAGTGGTTGTGATTAAATCTAACACCCACATAGCATTTGCTGCTTTGTGGACACTGCTTTACAGCCTTTGCAAATAGTAATGGGATCTCTACCATGAGGTAGGATGTGCGATTTGCAGTTGAGGCAACTGTAAGTGGAGGCAACTCCACGGCATACTCCTCCTCTCTATGGAGGAGCGGCAACTGAGGAGGCTTAGCCAACTACATTTAAACACTGGCCAAGTGTCCTGTAAGTGCCTCACTAGAACATTGGGATTTTTCCATCAGGCTGGTTGGCTCCACACCCTGTGAAGTGGAGTGGGATACTCCAGACATATATAGCTGAAGACCAGTCATGAGAACTTAAGACTTGAGGGAGAGCTGGAAGAAAGAAGACATAGTACTAGGCTCTGTGAAGATGCAGAGGGTACCTCCTGCTGCAGCTTAGGAAAGACCTTCCAAGATGTAGCGATTAAAATGTGCTTAGAGAATGGAAGGAAAGAGGTGTTTTGCTTAATATCAGCATGATAAAGGGGGTGGCAGAGGGGAGAACCAAGCCTCTGTTGAACAGCTGGTCACCTGGTTTGCCTCGAGCAGGGGGAGTACAGGAAGATGAGCCCCGAAGATCAGCAGGGCTGGGCCATTTGTTGGGATCAGGCCTTGAGGGCTGGATTTTCATCTGGAGTCCAGTGAAAAGCGGTTCAAGTGTTGATCATCCAGGAAGTGACCTCCCAGGCTCTGTTTGGGGAAGACTCAATGCTGCTGTGTGAGAGGGGTCTGGGCTCTGGAGGCAGTTGGGGGACCTCCTAAGGGTGGAGAAGCCCAGCAGACTGCCGTGGGCTGTGAGGAGAGGAGTCCTGGCCAGCCTCTCTGAGCCTCAGAAGGAAGGACTGCTCTGTGGCCTCCAGGACCCCACAGCTGAAGCACATTATCCAAATGCAAATGCAAGAAGTTGAAAATCTTTTTAAGGAAAGTTTAATTAATGACTCTGAAGCAGTTGAATTCCATTAGTAACATTTCTTCTGCTTAATTCCCCCCAGCTGACCTGGCAATGGTTGTCATTCTTACTTGTGCTCAGCAGAGTTCTTTTCTCGCTGGAATAGGATTTGCTCAAGGCCTGGCCTGGACTGAGGACTTTTACCAGGCTGCCCCCATTGCCCTGGTCTTGAGGAGCTTCTCCACGTAGATCCTTTTCCTAACCAGCATTTCGTCTTGCTTTCTCACCGCCCTCCCTATTTCCAGTCAAACTCACATCTTGAGTGTGTTGGTGGTGACAAGAGTGTGTTGGCAGTTCCCACGTGCTGGCATGAGTGGTATTGGCCCAGGCTGGGTGGCAGAGGCAAAGCGAGTGGAGGCCACCTACTGGGACATGTGACAGGCCCAAGGGCCTGACTCAGCTACTTGCAGTAGCTTCTGTTAGTGCTCCTGGGAATTCTTTTACTTTGAAATCCCTGTCATTGGCCATGAGACTTTTCTCCTGCCGTAGTTCTCAGGGAGACAGCATGTCTCTTTACATCTATGGAGGGAAAAAAATAATAAGTGCTTCACTTCCCATTCACTGGCAGTCCACTGTAGTTTTCAACTGTTCATCCCTCTCAGTGGAAACACGAAACACATTTCTTGTGAAGTACTGCCACACCGAATCTGAGGAAGTCATGTGGCGTTTCTAAGTACCATGGCACAAATTTATTTTCCTTTTTACATCACTGTGCAGGAGACCTTTGTCTGTGTTCATCTTCTCTGTGTCAGCACCCATGACTGTGGCATTTGTGCATGCCATAAACCCAAAGGGTCATTAAAACAACATGGAAAAGCACTTTTCCGTGGCTTCCCTTCCAGTCAGTGGCGATGCGCACAGGCTGGGATTGGGTTGCAAAGTGGAATTTAGCAAAACGCACCCAACTGGTTGTCTGCTGTCTGTCCTCTCTTGGGGGCTTTCTTCTAGGCCAACTTGTGAATTCTCTAGATAGTTAGGGAATCCTCTGGCCCCGTATATTTTTACAAGGGTTCTGCTGTCCCAGCATTTCCTGAAGGAAACCTAAGTGAAATACAAACAAGTTCAGCATTGTCAGGCCCACACATGTGAAACCTCAGAGGACTCTGAATAGACCTATTTCTTATCCAGCAAGACAGTGTTTGGTTTAAAGGGAGATTCTTAACTTGCCCATAGAATCTTGTTCTGAGGAGAGTCTGAGGCCTGTGTTCATGAGTTGGGTAAACAGCCTGGAAACTCTGGCCTTTCTTTTCTGATCATCCCTTCAGCCATCCTCAGGAAGCTATATCCTCCCCCACAATGGAAATAAAAAGCAAGAGGAAAAAATCAAAACCCAATCTCTTCTACAAGCTTGAAACTCTCCCTTCTGTCTCCTTCAGTATAGCAAGGTGAGCACCACCAAGTATTCCTAGTTCTGGAAAGAAAATCCTGTGCCAAGTCAAAGTAGAAGTTTTTCTTTCTTTCTTTCTTTCTTTCTTTCTTTCTTTCTTTCTTTCTTTCTTTCTTTCTTTCTTTCTTTCTTTCTTTCTTTCTTTCTTTCTTTCTTTCTTTCTTTCTTTCTTTCTTTCTTTCTTTCTTCCTTTCTTTCTTTCTTTCTTTCTTACACTGTGTGTTGGGAGGAGGGTGGGGGCAGGAGGGGGGAGTGCTTGACTCCCGCCTCTAGTCAAGGGGTCATTCCTGGCAGTGTTGGGGACCGTGCAGTACTGGGATTAAACTCAGGACTCTTGATTGCAGAGCATGCATTTAACCTGTTGAACTATCTGTTCATCCCCAAAGTGGAAGCTTTTGAAGCAAAGCAGCATCAGGTACCATCAATGGCTCTGCAAGACTTTTAAATGAAGTGAAGAATGATTGCTCTCTGGAACGGGAGCCATGGCGGATGTACTGACAGTGCATAGAAGGGCATCTGTAGGCCACAGAGTGGAGTGAGTCCAGGGCCTGTTGGGAGTGGAGCTGACTGCTTGCATTAGAGTGATCTTTAGTTTGGCTGGTGTTGGTGTTCTGGACTGGTGCCTGTTGGATAGCACTTAGGCTAGAAAGGACCTATGGGCTCTCTTCCTTCCCTCAAGTTCAGAAATGTACCATGCAGGCATCCTTTGCTATGCTTGGCCTATTGGCAAGAGTACCTGAATAGTAAATATCTTGAAGGATTCTAATTCAGTAAACATTTGACCAGTAAAAGAATAAATATACAAACAAGTTCTCAATAATCAGTTAAAGGAGTAAAGAGGTGATAGCCCATGAACAGGATAGCTCCAGGTGTATGAAGATACAACTTTCTAAATACCTTATAATACCTTAAATGTAACATATATGCATGTATGTATGTATTTATATACATATATAAATACCCATCTGGTATTTATCTAACAGGGATACAAGAAGATTAAGTGGAGGGGTTGGAGCGACAGCACAGTGGGTAGGACATTTGCCTTGCATGCAGCCAACCCAGGTTCGATTCCCAGCATCTCATATGGTCCCCTGAGCACTTCCAGGGATAATTCCTGAGTTCAGAACCAGGATTAACCCCTGTGCATTGGCAGGTGTGACCCAAAAAGCAAAAACAAAACAAAAAGATTAAGTGGAAAGGAGATGTCTATAGCAGGACAAAGAAAGATAGAACAATCTTGAAAATTACCAGTTAGTAGGTAAAATCCATAATTTTTGAATTAATACTAAGTAGTAGAAAAGAGGATCTAGAACAAAGAATCAAATGAGTGTAGACCAAGATCCACCATTTTTTCACTGAGGCATGTGACCAAATGGCTGTATATACACAGAGAGCGTTTGTCCTAAAAAAATTAAGGACTTGACACATTTGCTTGAAATGCCAACATTGCCCTTTTTTAATTAGTTCAATCATTTTCCTCTGATTTAGGGTGGTATAAAATTATTAATATATCAGGCAGGGCCAATGTGAGGAAAGGGCCCACTTGTAGAGCAGTGTAACCATTTGCAGATGGCGTGTCTGCCTGCCCAAATGTGCAGCTCAGGACTATTGGGATCATTGTCTGTGATTCTGAGTAGGCAGATCAAATCCAATAGCACCCGAGTGACAATTTCTCCCACCTAGACTTGTCCAAAACCTCAGTGTCTCATAACTATTTTCAACTTAATGCTATTAATCTGTTTATTCATAGAGAAAAAGAGGAGGCAGGGAGATTTCTCAGTTGTTCAAGGCTTTCTCTAAGGCTGCACTGAGTGTTCCTTCATTTGCCTTTGAGTGGCTTTGAATTGCTCTCTGTGTTTTGTCAAGGTTGATCTGGCCATTTCTTCAGTGCAGATGAGTAAATTTCCACATATGGCCTGTAACATATCCAACTGAGAGAACACATCCAGCAGGGATGCTTCAAAGCCAAAGACCTAAACAGGTGTTACAGAAAAAAGAAGGTACAATGACCCGCAGAGAAGAGAGCTTCGTGGTGAAAATTACAGGCTGAAAGTTGCTAGGAATATATACAGGAAGGGGCTCAGGTCCTGTGACCTGGAAGTCTTGGGACTTGGTTGTGAAATATGCAAGAGGTCACTTGCTGGAAAGGCTGCTCATTCACAGAGTCCTTCATTTAAGAAGAAGATAGGAATCTGTTAGGCAGACATCTGGCTTTTCTTTGAGGATTCCCAAGCCATTCCCCTAACAGTGCAGAGTGATCACCTTAGCAATTAAAGCCTGAAATTCTAGGAAACAAGGGAAAGGATGGGATTTGTGTCTTCTGGGGAATTTAGCTGGTACAGTGAAGTTTTGATATATTCCCTAACTAGAATCTCAGTGGGTGTCAGTTCCTATATTAGAATTATCCTTATGCACGTGTGAATCTATAATTCTCAAGTCACTAATGTCATCCTAGTTCATCTCAGTAACTAACAAACAGATCCCATATTTCAGGGTCATAGGACTTTGGGAAAATTCTAGAAACATCTCTGATCCTAACTCTCCATATTTGTAATATGAAGATAGTAATGGGACCTATCTCAGAAAATGGTTGCGTGTGTGATCAGGTTCTATCACTCTTCCTCTTCCTGTGACTGCCTCTCCAAGACTTCTGTCTCTAAACTGGGCATGAAGAAAGTGAATCTGTGTGTTCTGCAAACATACAAGGAAAGTTGGCGAACAAACCAGAAGGAAACATGAGTTCTTGTTCCCTTTCAAGTAGATCTCTAAACTTGTCCTGATGATGGTCTTGACCTTAAATCATCATTGAGATCTTGCAGATGCTGAGACAGTGTTAGTTACTTCTGATATGTTGTTTTGTGGTTAGCTGAGCTCTAATTCTTGTTGGTTTCTAATTCATGTGCTCAGGGCAAAGAGCAGGCCCTTGGTGGCCTGACACTGGCATTTGGACTTGTCACTGCCCCTTTCTTTGAGCAGACCAGAGGCCAGGGCTTGTCTACAGATGGGTTGAGGGAATATCAATGGATTTTGAAATCTGGAGGATTTTGCTAACCCTCTGCTGGTGATCCTTGCTCGGCTCTGAACTCTGAATTCTGTCTGTCCTGCCATCACTATCCTTTTGTTAGTGCCCCTGGCCACTAAACTGTCACCCTATTTAGCATGAAAAAACACAGATTTGATCAGTGTATTCCATTCTAAAGAAGAAAAGAATTGTCCGAGGCTCCTTATTTCAAAAGACCGGCACCCGCCTTTCTGACTGAAATCTAGTTTTCTAGTTCCATCTGCCACATCAGTTTTCATCATGTGACCATCATCTAAAGACCATCTTGTTTTTGTTATTTAATTCACTTTTGAAAACTTTAGCCCAAGTTTCTACTTGTTGATTCACCCAGAGATACACAGTTACAAAGTTGTTCATGACTGGGTTTCAGCCATACAATGTTTCAATACCCGTCCCTTTACCAGTGTGCATTTCCCACCACCAGTGTCCCCAGTTTCTCTCCCGCCCCCACTGCAAGCCTGCCTCTATTGCAGACACCTCTCTCTCTTATTCTCTTTACCCCCTTTTTTTATCTGCCAGGCACTGTGGTTTGCAAAACTTAACTGAAGGGTTTTTTATGCATATTGTTTTACCTCCTTTCAGTACCCAGTTCTTGTCCAGAGTGATAATTTCCAATTGTCATTGTCATAGTGATCCCCTCTCTGTCCTTTCTGAACCCTCCCCCAGCCCATGGTGGCAAGCTTCCTACCTTGGACCAGTCCTCCTGGCCCTTGTTGCTATTGTCTTTGAGTACTATTTTCACATTATGTTTTTCAATAAGCCCTAAATGAGTGCAATCATTCTATGGTCCCTCTCCCTCTGACTCATTTCACTCAGCACTATGGTCTCCATGTTCACCCATGTATAAGCAAATTTCATGACTTCATTTTACTTTCTCCTCTCTTATTTATACTTTCCTTTTACTTACTTCTCTTTCTAATGACATACTCATTCTTTAAAGCAGGATTTAGGAAACTATAGCACCTGAATTAAATATGGCTTACCACCACCACAAATAAAGTTTTATTGTAATACAGTAATGCTAAAATTTTCACTTTCCCATTGCTGGCTTTCAAGGCACAATAAGAAAATTGAGTCATTGCAAGGGAGAGTGTATAGTATAAAAAGCCCCAAATAGTTACTACCTGTTTTGACAGAAAAAATTGTCAATTCCTGCTTTGAAACCAGTTTAACAATTATTTTTATGTCTCTGTGAAGGCTTCTTGACTGCTCTTCCATCTATCTCAGATTAAAATTAATCTGATGGGTTTCTCATCTTTGATCCAATAACACTTTGCACAATTCCCTTTGCAGCAGATTTCATGTGGTGCTTTTTAAGAAGTAAACTCCAGCAACAAACATTAATGTTCAATGATCTTCAAGTTCTCAACATATTGCACACAGCAGCCCAGGTGAATGGCAGGGAGTCAGCAAATAGTTAGCCAAAGATATCTAAACTGTGTTAAGAACATGACACCTACGTTTCCATGGTTTTATTAGGCATATATCTCAAAAGAAAAGATCTTGAGCCTAGAACTGTTGCTTCTTGTTCCTTGTGCTTTCTTGAACAAAGCATTTGTCTTGGAGCAGCTGCTGGTCTTGACGGTAGAAACCCTTGAATAGCTCCATCTAGAATCCACCCCTGCTTCTTTGGAAAGACATACCGTTCTTCCGGTGCCTCTGCCATCAGACCAACAGGTTGGACTGCTTAGCGGATGTGGGCTGCTGCTGTATTTCCCTTCCACATGGCATTGGGCATTTATTTTAGTCCAAGTGGTTTGAAGTTCAGGTGAGTCTAGGTAAGCTCAAGTTGGGCAAACCCAAATTTTATTACTTCCCAAGTGACCTCACAGTGAGTGCCCTTCAGCTCCCCTGAGATTTTCAAAAGCCCAGCAACATCTTTTTCTCTACATTTAATTTTTCGTTGATTTGAACTTAACTCCGTGCTCTGAAAGTCAACCTTGTGCCTTTAATCACCCAAGCCACAGCTAGCTACAAAAACCATCTCTCACTGTGACAATACCAGGGCTGAATGCGTGGAGTTCTGTCTAGGTTCTGTCTAGCTAACCCCCAGTTCACATCTAGAAGCCTGAGATTCTACCAGATTCCTCCACATTCTCTCCATCTGCTGGAATTCTCCCTGTCTCCACTTGCAAGTGGTTTCCCATCAGGGCATTGTCTGAGATCCTTTCTACTTTTAGATACTTCTACTTCCAGGGCCCTTATTAGAGAAAACTTCGGACATGTTAAGCTCCAAGGAATTATGCCACTGTGGGGGCTTTTCAGACATTGACCCTCTCCAGTTTACAGAGTCTAAAGGGAATCCCTATTCCCCAGTGAAACAGTGTAGGAGTTTTCAGCAATTCCTTTTGGGATGCTGCAGGCAAAGTCTGTGTTGTTGTTAGAGATGACATCTCAATAACTTAAAAATTAGAGAGTAACTTCCCTTCCACTGCCTGGGATGCAGCCCTCACCTCCTTCGTACTACAACCCTTGAACAGTCCTGCCTTCTGGAATGTTATCAGCCTGGTAGTTTGGTTGGAGATCAAATCAGAGCAACATAAGAACTGTCATTTTTCATTTACAGGGGCCCTTTGATCCCATTTGGGCTTTATTTGTTTCAAGTGAAAAATAGGATCTCTAGTGCATACATCTATCCTGTAGATTTTTTTCTTTTTCTTTTTTTGGTTGAGATCAAATCAGAGTTGTAAGTAGCATGGTCATTAGTTATCACCACCAGGTTTCACAGGCGACACTTCATTTCTGTTCCTACCAAGTCACCCCCCTTCTTTCCTTGCATAATGATGGCTCGCAGTGAAGTACAATATGCCTTTCGTGGGCGCTTGGGTGTTAATTTATTTCACAGTTTCCTTTGCAGATATAATCAGAGTCACCTATCACATTTCTGTTTCTTCCTTTTATTGTGTTCCCTTGCTATCGCATTTGTGTGATCTTTTTCTGAAAAATGACAGGTAGTGTTTCTCTGCTCACTGAATCAGTGATTTATATTCTCCATGACTTCTCTAGAGCCATTTTAAAAAATAGAACATTTTATAGATGTAATCTTAGTTATTTATAACTCAGGTTTCCTTATATGAAAAAATTTCCTAAATGACATCTTAGTTTAGGTAATTTTTAAGAATGGGAAACAATTCACTGCAAAAATATTTTCCTTTACATTGTAAAGGAGGGAAAAGCTCCCAGTTAGCTAACATTATAAATGCATTTTTTCCCTGATGTCTTTGTACATAGAAACATATGAACATTACTTTTATGTAAGCGATCAAGTTGTGTTGTTTGATAATAGCTTGTTAGGGGGAAAGAGCTATCCCTTTTGATTTATTTGGATATTTACTGGTTGACTTACAATGCTTAACACGTTAGAATTGGTTTGTCAACAATTAACACTCCAGGCTTTTATATAACCCATACTTCAGGTAATAGAGGATTATTAAACTGCAACCAGTGTGTTAGAAATCTGCCGACTGGTAATAAAATTCTTATGTATAACAGCAGCTAGAAATACTGCTGTATATTTATGCCGAGATTGTAAGATAGACGATGGCCGGCAAACTGCCAAGGGGCCTGGAGTGTGAATATACCAGCAGGTGGCGCTGCTTTTCTAGAAATGGAATTCTCTCCCGGACCACATCAAGGTTCCACCACCCCCTTCTGCTTTTTCTTTTTTTTTTTTTTCCATCTTCTCTTTCTCCTTTATTTATCTAAAATGAAAGTCTAAAACTGTTTGTTTGTTTTGTTTGTTGAGGGCATTTATTTCCACTAAGACAGCACCTTTGAGTGGCTCAGATTTCTTTAACTTGATTTAATGCTCCTGTTAAAGAAACATTATTGTGTTTTTTCAAAAGGTAGCAACACAATTCCAGACTCTTACCCCTAGAATTGGGTTCCTTCCACCATCTGACTATTGTTATTTTCCAAGTCTCACTTAAATCTAATATTTACCTCTAGAAGTTAATTTCCTCAACTTCATTCCCTATCAGGGTAAAGAGACAGTTTAATAAAGGTGACATAATTTTGGAGGGTTCCAACACGTACTCAGGAGATCAGGAGTGGTGATTCTCAGTCAGCCAGGCCAGTGATTTGATGCTAAGGGACCACATGGAGTCAGTGCCGGGATCGAACTGGAGATGATAACATGCGAGGCATGGCCTTCATCCCTGCACTATCTTTTCAGCCTCATAATGTAATTTCAATGTGATGCTCTTTCATCAGGAATTGTTTTAGAATCCAAGGTAACCTATGAATGTTGCTTTTTTTCACTGGGGCTGTACTAAATTTCTGACAAAAAGCATTAAAGTGCTTTTTGTTTGCTTGTTCTTTTCGTTGGTTTTTCAGATTTGCTTCAGTAAGGTTATCCACATAAAGCTCATAATGTGAAGAGTGAAAACATGTCAGAAGATCACCTTTTGGTTCTTTATCCTGAGAAAGCCTATTTTTCAGTTCTCACTAAAACATTACCCTACTAACATTTTTTTAGCCTAACGTATTCCTCTTTACATGGAGTGTTTGGATATAAATACAGGCCTATAGAGGAAATAATAGATTTATTGAGGTTCGGGGTGGGGGAATTAAAATGAATCCAGGATCACTCATTTATTTGTTTATTTTCCTTATTATTCATCAACTATCAGACTATAAAGAACTTTACAAATATCTCACAGTTGGTGTAATTTAAAAATTTGGGACCAGTCTTTGAGACTTCAATAGTAATTTTGTCATTTGAGTTTTTAATTTATTTTTCTTGACACAGTAGGGTTACAAGTTAAGGAGCCAGAAAACATTAAATACATCTTGTCTTATGATATGCCTTTGACAGAGAAAATTCAGAATTATTCTCGCTTAGGTGAGTTAAAAAATGGAGAATGGGGAGATACTTTTCTTCCTGGTGAGTCCACTTAAAAACACTGGTTTTGTTGGAAATGCTTTTCAGAACATTGATTGCAATGTTTTTTGGTAAAGTTCATCTTTGATGATTCCTTCCAGTTCTCCTAAGGGGGCTGGGATCAACCTAACTAGTTGAAGAGACGGACCAACACTTCCAGAATGAAGGTCGAATTTATCTGCCAGGAAAATGTCAGGAAAGTGCCTTGTGACCTTCACAAACCTCTTTCCAAGTCAGTCTGCTCTCCTGTCCAGTATGCCCTGCAGGTCCTTCTACTTTTTTGGTTTCACCTAATCAAGAGACTCACTACAGACCAGGCCCATTGCTAAGGCAGCTGTGTTGTTTTCTGTGTCATGCCCATGGACATGTGTTTTATCTTGAGCCCTTATAATTTCCAAATGGCCAAAAAAGAAAGAACATTGTGTTAGGAAATTTGTTTTGTTTTCCTTTGGTTTGGTTTTGGGGCCCGTATTTGGTAGTGCACAGGGCTTATTCCTGGCTCTGCACTCAGGATTCACGCCTGACCATGTGGGGTGCTGGGTATTAAACCTGTGTCTGCAGTGTGTAAGGCAGATGCCCTACCCACCATATTATATTTCCAGCTTCATTAGGGAGTTTTTTTCCAAGATACAAACCATCCGCTACCCGCTACTCTTTTTCAATGTAAGCATTTAAATCAATGTGGGGGGGGGAACCAATTTCAGAGGGCTCAGATAATTGTCCCAATTCTCTTTTGATTTTTAATGCTTTATACTAACTTTCCTCCTCATAACTCCCACCTCCCCTTAAAAAACAAAAATCATCGTGCTCCGATCGGAAGGTTCTTTGAAAGAGAAAAATTCAATCCCAAATTCTTATTCTTGAGATTATGGAGATTTTAGATCCAGGCAGGTCTCAAGCACTAGTGTTTTATAAAGTTCTTCAGTTGATTGAGTTGCAAGACAAGATCACAAACACTTACTTGCACCAAGAGTTCTGATTTTCCTGCTCTGCAGTGTTTGGGGGTCGAGTCTGGTAGAAGGGGCTAGAAAGTTATCTAAAAAGTCAGAGGCCTTTAGTCCACAACTGGCTTGTGTGGAATTCAGCAGAAGAGGGGAGCGTTGAGGCTGGCACTATTCAACATCCAAGCTGGGAAGGTCCTTCTCCTTCATTAAGTCTGCTCTTCCAGGAGCTTTGCCTAGCTACACCGTTGATCCAAGCTGGCAGCAGAGTCCAGGCTCTTCTCTCATGTGCTGCTCCTTGTCTCTGTGACTAGGAGCTCATTACTACAGAAAATCTCAAGATATCTAAACTACAGTCGAGGAACTTAGAAGTCTGGGTGGGGAGTATGACACACTGAGATGAAAGCAGACTACACTGCGTAAAAGTTAGCTTGCTGGAAGGATGTGAGACGAGAAGCACGCAGGAATCGCTGAAGAGAAGGTGGACCCACGCATTACAGTCCTCTGGGAAGGCTTCCTGAAGGAGAAGGGCCTACCAGCTTTCACTAGGACTGGGAAGTGCAGGTCATGAAAGGAAGACTGAGTGGGGAAATAGTGAGGGAGGTGCTGTCCCTCTGCCATTCCCTTGCCATTGTCACCTTCCCAACCATTTCCCACATGCAGGCCCCCGATCTCGTGACCTCCCACCAGAAATTCAAGGGGAGGAACCCTAACAACCAGGCACTGCTTGTTTCCTGTAATTTAGAGGGAACAGTGGGGTTTCTCCACATTTCCATCTGACTTTCATTTGTTCTTGCTCTGAATAATCCCAGCCTTTTCCAATCGAGGCCCATTTAAACCTTTTTTTCTGCTTTCTTTTGCGTGTGCATTTTTATGACAGTTGGCAAAGCCTAATTATTTCGACCCAAATGGTTCATTGGGCCATATGAAATGTGGGACAGAGGTGACAGTGGAATGAGAGGTGGAGGAGGCTGGGGGGTGGTGAATTTTTCTACGTTCTTATAATTTTGACTTTTTTGGGGGGAGAGTTGGTGTCAGGGTCAAACCCAGGCACCTGTTCAAACCCTGGCATGTGGACAGTCACCGCTGAGCCCCTCTGCAGCCCTCCCTTTCTCTTGTCCATGCTGGACCAGTTGGCCCACCCCCAAAGAGAGAGTTAGAAGCCCATGGAGTAGAACAAAGTCAAGACAAAACCAATTGTCATGTGTGGAGGTGGGCCTTGGTGTCTCAGAGCTGGAAGGATTTTATTTGCTCCAAGCCAAGCTACATTTACCAGGAATGTACCTGGAACTTTTCCTAAAACTTTACATGTTTTCAATTTAGTCTCACCCCAGCTCAATGGGCAGGTACTTTCTATCCCCATTTTATAGATGAGAAAGGGAAGGTGATTTGCAAACCCTCTGGGCTTTGTGGCTTCAAGTCTGCTCCCTTTAAGTCTCTCTTCAGCTGTCTGAGGTGATCTTTGTAGGGGGCTACCTCATGCTTTAAATTCCTCACCCGAGGGACAGCACACTGGAGTGTCCCTAGAACCAGAGCCAGGGAGATGCTCCCAGGGATTGTTAAAGAAAGAAAAGAGAGGGGCTGGGCGATAGCACAGCGGGTAGGGCGTTTGCCTTGCACGCGGCCGACCCGGGTTTGAATCCCAGCATCCCATATGGTCCCCTGAGCACCGCCAGGAGTAATTCCTGAGTGCAGAGCCAGGAGTAACTCCTGTGCATCGCCGGGTGTGACGCAAAAAAAAAAGAAAGAAAGAAAAGAGAAGGCTTCCTGGAGGAGGCAGGCCAACCAGTCCTTTCAAGTGTGGGTGCAGCAGGTCATGAAAGGGAAGAAGCGATGAAGCGGCTTCTGCCTGTCTGCTCCCTGATTCTCTTGTCCCCTCCAGACTCCCCATTCCCATCTTCCCCATGGTGAAAAATGCCTGCCTAGAGGGGGCGCCATCAACAGCAGCAAGGTGTTTATTTGATCAGTGGGTGATCCTGGGCTCCATGACTTCATTACTTTCTTGGAATTTACTTACTTTAGTTACTTGGAAGTTACTTACTTTCTGGCTCAGTCTTATGCCATATTTTCAAACAGATGTCCAGAGACCCTATTTTAATGATCAGTATTCACACTATTGTCTAACCAAGCAGAGCACCCAGGACAGTGTTTGGCGCTCAGTGTGTGACCTCTGGCTATACCATTCAGCCCTGTAGCATCGCTGATCTTTGTCCTGTCCCATGAGAATAGCAACAGATCCCCTGGCATTATGGTTCCCAGTTTGCTTTTCTGAGAGCAGCGCTGTAGGGTGTCAGTGCTGGAGGCTGGGCGCGGGCTTAGGAGCTGTGTCCTCGCACTATTTTTGTGGACAGGGTTCCTATGAGAGTAGATGCACCCTGAAGTGTGAATTTGTTCTAGGAACCCTGCTTCTGAGTCTGCAGCTGAGTGAAGAGTGGGGCCCAAGGAGAGTGGGAGAGAACATTCCTCCGGCATTCCAGCCCTGCCCCACCCCACCCTCCCATCCACAACCATGTGGCCCAGACAGAGGCCCCCTCACAATTGTTTTCTTAAATGCTGCAGGATGTGTCTGAGGATAAATTATAGTAGGATGCAGATAATGATTTCATAGTTCAAGAATGTCTATAAAGGTAACTATGCCCCCAAGAAATATACTAAATGCTGTGTTTCGTGTAAAATCACAATTGAGACTGGTCCTTACCTCCCAAGGTTAAAAGCATACAGTATTTCTAAAGTGGTCTGGCAGGACATTCTTCATCATGCCATGCAGTGCACCTGGGTTGCACTAAAAGCCCATGTATTTTACCTTTATCTGAGTTTCCGAGAAAGTATCAGTGCAGCCATTTGGAATACACATTAGAATTCCTGGGGGCTCTTGACAACAACAGGCTCCATAGAAGATACTGTGTTTATGGATGAGCTAGTAATAATGATGCTAATAATAATAATGTCCTTATCTGTAGAACTTATTATGTTTGAAAAACAATTTCACATAGACACAATTAGATTCTAGACGGGTCCACAAATAACAGAATCATTGGGGCAAGCACCAATTTTAAACATGTAAATAGCAAAGTGAAAATGGAGATAAAAATCTGATTGACATGATCTGTCAGTCAGGTTTACTTGAAAGCTCTTTGGGGGTGAATGGGGGGCACAAAATAAAAAGAGAAGGAAGGTAACATCCTTGTCAGAACATAGATGCGAAATAACAACTTTATTCCAATGTGGAAATGTAAACCAATGTTGTGATAACTAGGAGAACTTGCTATGATCTGTGGAATAAAGCCGAGAGAGGCCTGACCCTGTCTGTCTTTTCTCTTTCTCACCCTGGGCAGGTGGCAAATCTCAGATTCTTGCAACAGCATGATCTTGTCTCCACTCCTTTGGATGTCTGACAATTTGTAAATCCACCAGGAAACCTTACTTGCCAGGGCCTTTTCCTAATGATCTCATGCAAACAGCATGGAGTGGTCAAAGGGAAGAAGTCCTGTTTTCTATCTTCCTTGTCCACTTCTGAACAAGGGAGTGTGTAGACACACCTACAGATACAAAGGAAGATGACTTCTTTGGGGTAACAGGCAGGGTGGCAGAACCAGGTCCTAGTACCCCCAGGAAATAGAGCAGTACTGTACCCGGAGAGAGGTGAGAAGGCACAAATTTAAGGAGACATTCCAAACCTCTGTCATCAGGGTAAATAATAATTAAGTGCAATTTTTTTTTTTGGTTTATTTGATTTTGGGCCACACTGGGCGGTGCTCGGGGCTTACTTCTGGCTCTACATTCAGGAATACATTCAGGGTCTCAGAGTACCTATGGGGTACCAGGGATTGAAACCAGGTTGGCCACATGCAAGGCAAATGCCCTAATTCCTGTACTATCTTTATGCCCCTAATTCAAGATTTAAAGTTTAAAAATAAAATTGACACAAAAAAATCATTGATGAGCAAAGTGTCAGAATTCTAAAATAAAGACAGGATAGGTAACACTTAAAGATTGAATTTTTCAGCTTGATGGGGCTTACATGATCAGCACTGCAGGAAATGGGCTACTCTTGCCATCTACATGGCACTTTCAGTGTGCCCAGGCAATGTTCAGACCATACAGGTATTTTCTCAGTATTTCAGAGAGGCTTGGTTTGTCCTATAATAAATCCAAATCTGTTTTATAAGACACCATACTTGAAAAAGAGTTCCTTTCCAGGCTCATGTATTTCATTACAGTCCATTTTGTCTTTGTTAAGTATCTGAGTTGAAATTAGAATCCCTGTATTCACAATAATAATTTTAGACCTGCAACTGAAAGATGCGCATGGAGTTCAGTATATGTATATATCAGCTTGTATCTAATAAGCACCTTTGCTTTGTAGACTCCAGCTGATTATTTTATTAAGTATACTGCAGGAGGGGAACATCAAGGATAATTATAAATTCATAAATACATAATTCATTGGCCTAAAGTGATTTTAATGGGATGGATGTGGAACTATCTATTTCCTCATGAAAATAACAGAGATGTTCTGATTAAATCCATAATCTCGTATACGTGAAATTGTAGCCAAACTGATGGAGCACATTTTCTCTTCTGAAACTACCTTTGATAAGAAATGCATTACAAACTCATCAGTTTGGTTTCCTGTTAACAAAGAGACAGCCGCCGTCTGGATCATTCTGGATTCACGGTGCAGCTGCCACACCACGTAGCCTCTAACGAAAGCTGTGCGAGTTTGACAAGGGGCAGATGAATCCAGGAGTTATTGTGCAGGGGTTTAAATCTATGCGGCAGCTGACGGTTGAAATAATCATCTATATATTGCTCTGAGCTAGCTGGGGAAAGGTTGAAGCTGTATATTTTCCAGAGATCTAGCCTAATGGTTAATCTGTTGTTGCGTATGGGGCTCCTGCCAGGTGGACTTGCCACACACAATGACAGCTTCATGGGACTGCTCATCCCGTACTTTACCTTGTTCCTCAAAATGCTGGCTGGGTGGATGGATCTAACTTAACTTGAGCGGGGAGAATAGGAACCTCATCTGATCTGGTCCCTCAATGCAAGGGACCTCACAGACATGAAAGTCATTAATCTATTCCTTTCCCTCTCGCCTCCCCCAAATTCATGCCATGAATTGGGTGCCTTGCCAGATTCACTATTGCTGGGCATTGTCCTTGTGGAAAACTGGAGACCTGAAGAAATGTCAGATAGGAAATGAGAGCAGAGATCAGCAAACTTTTTCTAGCCAGTATCAGCTTGGAAACAAAAGCCTTAAACCAAGCTAGTCCCAGAGTATCTATCACCACAGCTCAACTCTATGGCAGGGCAAGAGGAATCTTCAACAGGAGGCAGCACATATTGTGGCCCTGTCCCATTCAACTTCATAGTCACTGGAATTTGAATTTCACATTATTTTAATGTGTTATAAAATCATCATCGTCTTCACTGTTTCCCATAACAATTTACAAAATGTGAAGACTAGGGCTTAGAAAGCTAGTATTGAAGGTAGGCTGTTTGCCTGACATACTGCAGACCTCAGTTTGATTTCTGGCACCCCATTTGATCTTCTGAGCCCCACCAGGACTCATTTCTGAGTGCGGAGCAGGGACTAAGCCCTGAGAACCACCAAGTATGACCCCCAAACAAAAAAAAAAAACCTCAAAACCATCTTTAGCTTATGTGCTATACAAAACATGTTGCAGGCTAAAGTTTGCTGGGCCCCTGACACAGAAATAGAAACAGAGAAACAGCTATTGGTGACAGGCACTGTCAGGTTTCATGCCTACTCTGAATCACCTACTCCACCTGTGCGTCTACAAAAGGGGGTGCTTTTTGGTCTCCCAGCCTTTGCCATCTCTTTGTTGTCAGGCAAGAAGGTAGGAGAAGTTGGAGAGATGTGTTGCTGCTGTTGCTGTTTTTGTTGGCGTTCCGTGTATGTATCCTTTCCAGTTGAGTCTAAGCTCTCTGTGGTCTTCCGTCTTCTGCTACTCCCCCAAATTAATCGCAGCAACTCAGGGGTACTGCTGCATTTCTAACTCACCTGTGTGTGTGCTCTTGGGAGTCCGTGGTTCACTTGTATTTCTCATCTCTGAGAGGCCAGTGCCTAGTGATATTTGATGGAGTCTTGACTTTGTCCTTGAGGTGACAGAAACCTTCTATTCCAAGTGGGAGTAAAAGGAGAAAGAAAATAATCAAAGGAATTAGATCTCCAGAAGGACTTTTCTGCCAGATAGTGAGCAGAGAAGAGCACTGGGGGAGTTACTATTGCAATTCAAGTCTGTGGGGTAGATATGTGAGCTGAGATTCTGGACATAGGGACTTGGACCAGGACACACAGGGCATGTGTTTGGAGATTGGGGAGGGGGAGAGGGTGGTACTATAGATTCATATCATTTACCTTATTCCAGATTTCAGAGGCCCCCTGAAGCCTCTGTGTTTCTACAGAGAACATTGTATTCCAGGTCATGTGGATTCTGTTAATGTATTTATATAGTATTTTTTCCTCTCTCCCATTAATTCTTTTATGACTGTGTTGATGGACTCAAACTTACACAATTCAGGTTTCCCAGGCAGTGAATAGAGCCAGAAATATACCCTGTGATTAGCTTCTGCATAACCTATTGTTCCTCCAAGTCTCCCTCCCCATTCTCCTATTAGCTCTGCAAAAGCCAGAAAGGAAAAAGCTCCAACAATCCTCCCCTTCCCTGCCCCCTCAGCCCGCCGTGGGTGGTGCTTTCCCTGTGTCTGAGCCCCAGCAGGGCAGCCCACTCAGACATCACTTTTTCATCCTTGTTTTACATAAAGAAATTTCTTTCAACCTACAGCCACCAGGTTTTCCAAATCAT
The DNA here is from genome assembly GCF_027595985.1 of Sorex araneus. Lineage (NCBI taxonomy): Eukaryota > Metazoa > Chordata > Mammalia > Eulipotyphla > Soricidae > Sorex > Sorex araneus. The sequence goes on from NC_073304.1 coordinate 114,403,135, forward strand.
GTGCTTCCTATTTCTCCACTAGAAGTCATGAAATTATCCTACCTGATAAAGTGATTGTTCAATTGTAGAGAGATATATTTTATATGTTTGAGATATTATTATTGTCAACATTAATTTCAGGAAGCAGCACCCTTCACATTTTCATTATCCCCGAGGTTATTATTCACCATAATCTTTTACCCCCAGACCAGTTTTATGGGTTTATCTTATCAATAATACTGCAAAACGTTCTCCACACTTCTTGGTATTACATGTTATTCCAAGCTTGTCAGACCAGGACTTGCATTCAAAGTACATCAACCACTTGAACTTTCCAGGATCATGATTTTGAACATTTGAGCTGCCCACTGAGCCTCGAGGCAAAGACCTTGGTGCCAGTGCCTGACTTACCTTGTCCTAGTCACGCTTAGCTGCTGACCCTCACTGATGGGCACATGCCTTCCCCAAGGCAGGAGATGTCTAGAAACAATAGTCAACTGCTCCTAAATGTCAATTCACAGTGTTGAATTATTTATCAGGCATTTGTTGCTGCTGTTTGTCCTCATTGCTGATGAAAACATCTGTATACCCTTTTGCCAGTCTGCTTTTGTGACAGACAGCCTGGGTCCTGGTAGTCAATGATTACAAGACAGGAAATCTCTGGAAAGCAGATGCACTTCTGTGCTGTGACTCAGGGATTGTTGTTTTGTGACTCCATTGCAAGATCTTTTTAGTTAACCATCCCAGACCTTCTGATCAAAGTCTTAGGTGGTTATATCCTAGACATGGATCACCTGGGGAGTTCTGAGCCTGTAGGTTACATATTGTAATTTGGAGAGTCTGTCTAGGTATTCCTATGACCATTGTATGGTTTTCCTTAGGAGAAAAGTTTGATAAACTCACACAAAACAGGCATCCACAACTGGCTCTCTAGTTCAAAAACTTACCTCCTCATTTTCCGCTCAGTCAACCAACACCTACATCCTGAAGGCCTGGAAACACACAACACACAACCACTTTTTATTGAAAATCTCCGTACAAGGAGATGTGCTATCTTTTTTTTTTTTTTAGGAGTGACAAACCAGGGCATTTTGTGAAAAGTAAGCAGAACTATCACAACACTGGTAAATTAATTGACCAAACCATCTATTGATGTTTTACAAAAGGATAGTTTAATATCGAGAGTGGAGGATTTGTAATGTAATAATTATTTAGTTTGATGGATTTCAGGAAGCTTCAAGAGATAACAGGTCTAGCCTTGCAGTTAAATTGAGTTTTCAATTTTCTTTGTCTGTGTATGTTGGAGAGGAGAGAAAACTTTATGTTTATGGAAGTAAGTTATTGCATGAAAAAAGATTATCTTCTGTCACTATCCCTTCTGACATTGATGACAAAAACACAGCAACAAAACCCCAAGCAAGACAAAAACCTCAAGAAGTAACTGGGAAAATGAAAGTGAAAAAACAAAACAAACAAAAGACAAAACCTCTGCAATTCAGCTGTGAGGGAGAAATCTTCATCTTACTTTAAAGCCATAACTCTGTTTAATTTTAAACTAGCTGGGAGCTTTTCTGATGCAAAATTTCACAAAAGATTAATTGCCATTTTCTTTTCTTGTTATTATTTGGCAGTCAAGGGTGAAGCTAGATCACGCTATCTCAGAGATCCATTTGAGTTCAAGATCGCAGCTCACAATTCTCGGCTTGTGACTGAGCCAGGTGAAAGATCACTGGGACCCGTCCCAGTTTTAACAACTGTCCCGCACCTGCCGTGCGTGCGCTACCCTAACCTGCCAAGAAGAAGGATGCGCTACTGTTTGAATTTCAGCTTGCATGAAACTTGCTGGGCAGCAAAATACCAAAGAGGAAACCCATAAAAAACCAATAAATACTTATTCAAACTACCACACCCCCACCTCTGCCAAACTCACACCTTGCCTAGGATTTCAGTGGGAAGCTCTGTTAGCTGAGTGACTTTGCATTCAAACACTTTGCATGCCTTACTCCAAGTGATTCCAGGGTGAATAGGACATTACTAATGACCTGCTAAGTGCGTGCAGATGTGCATTTCTCCAGATGTGGTGATTAATAATGTAATGGAGATAGCCAGTTGACTCATATTTATGGGTTCTTTGCCTTTACTACATTTCTGGGTTTATTTGCTTTGATCAATTTTTCAAGCCCAGCCAACAGACTCACCTTCCGGTCTCCAAGGGCTTCACTGCCCTGAGCCCCTGGAGGTAACAGGGCATGGGCGGAAGCTGGAGCTGTGTGTCAGCTCCATCCATGCTGCCATGGAGCTCCTCAGAAAGTTGAAACTTGGAATTTTGCCCCATTTGTCTGGAAGGTTCACAAAGAAGCATTGCCGAACTTCAGCACAGTGTTTGCAAGCTGAATAGGCCAGTTACAAAGGAGATTTTTTAAAAAATTGAGTAAAATATATGATTATTTTGAAGTAAGCCCAAAGTTCTGGCCAGTGTTTCTGGAAGATGTTGCCTTGCTTTTTGCTTGAAAAGAGAATGCTGACGAAAAGTAGTCTAAAATGTGGGTACAGATGTTCAACTCTGCATTAAGGCTGTTGGAATTACCGCCACATCTTAAATCAATTCCCAGAACATTGTGTGGAGGTTATGTCATTGAAATAATGAATCCTCTTTAGTCAAGTATAAGCAAACATGTTAAAACATCATTGTAACTTTAAATTAAACTGTAGCGCAAACCCAGGGATCTGAAGCCTCATTAGATTTGCCTGACATTTTTCTAGCACTGAGTCTTCCCAAACTGTAAAACTGTTAGATTCAGTGCCTATTAGACAAGCGAGCCCTGGGAAGTTACAACAGCACATTAAGTGTTATACTTAGGGATGTGCAAAAACAAGCCCTTGAATTTTATGGGTATTTGGAGACTGGAAGGAGTTCGGCTCCTATAAAAATTCCGCATTGAATTCCTGAACTTGTTTGTGTTTTAAAGAAGCTGGTTAAGTTAGTTTCCTTTCAACAATCATATCTTCCTGTAACTTCTACAAGCACGAAGCGAGTGAAAGTGCTGGTGATAGAAGTGTGTGGGAATAAGCCAAAAAATCAGCTAAAGATGAGCCTGTAAATGTGTGTTGGCTTGAGATAGTGGCCCATTACTTCAATAGATTTGTCTTTCATGAAAGTAAGTCAATTTTAGTCTCTTTCTTAATTCCATTTTTATTCCTCTCATGTAAGCACAGAAGCCACAAGATAGGAATTATATTTTATAGCCTAACTAAAAGTTTTCCTAGACCTGCTGCCTTTAAATATGCAGAAATTGATAGGATCCATATAAAGCCTAATAATTAAATATGGTTTGTATCGTCCTTAGGAGAAAGAAATTTTCACAGCTTCTCTTGTGGGATCTGAGCCACATGTAATGGTCTCCATTACATAGCATTCTTATACTCAGACTGGAGACATTTCCCTCCTCTCTTCAGGGAGCAGGATCTACGTTTCCAGGCTTGTGAGTGCAGGAGGAAAGCTTTGAACACAGGTTTTATTTAAGAGAACAAATCCCAATTTAAATGCAGTATGATTATGATGGATGATCTCTCTGAATTGCAATGAAAATAAATAGTTCCCTTGCATAGAATGAGACATAACTTTAGTGCCAGAGTGAGGTGTTCCCTGGAGCTGGCTAACAGGTATTAACTTGCATGTCTTCCATCTGAAGATCACTGCAGGGAAGCAGACAGTGACAAGGTGTAAGGATGATGGGTGCTTAATCAAAGAGCCTTATTTATTGCAGGCCAAGGGTAAGTGTGAGGCAAAAGTTAAGGCAGATTCTAAAAGAATATCTGGGAATGTGAATAGGTTTTTAACTGTTGACTCATTGTATAATGAATTGGACAAAACCAAGGTCACATTTCTAAGTCTTGAGAAAATCTAGCTATGGAAAACTAGGTTAGGTAAAAGACCTTTCTAACTGGAAGAAGATTTGTATGAAAGAGAAGAGAATTTGCATTCACATGCAAACACACAATTTACTTAATTTTTAATTCAGCAAGTGGTCCTATTAAAGTGACCTCATATTTTGGGTGGAGGCAATGCGTCAATGCAAGAGTTTCTATACTAACACACACAAACACACTCATTCTCTCTGTGTCTCAATATCTTGCTGCTTTCTATCCATTATTACTTGGTCTGCCTGCCTCCCTATTCTATGAAAGGAAGATGAATTCAGGTCAAGCTCAGAGTGCCTGTTTGCCGAGAGATGCATATCAACTCGGAGTGATTTTCTTCAATACCATTTATGTGGCTTGTATTTATTTCCTTTAATCTCTTAAGTGCTGTTTAGTTTCTGTGTGATTTGCTGTGGATACTCACTTCTGATAAGATGCATACCCTCACAGCTGCATAGTTCCTGCCTGGAGCTCTAAGTGACAGATAGGGTCGCAGCTTGAGTGTGGGCCTCTGGGGACCACACAAGGGGAGCAGGTGGTAGAATGAATAGGCGGAGGGCATTTTCAGGTGTGATTTTTTTTAACCTTCATTTCTTTTGCTATTTCTCTCACTTCAAATTGCATTTTTGCTCCTGTTCCCTGTGTCCACCAGGATTTAGACATCTCAGATTGACAGCAGAGTAGGGTAGTGTCATAAGTGTGATACTCTGAAACAGGTTTGGAGAACAGTTGGATTATTCCAGTCCCTTGGAATCATGCATGGTAACATACTAAAATTCATAGGATTTGGAGGAAAACATCACGTACTGCATGCTGTGCTATGGTCTTCCTGGATAATGTAGCTGAGATGGCATTTTCTCCCCCACTCTACGACTTGTACGCCATTAACATATATCAGGCTTCTTTTGATGTCATCACTGCTAATATTTCTCTTCTTAGATTTAAGGTAACTGCGGTGCATTCTGAGTTTCCGGGGTGCTTTCTCTCACTTTGCGTTGCAGTCAACTCTAAGAATCCAAGGATCATATTTTTCTTTCTTGACATTACAGCTTTAACCTCAATTGTATTGTGAATGGGAAGTGGTGGTGGGACAAGAATTTGGCTGCCCATGCCCTTGGGGGACAGACTGGCAATACATCTGCTAGTTACCAAGCAGTTCTCTTTGAGAAAAAACATGAAAGCATGATAGTCTAACAGATCGTCAAAGTGGGTGTCTCTGGGCGAAAGCAGTAGTATGCACTCCTGTTTGTGAGCTCAGCTTCGCAGTGCTTAGCAATCTATTTTCTGGTACTCTATGGTGGCCTCTCCAGTTCCCTCCCCCATCATCTAGCACTATCAGTGCAGCCTCCTCCTTCATTTGGGTGTCTTCTCCTACTGGGCTCTCTGCGCTACTGTCCCTGTCCCACTGAGTTCAGAAAAGCTCCCAGTGTGTGCGTGACCCTGCATGCCCTTTCTCTTGGGAAGTGGAGAGTCTGGAGCTGAGTTGGGCTGGGATTCTTGAGCCAATAGGCACCAATGTTCCCAATCCTGACTGGTGGAAACATTGGCTGTTAAGGGCATCAAGTCCTGCCTCTCCAAGGATTCTTTTATTTGGCTTGCAGGAATCCTGAGCCAGCAAACTGGTTCATTTGCAGAAGCAGCAAGCTGGCAGCTGTCATGCAGCTCTTTCAAATGCAACTTCAGTTCTGATTTGGGGCTAACTGAGAAAGCCCTGCAGTGACTGAAGTGATGTAACCAAAATGAAGTTTAAGAATAACATTTGAATGTTCCCATATAGATAGTGTTCTCACTATCTATAGAATGTGTATAGAGAAACCATGAGCTTCTTTTTTTTCTCTGGCAGGGTGTCAGCCAACGGTTTGAATCTGTTGAACATGCATGTTCAAATGCTGCCATGTTAGGTGGAGATGCTGCATTCACCTTTTCTAAGCCAGGCCTCTCTGAGTAACACAGTTGATCTTTGTCACTGGGTCCTAAAAGACCCTGGTAAATTCCTAGTGAGTGACTGAGCCGTGAGTGTGTGTCCTTTGATATCTTGCCTGTATTTCAGTTTGTCCTCAAATTGTTCATACTCTCATGAGCTGCCTGTATTTCCAGTTGAAGATGAACAGCCATCAAGTCTGTCACCCAAAAAAAAGCAGCGGAATGGAGGCATGCGGAACTCCCCCAGCACCTCGCCCAAGCTAATGAGGTAAGGAGGGGGGCTGGCCCAGAGGCCACAGGCTTCCCCTTCTAGCTCTTTCTCTTTCTCTGATTGCCCCTGCCCGACTGTGCCAGGCCCTGAGCACTTCTTCAGCAAGCTCGGAGGGGAGGGAATGAGATCCTTAGAGGGCGTCTTACAGGCTGAAGTATTTATTCTGTCAGCTTGTCAGCGGTTAATGATAGAGCTGAAAAAATTCTGTCATGAAAAACAGTTTGAAAAGCTGTTTGAAAAATACACAGGCTTTAAAGTCCTAGCTGTCACCATGTCCCGTCTGTGTGTAGTTCTTAAACAGCACTGGCACTAATGACAGCGGCGGCCAATCAGAGGGGTGTGTGCGGAGAGCTCGCCTCTGGCAAGTCTCTTTCTGCTTCAGTCCCTCTGAGGACTGTGTTCTGTACTTAAGGCCATATGTGAGATGTATCATCACAATCAAAAATGAACCTGAAGATTACCTTCCTTTTATCCTGTCGATTGAAATCAAATTTCCATTAATTGACTTTGACAGATAAAAAAAGTCTAATAATCTATAGACTTGCCAAAGCTAACTTCAGAAGCAGTTGATTTCTGTTTAGCCTAAAAGCAGTATTAATTATGAAATACAGTGTGCATACTCTCTCTTCCTTCTTTCCACCCAGTTTCCTTCCTTCCTTCCTTCCTTCCTTCCTTCCTTCCTTCCTTCCTTCCTTCCTTCCTTCCTTCCTTCCTTCCTTCCTTCCTTC